>NC_142037.1:44252359-44568787 GCF_982192425.1 Myodes glareolus
CTCTTGTGGAGAGAAGGGAAGGCTCACACAGCAGTGCAAGGGCTGGCCACAAGCAACTTGAGAGGTCCGTCCTCCCCTCAGATACACGGGCGTTCACAGTTCCTGGACTCGCAGACATTTTCTTTGGTGGTGTAGCTGCCCATAAGTAAGTCTCCATGGTTCTATAGCTAACACTTCTGTTGTCAGGGTTTCTGTCCTGCCTGGTTCCCACATTCGTTAAGTCTCAAAGAGATCACACAGAGTTCTGCATTAACTATAAACTGATTGGCCCATTAGCTCAGGCTTCTTATTAACTCTTATAACTTATATTAACCCATTATTCTAGTATATGTTAGTTACATGACTTGGTACCATTTTCAGTGAGGCAGTCACATCTTGCTTCTTCTGTGTCTGGGCTGGGACTGTGCCCTCTTCCCAGAATTCTCTTGTTCTCATTGACCCGCCTCTACTTCCTGACTGGTTGTGCCACCTATACTGGCCAATCAGCGTTTATTTAAAATATAATTGACAGAATGCAGACCATGGTCCCACACCACACCTCACTACTATTTATGTGAGTAGATCTACTTGCTTATCATAAGCTTGGTCTGTTGTTGGTGCACTATCTGGGGTGAGTAGACAGTTGGTCGCATCTCTGCAGAAAAACATAATGCAAATAGATTATACATTATTATACTAAACATACTACAGAACTTTTGCTGCTTTGCCCAATTTTGTACTAAGTGCATTCATAATGTTGCATAAGAAGCCCCACTTTATAAGTTTTATTACATTCATTTATTTGTTTATTTTGTGTGTGTGTGCATGTGTAGAGTGCAGAAGACAACTTCAGAGTTGGTTCTCTCCTTCTGCCATGTAGGTCCCAAGGACTTCACTCAGGTTGTCTGGGTTGTTGGCAGGTACCCTTACCTGCTGAGCCATCTTTCCAACCTTGCTGCTGCTGCTGCAGCTGCTGCTCCTCTCCTTATTTAAATAGAAACTCTAATCCTAGTACTCAATAACTCTCAAGTTCTATCCTTACCTACATCCTAATAACCTGTTTTGCTTTCTCTCACTGTAAGTGTGCTTATTTTAGATACTTCACATAAATGGAATCAGATGCCTTTTGTCTTTTCCTGTGTGGTCTACTGAATTCACACCAATGTCCTGGTCATTCTTAGAGCACAAAGCAGAATCTCACTCAGTTCACAGCTTTAGAGTGTTGCCGCACACACACTATTGTGTCTTCCTCTGGTAGTGGAATTTGCGTTATTCTGGTTTCTGGTTGTGAATACTGCTGCTGTGCTCAGTGGGAAAGAGCCTGGGTCGCTTCTGTCAGTTCTGTCAGGTAATTCATGGCTCGTGACTGCTAGGTCCCAGGAAGGCGGTTTTCTTGCATAGCAGCTGTGTGAGTTCATATCCCACAGCAGCATGTAAGAGCTTTAGTTCTTCCATGTCTTCATGAGTGCCCATTTCACCTTTGGTTTCTGCTTTATAATGGTCACCCTAGTGGGTGTGAAATGGCAGTACATCATACTTTGTATGACTGAGGTGTTGAACATGTTTGTGTTTATTGACATTTTATATCTTCTTTGGAGACATGTCTATTCAAATTCCCTTGCATGTTTTTTTGTCCTTTAATTATCTTTTAATTAATTTTTAAGTTTACATTGAAAATAATGGGTTTCAATATAACATTTTTGCCCATAGGTATCCCACTTTGCTTTAAACCAATGCCTTGCCTGCTGATTGCCTCCATCCCCTCTCTGGCTGTTCCCCATTCCCCCCAATAGTCCCTCCTTCTGCTTTCATGGCATGGGTATCCAGGTACCTTCTCATTACCCCTTTCCTTAAAGTCTCTTCCTGTCTGTCTTGATCTCATTTTTAGTGTCATGCCTACACACACATACATACACACACACACACACACACACACACACACACACACACACACACACACACAGGGAGAGAGAGAGAGAGAGATTTTTGTTTATGAAAAAATGTGTTTATTTTCCTGAATGTGACATGTTGGTTGCCACTGCCACTGATGTGAGTGCTGAGTTTTGCACCCATGCAGATTTTGCCATGCTGGCAGTTGTCACGGTTCATAGATGTTCCGCTTGGGTAGCGCTGTTTAATTGCTTCCCTCCCTTGGCGGCTTGCGGTATTTTCTGGAACTGTCAAAGCTAGACCACAGGAAAGAGGCTTTTAGGTCAGATCCAGCTCAAGTCATCCAAGTCCTGTGTCCAAACTGTGTGGTGTCTTCAGCTACAGGGACCTACCCTTAACACCTGAGACGTAGCCAAGAGCTACATTGATATTAATCATCTGTAAGAAAAAGTGAAACTGTGAAATTTGCAGGCAAATATAGAACCCGTAAAGATTATGTTGAACAATGTAATACAGACCCAGAAAGACAAATCCCCCATGTTCTCTTATTGATGCTATGCAACTCAAAATTCTCAGGTGTGCACATACCACATGGAGTAACCACAGGAAAATATAAGGCAACCATAGGTGGTCATGGGGGTTGGGCGGGGAATATCAGGACATGGGAGATATGAAGTAGGAGATGGGGAAGGGGCTTCAACTGAGGAGGATGACGAGGGACAGCACCGAGGTTGTTTGGTAAGGCTTCAAAGAACCAAATTAATTTATATTTACTTAAAACTACATATACTAATATAAGTGTTTGTGTATACTTGCATACATATATACATATATAGATTTACATGTATCTGAAAGGAAGAGCCATAAACTTAAAACCCCAGTCCCAAACATAAGAAACCTCATATCAAAGGTTTGGCCAGGGTGACCTAAATGACTCCCAAAGCAATATAGGTATTTTCTGTTTTTGTTTTGTTTTGTTTTTTACTGATTCTACTATGGGTGGACCTATTTACATCCCACCAGCAGCAAGGAAGGGCTTCCCCACCCCCACTGCCAGCCTTATCAGCATCTTTTATTACTTCGTTTTCTTGATGCAGCTGTCTATGAGGGTGACACTGAATTGCTATCGTTTTGCTTTTCGTTTGTCTGATGGCTAAGAATGTTGAATACTTTTCAAGTACTTGTTGGCTCTGCATTTCATATTTTGAGAACTGTGTTGAATTTCTTAGCCTATTTATTGATTAGATGATTTTTTTTTGCTGTTCTTTATGTAATCTACACACTGCCTGGTGTGTGTTGGTAGGGTTCCCTGTGGTACTCCCAATGCTGCCCTCATTTCTAGTGCTCATTGTCTTTGCTGTGATTCCCTTTGTCAGTTCTTAGGATTATTTCCTGTTCTCTTGGAGGCTTTATTCGCAAAGTTCTTGGCTGTTTGTCTTTCTTGAAGGATTTTACCTGTCTTCCCCTGGCAGTTTCAGTATTTCAGGCCTTATATTAAAGTCTTTGACCCACTTTGAATTAATTTTTGTGCAGAGTGAGAGATACCAACCTGACTTTATTCTTCTGCAGGGGAATCTAATTTCCCCAGTATTATTTGTGAAGAGGCTATCTTTGCTCTGATGTCTGTTTTTTCTTTTTTAAATCAGAAATTACGTGACTGTCTCCATGTAGGTTTCTTTCTGCACTCTACTGACCTGTGTGTCTCTTGTGTGCCAGTGCCCTGCTGTTTTTGCGGCTGTGTAATGTCATGTGAGGTCCGGTACTGTGGTGCCTCCAGCACTGTCTTTCTCCTCAAGGTTGTTTTAGCTGTTTGTGCTGTTTCGTGTTTCCATGTGACTTGTAGAATTCTCTTCTCTAGTTCTGTGAAGAATGTCTTTGGGACATTAGTGAAATCAGAAAACTCTACTATGTTGTGGAGAGGTTCTCTTCTGGGTTATATGTTTCTTTTTTCAATGCCTTCTATGCTTAAATATTGATTTTTCTCTAATTTTGAAACTTTTCTGCTATATTTGTATTAAACACATTCTCCATGCTTTAGTTTTAATTTCATCTCCTTCTGATTGGTAGATTTTCAGGCTTGGAATCTTATTCTTAGAGTTCTTCACACTCTAGAGTTTTTGTTGTTGCTTTGTTTATATTTTTATATAGCTTTTGTACATGTTCATGTGGGTGTCTGCATCTGTGTTTATTGGTATCTGTGTGTGCACAGGTACCTGTGTGCATGTGCATGAGCGCTGATGGAGGCTGGCGGTCAATGCCAGCTGTCAACCTCAGTCTCCCTCACCTTATAGAGCATCTTTTACTGAACTACTGGCTAGTGAGGCTCCCCATGGCTCCTCTTCTCTCCTCTCTTGCTCTGAGTGGGGCTACAGCTTGCACCACTGTGCCTGGATTCTTATATGGTTTCTAGGGGGCTGACTTCATCTCCTCATGACTGCACAGCAGGTGCTTCCCCCACTGAGCCCCCTGCAGCCTCCGCAGGGGTTTCTGTGCTGGATCACTGTCTAAGCTTGTCTTCCCTGTGCTAGATTTCCTTATTTGCACTCAGCCTTGCTGGCCACAGTTAGCTCTGCACTTTGTAGTCTGACCAGTTCTCTCCTCCTCCTGAGACTCTAGATTATCTCTTCTTTAGCCAGGGAATTGGACATGTTTTAGCTGAACTTGTTGAGCTGTAGCCTTTCTTTATATATTCTGGACATTGGATCCATTCTCAAATCTCTGATCGGCAGGTGTTTTTCTATGGCTTTTCTTCTCACCTTCTTGGTGTGTACTTTCATGCACAGCAGTCCTTGTGCAGAAGCCCAGTTATCATTTCTGTTTGCAACAGTCCTTGTCCTAAGCCCGGTTATCATTTCCCTTTACTGCTTATGTTTTTGCTGTTATATTTAATAAATCACTGCCAAATCAAAAATGATGTGATTTTCCCCCTATTTTCTTCTAAGAATTTTACTATTTTAGGTCTTACAGTTGGTCCTCTAATTCATTTTGAAATTTTCTTATATATGGTCAGATGCACCTTTAATATTTTTTAGGTAGGTACTGCATTTTCACAGCACCAATGTTTAAACACAGCACCTGTGTTTTCCTCATTGAATAGTTGTGGCATATTTGTTTAGGATCCATTCATCATGAAGACAAGGGTTTATTTCGGCTCTCTGTTCATTGCCTTGTCTAAGTACCTTGCCATGATCCATTGCCACAGTGTTTGATTACTGCAGTTTCAGAAGGAGTTTTGAAATAAAGATCTATGAGACCTTTACCTGTTGTTTGTCTCCTTGATTATTTGATTATTCAGAGTCCCTGGAGGTTTCATGTAAGTTTTAGGATGGATTTTTTCCATTTGTTTCTGAAGATGAGAGTGAGCTGTTGAGAGCAGTATTGACTGTGGGTTAGCTTGGTTAGTGTTTCGTCACGCAGTTCTCCAGGCACTTAGCAGATTTCTCGGTGTTTCTTTCAGTGACAGCTTATAGTTTCATGTGTTGGAGAAGGCTGCTTGTTCGTTTCTCGGCTGCCCAGCCCTGAAATAATCACACAGAAATTATATTATTTAAAACACTGCTTGGTCCATTAGCTCTAGCTTCTTATGGGCTAACCCTTACATATTAATTTAACCCATTTCTATGAATCTGTGTATTGCCACATGGCTGTGCCTTACCAGCTAAAGTTTCGGCAGGGCTGCAGGGCATCTCTCTGATTCCGCCCTTCTTTCTCCCAACAGTTAGTTTAGTTTTCCCCACCTAGTTCTCTTCTGCCCTATCATGGGCTCAAGACAGTTTCTATATTAACCCATGGCAATCACAGCATACAGAGGGAAATCCCACATCATTCATGTATAAATCTTTTATCTCACTCATGACAGTTACTCCTAATGATTTTTAAATGGATTATTTTAGTGGATGTACCTACTGTACATTTTTAACTTATTTTTTTAAAAGAAAGTATGTAGCTGATTTCTTAGTGTAACATTCCCTACTTCTTTTACATTCCTACTTTATTTTTTAATTTTATGTTTTGTTTTGGTCTTGGAGACAAAGTCTCACCAGGAAGTTTTTGGCAGTCCTTAAACTTGTAATGCTCCACCTATCTCTGTCTCCCAAGTGCAGTGATTAAAGGCCTGTGCCATTTTGCCAGCTTTTTACATTTTTTACAATGTTTTCTCCTAACATATTTTTATCCTAATAATTTTTGGTTCTCAATCTTTGGTTCTAGTAGTGTCAACAGTGCCCTGCATATAGAAGAGTTTCTATTTTCATTCTTTGACTAGATTTGGAAGCGAGTGTGGTATTATTTACTTTCATTTTAAGGCATCGTTTGTGTATTTTACTTACTCAATTATACTTCATAATTATTTCTTGTTAACTTTTATTCTGTATGTGTGGGTTGTCTGTGGGTATATCTATGCACTACACATGTAACTGGTACTAGAGGAGGCCAGAAGATGACATCAGAACCCCTGGAACTGTGGGGTTATAGACACTTGTGGAATTCCATGTAGGCGCTGGGAATCAAACCTCAGTCCTCTGGAAGAACAGCAAATGTTCTTAACTCCTGAACTATCTCTCCAGCCCCATATGCAATTATTTTTCATACTAAATATATTTATATTAAATGTTTTTGAGCTTGGAAGATGACTCAGCAGATGAAAATGCTAGCCTCACAAACCCAAGGACCTGTGGTCACTCTCTGGAACCCTCTTGAAAGGTTAGATGTTGTGAGCCAGCTTGGAGTAAGCCTCACAGTGGCAGAAACCAGAGACCCTGTTTCCAAAAGGTGGAAGATAAGAACTAACTCCCAAAGCTTAACTTCTAAATTCCTTATATATACCATGGCATATACACACGCACATGTGTACATGCCACATGCACAGTTAATTACAAAACACATTTCAAACATTCTTATTTTGAAAAGTGACATTTAAAGCAGTTTAATGTTTGACGATAGAATACTTTGTAAGGTCCTCCTAAAGCGAGTGATTGTGTTGACGATTCCTCTCTCGTGCCTTAAAGCACTTTGTCCCTGTCCTCTGCATTGGCCCAGAGTCCCTACTACTTTAGGTAGTTCTCATTACCGTACTTCAAGGAAGATAGGTAAAATAAGAGATAAGGGTCTTTAAAATAAGTTAATGCAGGGATTTAAAAGATTTTAATATTTGCTGTATGTCTCTGTGCTCTTGAGAGATGAAATCTATGAAGATACAAATCTATGTTTACAAAGTGGAGAATATGAGGTAAGGGAAGAGCTTTAAATCAGGGTCACTGTGAGTGCTGCTTCAGGATGTGTGTGCTCATCTGGCTACAGTCATCCATAGCTCATCATAGAGATGATTGGAGAGTGGCGCTTTATTGTCTCACCACCCTGTCTCCATCATCCTTCTAATTAATTTAGGATAAAAAAGATCCTCTACCAAGTACCAAGGGAAAACTGCAAATTGATATACTTTGTGATTCATGATTATAAATATTAGAACAATTTACCTTCCCAAGTGCCACAAGACGGTTTTAGGAAGAAAAATATTTTCTCTCTTTTTAAAAATTTATTTTTATTTTTTGAGATTATAATACAATTACATCATTTTCCTCTTTCTCCCCATCCAAACTCTCCCTCATTCTTTTTCAAATTCATGGCCTCTTTTTGTCACTAATTATTTTATGCACATATATATATATGTGTGTGTGTATAGTATATATATATATATTCATAAGTAATAACTTCAGTCTACGGTTACTGGGTATGTTTCCAGGGCTGACCATTTGGTATTGGATACTGAATTAGTGTACTTTCCCTGGGGAAGACTGTTTCTCCCGCTGTGTAGAGTTGAAATATCCTGTGCTTTCCCATCCACATGAGCAAGTCTGTTGTCATCCTGTCCACCTCATGCTTGGGCTGCTGTTCTGGTGAGACTTTGTGGGTGTAGCATCTGACATTACTACAAGACAGAGTCTCACAGCAAACTCTCTGGTCCTCTGGCTCTTTTGAACCTAGTATTATTTATAAAAGTATCAACATTTTTAAACTTTAAAGTGAAACTCCTGGTCTAATAAAGCTGGGAATATCTTACAGCCCTCGTGGGGTTTTTCTAAACAGTGCTTTGTGTGTCAGTTTCCTGCAGTTTTCACTGATAGTTTTACACTTTCTATCTAAATTGTGAAACTTATGTGTGCTTTATTCTGCTATCCACTGGCAAGAGAACCAAGCAACATATTGCCTAATAATAATCTAGGTCCCTTAGCTATACTGGAAAAACACTCAAAGTATCCTATTATTGAGTTCTTGCCTTAACATGTGAAAGAATTAGTTTTAGTACCTGAAAGCATTTTTTGTCTGATTTTGGAGATTGGCAATATTATCTCATAAAATATGATATTGTTATTTGCTTTCCTGTTGAGTTTGTTATGTGTTTCTTGATATACTTCTTGTGCTGGATAGTGGCATGTCAGCTCGGCACAAGCTACAGTCATTAGCTTGTGGGAGGGAACGTCAATTGAAAAATGTCCCCTTCCCCCAAAAATGACATAGGGAAGCCTGTGGTGCATTTTCTCAGTTAATGTGGGAAGACCCAGTCTGCTGTGGGTGGTGCCATTCCTGGGCTGGCGGTTCTGGTTGCTATATTAAAGTATTCCGAGCAAGCCATGCGGGGTAAGCCAGTAGCTGACACTACTCCGTGACCTCCAGTCTCTACCTTGAGCTCCTGCTCAGACTTTCCTGGATGATGGGTTACAAGATGTAAGGGGAAATAAACCTTTTCTTCCCCGGGCTAATTTTGGTCATGGTGTTTTATTGTAGCAATAGAAACCCTAACTAAATAGTTGATACTCAGATCGTGGGTGTGGGTTGTGATAGGCCTGTATTTTGGGGAGGATTATGGTAGCATTTGAATCTTGGACTGGAAAAACCATCGAGTGCTCAGAGCTCAGTGGACTTTTCTGCAGTGGCTTGGAAGATAAGCATGTTAAGAGCTATGCAGACAGTAGAGGTCTGGCCTGTGAACTTTCGGGGGGGAAGTTTGAGAGTCTTTTAAAGCCTATTGGGCCATATTTATTTTAAATTAAAGTAAATTAAGAATCTGACTCTGACAAGCTGGAGCTGAAAACTACACTTGGATTAGCAAGAGACCTGCACCACTGAAGTGAAACCTTTGGTTTGGGGGACAATGGTTGCTGGTCAGTTGCAGCTGAGAAATCACCAGTGATTAGGAAGAGATCACTGTCATTGAGGATCCTAAGTCTAAGAGTATGTCCCCAGTGACAGCACACAGAAGCTGTGGTCTAGAGAGGGCCCAGGTTGTATTACCTCATACCTGCAGCCAAACTTGGTAACAAGAATTTCCTAGGTAGCCAAGGGGTTATTGAGAGAGGCTGAGACTTGGCAGCATGTTGGCAAGGTTAGAATCTCTGAAGACAGCCCTGAAGAGGTCACTGGTGAAGGGATACCCCAGAATCGTAGAGATGTTAGTACCATTGAAAAACCACCACTCACAACCGCAGCCATGGAGTGAAGCTGGCCTGAGCCTAGGGGACAAGCTGTGCCTGTGATGCTAGAGCTGGAGAAGCGGAGCTGTTCTGGGCCTTTTGGAGTCCAGGGGATCCTGAGTGAGTCCCAGATTTCAAGTGCTGAACTTTTCTTTTTCTTTTTAAAAAACCATTTTATTAATTCTTTTTGGTTTTCATATCATGCATCCAAATTCCACTCATCTCTCCCCTCACACTGCCCTCTGCCCTTCTGATCTCCCCCAAAAACAATACTTAAAAGTATAGCCTAAAAATAAAACAACAAAAGAGTTTCAGTGTGGAAGCTATAGTATGGCCCACTGAGTCACACAGTATACCTCTTAGTTAACTTTACAATGGATCCTTAGTCTGGCTCAAGGACTCTGACTTCCACTACTCCGTCAATACTGGGCCCTCACTGGGACTCCTCCTGGAGCATGAGAGAGAGCACTAGAGCAAGCCTTGTGTCGTGGAGATCCTGTAGCTTTGGATCTGCAGGTCTGCCCTTCATATCCAGCAGTTCACAGATGAGGTGGATGTTGCAGGGGACGGGGGTGGGGCGCTAACTCATAGCCCTGGTTCTGGGCCTGGGGGATAGCTGGGTTGGTCAGCCTGCCACATTCTCTTATTGTTCCCACCAGGACAGGCTCTCCAGCACTGCTCTAGCTAGCTCACCGAGTGCAGGAGCAGCAAGGAGCAGGGATCTTCTGTACTCACAACACCAGGGCTAGCTCTCCTGCCTGCTGCAGTTGACAATGGGCCGGTGGTGGGGACATATTCCCCCACCCATACCACCATATGGCATCTGAGGGAGGGGGCAGGTGCTGCCCTCTAGTTCTCATCTCCATGGGACTGACTCCCCTGTGACCCCTCCAGCCAGGTAGCTCTGGTATGCTCCAGGCAAGGTGCAGGGCCTGCTTGCCCCAGTGCTTCCACTGCGCTGGCTGGGTGAGGAGCAGAAGCACTGAACTTTTTATACTGTCAAAGTTTGGTTTACTTTGGTCTGATTGTGACCACTGTGTCCTGTTTCTTGCCACTTGGAGGAATAAAGTATTAGCTTGTTTTTGATTTTGTAGGAGCCCACAGGTGAGAGATTTTGAACTTTTAAAGAGACTTTGGAGTATTAGAGAGATTGAATATTTTAGAGAGACTTTAGAAATTTTAAAGAAACATTGGGTATTTTAAAGACTTCTCTTTCTTTCTTTCTTTCTTCCTTTCTTTCTTTCTTTCTTTCTTTTTTTTTTTTAGAGGCTTTTAGCATCAGAAGAGACTTAGATACTGTGTTAACAAAGGTTTCTGTCCCGTCCAGTCCTGCAACCATTTAGTCCCAAAGAAACACACAGGGATCTACATTAATTATAAACTGGTTGGCCTATTAACTCAAGCTTCATATTAAATTAGCCCATTATTCTTGTCTATGTTAGCCACGTGGCTTGGTACCTTTTATCAGTGAGATATTTTCATCTTGCTTCTTCTGTATCTGGGTGACGACTGCAGACTGACTCTTTCCTCTTCCCAGAATTCCCCTGTTTTTGCCCTGCCTCTGCTTCCCACCTGGCCGCCCCACCTATACTTCCTGCCTGGCTACTGGCCAATCAGCATTTTACTACACAAGTACAAGAAACAAATCTTGACAGAGTAAAACCATTGTCCAACAGCACCACCCCCAGACCTTTTTTTTTTTTTTTTCAAAACAAGAACTCTGAATCGAATCTCCCTTGTTTAGCTTTCTTCCTGACCATTACCCATACAACTTGTAGCCAACACTCTAAACAAAGAAAAACATCCATAATCCTTTTTGGGGGGAAATGCAGGCTTAGTTTTTCAGGCTACTTCCTGCTGATTGGGGGCGCTGATAATCTTACAGGGACCTAAAGAAAATTTAGAATTACAGTTCAAGTCCTGACTGGAAAATTCTATGAGGCTTGATCATCTCAGCCAGCAGTCTTGAGACTGTTTTGGATGTAGAACTCCGAGGAAACTGCAACAGAGGTCCTCTGAAATGTTAGATCATCTGGGCCATCTACTCCTATTGGAGATTCTTCAGGGGATCTTCTTTGATAAAACCTGATTTTTCTTAGCCCAGAATGAATTCACAGCCTCTCATTTCCTGTGGAAACAAAAACAAAACCTCTTCTCTAAAGTAACATATATTTTGACTTAAATTTTGAAGTCAAAGCATTTTCAAAATATGTATGTTAGATTAATCCAGCAAGTGTCTTTTAGGAGCTGTTGCTTCTTCCTTAGCATTCAAACAATTCAATAATAACATATAGTATCCAGATTCTCTATGTGTTTTCCATCTTTATGTGGCTTTATTTTAAATGCTATTTCTTTTATTTTTACTCTTAATTTTTGGATTTTTGAGACTAGGTTAACTGAGGTTTCTGTTTTTTCTTGTCCCACAGATGTTCAGTCCCAAAGAAATACACAGAGGTCTGCATTAATTATAGACTGGTTAGCCTAGTAGCTCAGGCTTCCTTTTAACTCTTACATCCTATATCTTAATCCTTAATTCTTTTCTGTGTTAGCCAGGTGGCTTGGTACCTTTATCAGTGAGGCATTCTCATCTTGCTTCCTCTGTGTCTTGGTGATGATTACAAATTGCATCTTTCCTCTTCCCAGAATTCTCCTTTTTCTCATTGCCCTGCCTCTACTTCCTACCTGGTTGCCCCGCCTTTACTTTCTGCCTGGCTACTCACCAACCAGCGTTTTATTAAAATTAATACAAATAACAGGTTAAAAGACTATTGTCCCACAGCAAATATTTTAGAGACTCAACTTATAAAGACTGTGAGACTTCAGAAACTGGAATGTTTTATAATGTGATATTAATATTACTATGAGATCTTGGGGATGAAGAAGAAAGAAAAAGTTGTGGTTTAACAGTGCTGTGTTCCCTTTGCTATCAAATTGATTAGTGGTCAGTGGTGCTTGCTAGTTTTATACTAACTTGACACAAGCTAAAGTAATTTTGGCAGAGGGAAATATGATTGAGAAAATGCCCTGCCTCCAGATTGACCAGGTCTCTGGGGGCATTTTCTTGATTGATGGTAAATGTGGGAGGGCCCAGCTCACTCTGGGCAGTTCCATCCATCCCTGTACTGGTGGTCCTGGATTGTATAAGAAAAGCAGGCTGAGCAAGTCATGAGGTGCAAGCCAGTAAGTGACACTCCTCTGTGACTTCTGTATCAAGTCCTGCATCCACGTTCCTACCTTGGCTCCTGCCCTAAATTCTCTGGATGCTGGACTATAAGCTGTAAAATGAAATAAGCCCCTTTCCTCCCCAAGTTTATTTTGGCCATGGTGTTGAGGCAGTAGAAATTGTAACTAAGACATGTTTGATTTACAAAGCCAGTCTCATTTAGTTTCTGTGGCAGAATGTCATCTAGTCATGGTTTATCAGTCCTTTCTCTCTGGAAATCATGGGTGGCCATAACTGAAGGCATATGGTCCCCCTATTTTGCCTGTGCTATGCACATACTTCACTGACTTTAAAAATTTTTACTTGGAGTGTTTTAGAGATGAGCAGATTGGTCCCATAGTCTGAAAACTCTTCCCAGTTTGTCATTCTGCTCATGAATCTGCAGAGGAAACACATGGAGCACAGCACTTGCTGGAAGTACAGAGTTCGGGAAGGAATGGAGAAATAGAAAAATCGTAACCTGTTTTGAACTCCCTTCCTTCTCTCTGCATGGGTGCTTTCTGTGGTCTGCATCAAAGCCTCTGCTGAGCACGGTGTTGACGTCTGTGGATTTTGCTAATTGATAATCAAGTGATTTTCAAGGTAGAAATTAAGCTCTTGAGATCAAGCATAAAATTTTGCTTTTCACTTTTGTATTTTTAATAAAGTTCATTGATCTTTTGGGACTGACGAGTGAATTTAAGAGAATAAAGGATCAATTTGTTTTCATAATTAATGGAAACATTTCGGAGGTCTGACTCACTGTGGAAAACTGAGTAGGAGAGAGTGGCGGCTCACCATCTGTCTCTAGAGACAGACGTCCTGTTATTTGTAACTGCGTAAAGGTGCACTTAATCCATGAGTTTTGCTGTACTTTAGCCTTAACTCTTTATAACCAGTTTCATATAAAGTCACAGGAAAATGGGGTTTTAAGTAGATTTGTGGCAGTATGTAAACTGTGGTTTACATTAGGCTATAAAATCTCAAATCATTTTTGGCTTGTGTGTCAGGGCAGCTTCTTTTCACTTCTGATTCTTTGTCAGTGTGAGGCAGTGAGTTCATGGTGTGGAAGAAGCGCTCGTTATTTGCCTTCCCAGCCAGATGGACCGGATTTGAGATCTCCTCCTTCTAGATGCTAGTTGGATTAAAGGCTAAAAATCAATTAGAATTTTAAGGGCACCCGCACGTGTGGACCTTTGAGTGAGAATAGCCGTTGTGTAGATACGCCAACATCTTCAGGTTACCATCGACTCCTTATTAAGTGTTTCTTCCGGCGCCTAAGTTGACTTCTCTGCTTATTAAATGCCTTCCACCATCTGTGCTGTAACCTTTGCTTGTATTTATGCAAACCCAGGAGTTTTTGGCTTTTAACTTCTGAAAACCTTGTCACATTTTTCCTGTTCTTAGTGTGTCTTTCATAGAAGCTTTGCTTGTGAGGTTGGACCTTCCTCATCAGCAGAGGCTTCCCAGGACTTCCAGTTTTCAGCCTGGGTTTTGCCCAGTTTTTCTTTCTAATACTTAGTTTTGCTCTTTCTAATTCTATTTTATACCTTTTCACCACTTTGTAAAGTTGGCAAGATAGTATTAAAATTCTCTTGTTTAGCACAGCAATCTTCTCCTTGTCTGTCTCCTTCAAAGGAGGCGGTTCCCTGACTGTTGAGCTCTCTGTCCCCTTCATGGCTGCCCAAGAGGAAAGTCGGAAAGTGAAGCTCTCCATTTCTACAGTCTCTGCCCCTTTTGTCCTAGAAACGATAAGCAAAGACAATTTTATGTTATTTTTTTTGTAAATATTGTCCTTTCCCCTTTTCCTACCTGCAGGTAATTCAGTCATAAATGAACTAAAACCCCTATGTATGAAATATTGAGTTGTTTATAAGAATTAATTGAAAACTAAGTTGGTACTATTAAAACTCTTACATTAAAAAATATAGAAAAAAATTCAACTTCCGTTCTAAGAAAATGAAATCTGTACTGATCTGCACGCCTGTCAGGTGGCCAATACTGAACATTCTGGCAGTTTTCTAGTCCAGTGGTCTTGGTGGGGTGTATGGTGGCACAGTTCTTACACAGTTCTTGGGCTCAAGTTGACTGCGTAGATCCAAAGGAAGCATATCTGTTTACCCAGCAATCCCACTTCCAGCAGTCTAGCCTGCAACTTCCAACAACATATAAATACATACCAAAAAGGCCGTTTTCCTATCTTCTTTTAATTTAATTGTTCATTACTTTTGCTTATTTTTTGTATTGTTTTCATTTTTAAAAATGAAGCTAAACTTTAAAAAGAGGTTTGTTTTCATTTTATGTGTATAAATGTTTTGCCTGCATGGATGTAAGTACACGTGTGCTTGCAGTGCCCATGGAGGCCGGTGCGGGTGCCGGGTCAGCTGGAGCTGGAGTTGAGCTGCTTGTGAGCTGCATGTGAGTGCTGGGGACTGAATCTAGGTCCTCGGGAAGAGGAAGCCAGTGCTCTTAGCTGCTGAGCCATCTCTCTACCCCAGTTTTGGAATTTTTAATATACTAGATGTATTGACTCCTTATATTTTCTCTTAATTTGTCATTTGATTTTATTACTATTTTTTAACATGTAAAAGTTAAAAACAAAGTAATAATTAGATTTACCGATATTTTAAAATCAAATCTGTGTTTTAAATCTGATTAGAAAATCTTTATTATGTTTTAAGTTGTGGGGAAATTGAACTACCTTTTTGAAAGGCTCAACTTCTGTTTTTTATTTTTATTTTTGCTGAAACTGAATTTTTCTTACTCTGTTGTTTTTCTTATCCTTGTCAGTTTGACACAAGCTACAGTCAATCATCTGGGAAGAGGGAACCTCAGTTGAGAAAATGCAGCCATCAAACTGGCCTGTAGGCTGGTCTGTGGGGCACTTTCTTGGTTAATGATTGATGTGGGAAGGTCTAGTCTACTCTGTGTGGTGCTGCCCCTTGGGCAGGTGGTCCTGGTTTGTATAGAAAAGAAAAATTGAGCAAGCTGCCATGGAGAGCAAGAAAGGAAACTGTGGTCCTCCATGACCTTTGCTTTAATTCCTTTCCTGACTTCAGTGTTGGCCTGTGAACTGAGATATGTCTGAGATATGTAAGATGCAATAAACCCTTTCCTCCCCAAGCTAGATTTGGTCATGGTCAATTAGAAATCAAACTTGGACACTTTGATTACTCATACATATTGTCTTAGTTATGGTTCTATTGGTGCTATAAAAATACACCATGACCAAGGCAACTTTCATAAAAGAAGGTGTTTAAGTGGGAACTTGCTTACAGCTTCAGAGGATTATCTATTATGATGGCTGGAAGCAGGCAGGTGCAGGGTTGGAGAAGTATCTGAGAGCTTAATATACTGAGCAAGCAGAGAAAGAAACTGTTTGATGTGGGCTTTGGAAACCTCATAACTCATCTCCAGTGACATATATGTCCTCCAGCAAGATCACACATACCCCAACAGGGTCACTCCTCCTAATTCTCCTAATCCCTTTCAGACAGTTCCACCTGGGGACTAAGTATTTGAATATATGCACTGATGGGGGGGTGTTCTCATTCAAACCTCCACACATATTGACCATTTTGGAAGATGACACGTCACTGAGACTGTTGCCATTCCAAATATTCGACTTACAAGCATAGCACACATGTATCGGTCTTCATAGTTTTCGTATATGCGGTAGTTCTACACTTAGCTCTAAGGATCTGACTGTATCATGTTTTTGGGATATAGTTATATCCATAAATTTGTGGAAGGATGTATATAAACTTTTTTCCTGCTAAAAAGTTTAGGCATTGTTTTGATTTTTTTCCTTTGAAATTATATGTGTAGACACATTGTAGTCTGTGCTTTTAAAAGTTAAAAAGCAGGTCGTATAGAATATTGTTATAACCTGAGGATATTTGGTAGAACAGAATTAAGAGCTAGTGGGCTAGACCACACTACTGTGGGTGACAGTCTTATCTGCCTTGCTGAAGAATCTATTTCCTCCTAAAAGTGAGGAAATCTAAGCGTATTTTAAGTAAGAGCATCTGTTTTGGTGTCTGTCAGGTAGACCAGTGTACTTACTCAGTTGTTATTGCCATTCTTCTCATCAAACATGCTGAGGAGTTTCTCCACTGACAGTGTTCCCTAATGAGAAAAGCAGAATGATTTTGGTAAGCTGACTTCTGGGATTTAGCATGTTAAGATAAAGCAAGCCATTCAATTTTGAGATAGAGTAATTTCAGTACAGATATTACATTTTTTTTTATGTTTTCAACAGTAGTTTTGCAAGATTTAATGGTTTTTTTTTAGTAATTTCTTTTAAGTGATAGAGTTTATTTACCAGAAGTTAGCCTACTAGTTATTCAAAAGTAGTCCTGTAAAGTGGAACTTCTTATCTTTCGGATGATTAATTGATAGGCCATTTTCTTTCCCTCTAGATTGTGGTCTTTCTTTAAAAGAAGTAGGCAGCAGCCAGGCTCCCTGAGGTAAGAGGTGCCTGGATGAGCCCTCCCAAGTTCCATGCCTTTGATTAGGAGTGCTCTCCAGGGTGGCCTGCTTGCTTTAGGGTGCTGCTGTCATGTACCGCACTCCTGGGTTTTCAGGATATACTAGTTTTGTACTTTCAAGCTTTTAATAAACAGAAACAGAATAAAGGAATATAATTCCCATAAATTGATGATCATTTTCAAATAAAATTCATTTTAAGAGTGCTTTATTTTTTTAAGATATTGTGTGATATCTTGGGCTCTCACCTTGAAAGAGCTAGTCTCAAAAATTGAGTGTAATGACATGTTTCACTTCAACCACTTGGATCATTTATATGACAGTATATATGATATATATAGAAGTATATATCATATTATATTTGATAGTATATGTATTTATATGGTACTATGTAGTTATAGAGGTGTATTAAAAGGACAGGATATCGGATGATATAACTTCATCATCTTTTAAGCGTATTTTTAACATATTGTGTTTTCTAGAGGTGAAAGATGTATCTTAAAATTTAACCTTTAGAATATGTTAGAAAAGTTAATGTTGAGTTAACAGGCTTGTGCTGTATAATATTTTCATTAAAATTGAGAGGCTGGAAACATGGTGAAGTGTGCCTACTCCTCTTACAGAGCACCTGGGTTTGGTCCTTAGCACCCACAACACTCAGCTCCCAACTACCTGTAACTCCATCTCCAGGAATCTGATGCCCTCTGGTCTCTGTGGACTCTTGCACTCATGTGATGCACAGAAATATACATAAGTACATACAAGCACATACATTTTTTAAAAACTATTATTTTAACATCACAGATTTGAGGGGCTGGGGATTTTTTGCAATTAAGAACACTTGTGACTCTTCCAGAAGACTTTGGGTTCAATTCCCAAAACTCACATGGTGGCTCTCAACCTTCTGTAATCCCCTGTTTACAAACTCCTGTTCTGTGGGTCTGATGCCCTCATCTGGCTTCTATGGACACCAGGCGTGCATGTGGTATATAGACTTACATTTAGGCAAAACACCCATACACATTTAAAAAATAAAAAGAGGCAGCAAACTTTGTATTTGCCTTAAAGATACTAATTTGATAGTAAAATCTTATGTATATGAAACACTTCTAAAAAATTAAGTCTACTTATTTGTATGGTTAGTGATTTTGCTTAATTTTTTGTTTTCTCTATCTTGAGATTTAATTGACATGAAAATGCATGAATTTATATTGTGTACTGTAAGATTTTGATATATGTACACATTGTGGAATGATTACCACAGTCAAGCTAGCTAACAGATCTGTTACCTCACATAGCTGTGTGTCTTGGGTGGTGGAAACACATGGTTTACTCCCAGTAATTTAAAGTCTGCAGTAAAATAGGATTGTCTTCCATCACATGCCGTACCTTAGATCTTCAGAACGTCTTACCCAGCTGAGATTTTGTGCCCTCCAGCCAGCACTTCTCATTCCCTCTCAGACCTTAGCAACAACCATTAAACTTCTGATGTTTTTATTTTCTATTTATTATAGTGTGTGTGTTTTTTAAAAAAGGTATTTCCTCATTTTTTATTTGTATGGTTATTTGTATGTATGCCTGTGTACTGTGTATCTGCCTGATGTCTGTAGAGACCAGAAGAGGCTATTAGAGCCATTGTGAGGCATGCTGGGAGTCTGGAAGAGCAGAGAGAGCTCTTGATTACTCAGTCATCTCCCCAGCCCTTCCTGTGTGTACTTCTGTGATTGGCTGTTTTACTTAGAACAAACCCTCTCAGTTTATCCCTGCAGTTGCAGCTGACAGAATTCTCTTCTCTAAGAAGGCTACATACTATTGTGGTGTATATACTACATTTTCTTTATTCACCTCTCTGTGGATGAGGTTACACATCCTGATTATTCTAAATAAAACTGTAGTGGTTATGGGGTGTAGAAATTATTTTGAGTTGTTGATTTCACTTCCTTTGGGTACATACACGGAAGTGGGATTGCTGAATCATGTGGTAATTCTATTTTTATCCCTTTGAGGAATGCCCATCTTTTTTTTATAGTGACTGTATTAATTGACTTCTGAGTGCAGTGTGCAAGACTTTTTTTTCTCCATGTTCTCACTGTATCTCTCTCTCTCCCATTGTTCCCCCCATTCTTTCTTTCTCTCTTTGATATGTCATTCATAAAACTGGACAGTGTTTTATTGGGGCTTTGATTTGCATTTTCTTAATGGTTTATGATGTTGACCATTGAACTTTACTCATAGACCAATGTGTATCCTCTTTTGAGGAAGTACTGTTCATGTCTTTTGCCTATTTTCTTATATTTCTTATGTTCTGCTGGTATTGGTTTTAATTTCTTATAAATTTTGACATTTAAACCCTTATTAAGATATGTAGTTTTCAAATATTTCCTCCCTTTTGATAGGTTATCTCTTGGATCTATCATCCCTCTTGCTGGACAGAATGTTTTAGTTTAATGCAGTTTCATTTATCTAACTTAATTTTAGTTGTTCTTGCTTTTGGTGCTCATGCTTCCTTTGTCAACATCACAGCCCATTCGTTTCTTCCATGCATGGCTTGGTTCATTTTGGTTCTCCATGTGCTGTGAGATAAAGCCACAGCACTCCTCCTGCATGTGGATCCTCGATTTCCCGGGACTCTTTATGGAATAACTGTTTCCATTGCAGTTCTTGGCGTCTTTGTTGAAGACTAAGTGACCACAAATAGCTATGTCTTTAGGTGTCTGAGTCCATAGGCCTTTATGTTACTGCAGTACCGTGTTGTCTTGGTTCTTGTAGCTGTATTTTAAAATCAGATAGTGTGCTTGTTGAGCTTTATTGGTTTTACTCAAGAGTGCTTTGGCTACTTTGATCTTTTCTGATTTCATGTGACTAAGAGGACTGTTTTCTTATTTTGTAAAAAAGATTATGGGAATTTTATAGTAACTGCATTGACTCTGTAGATTACTTTGATTAGCTTGGATTTTTTAATTCTAATCTGTGAATATATTTTTCATTTATTTGTGTCTCTAATTTATTTCATGACTGTTTTATAGCTTTCAGTTTATTAATCTTTTGCCTCCTTTAAATCTGTTCTTACTATCTTTTGAGCTGCTGTTATCAGTGATACAGTTACAGATAGTTTGATGTTAATAAACTGGAATGCTGGGTTTGTGTATAGGTTTTGTATCCTGCAGCTCTGTGGTTTTGTTTGTTCTAATAATTTAAGGGGATGAAATCTTAGGATTTTCTGTATATAGTCATGTCATCTAGAAGCAGACTATTGCACTTCTTTAGATATAGATGTCTTTTTATTATTCTTGCCTAATGCAGAGGAATAGCATTAGCTTTTCACCATTGAGCACGTTAGATGTAATTCTGTGTCATGAAAGAATTAAATTTTCTGTTATTTCACCTTTAGAATGTGTAAATTCTTATGGCTAATGTAATCTCTTTAACCAGAATATAGAGTGGCTTATTTTTGTTTGTTCGTTTGTTTAGCAGAGCTATGTTATCTGAAGAATTTAGACCATTTACATTTGAAGTAATAATTGATAAGGACTTTCATGTTGTCCTGCTTTTCTGTTTTGTAAGTCTCTTATTCCTTGCTCTCCTGTGCTCTTTCCTGGTGACTTTCATGAGTGAAAATCAGCCTCTCTCCTCACAGGGGAATAAATGCCTGTGATGCTGACTGGTGGGAAGATGGGCAGCCTTGGAAAAGTTGTTCTGCTAGCTCAGCCAGCTCAGTTTTCAAATCTTGGCCAGCCTTTGCTGATGCTTCCTCAGGCGGAGTCTCCACTTTTCTCCTCAGCAACTCCCCGAGTCCGTCAGTGTGTTCCAGTTTCCAACCTGGTAAACAGATGTTCAGCTTCCTACAGAATCTCCCATGGAGGGGAAATTCAGGGACAGCAGCTTTTGTTTGGTGAGGACAGTGTCCAAAGGGCTCCATTAAGCCAGCAAAGAAAAGCTGTCAAGTACTGAAGCTGCAGCACACGCCTTAGGTTTCCTGTCTCCCTTCACTGCCAGTGCCAGGGATCAGTCTCCATCCTTCGCTGTGTTCAGGATCCACCACAGGCCCAGCCTTGCCTGTGATGCCAACTCAGCCCTGGATCCATGAAGCTTTGATGCAAAATGCATGTAGCAGGTGGAATCTTACTCTTTAATTTTGAAAAGCACGTCGTTTATATCACTTGAGCATTTATAGATATCAAAGTCAAATGCATTGCACTCCACAACCATTCACTTGGGAGAATGTGAATCAGACCCTGTCATTTCCCTGCTTAGAACTTAAAATGTTCCCATTGTGTTGGGGGAGGGTCTCTCTGGCTCATGAGCCCCTTCAGTGAGGCTGCCTATTGGAACCACCTAAGGGATTTCAGAACTTCCCAGTTCAGAACATGCCATCAGAGAGACTGAAGTGTTTTAAATTCCTGCAGCAGCCAGGGTTGAGAACCAGAGCTCTGTGCATCCCGACCCTCAATGGCCTCTGCAGCCTTTTTCCGGATGTGCCCTCTGCTCTTTATGCTTCAGTCTCACTGGCTGCTCAGATTTGTCCGGCTTTGCCCTGCGTCAAGGCCCTTTTCGCAGCCTGTGCTGCTCCCTTGTCCTGAAATACCCTCCCTCAGATGTGTGCCTTCTCTTGTCAGTTAGATTCAGTGTGAATGCCCTTAGCGAAGTGGCCATGAGTCACCAGTGCCTTGGCTGTCATGTCGCCTTTGTTTGGCACTGACCGATATGTGGTGTCTTGCATCTGTGTCTCTCCCTCCCTTGTCTTGTCTATTTTTACCCTAACCCCCTGGAAACTGAGCTGCACGCTTATCTTTTTATCTGCCGTGCTCTTGGCACCTACAGCAGTGACGGCAGGTACAGGCTTTCAACCTGTTATATACGGGGCTTTGAATGAATGAATAAATAAAAAAGTTTTGGTTACTTTTAAGTGATCAGCCAGTCCAGACCACCCCTGTTTCACCAATATCATGTGCTATCATAAGATGCTTAACTAAACTTCTATTGTCTAGTGACATCATTGCTCTTATGACGTCATAGCAACATGTGTTCACTGTAGAGCTGGTGTAATCATACTGTTTATGCTTCTGGTCATTCAAAATACAGAGCAAACAATATGTCCATAATTTTTTATAATGAATGTCTGTTCATTTCATGTTGTTTTGAACATCATGCACGAGGAGTAGGTGTACCATGTATTCAATCACATACAGCCCAGTTGTGTGATTAGCTATCTGATTCAAGTTGGTGTAAGCACGCTTAATGACATTTGTACAATGAAATTAAGGTCACAAGTCTCAGAACACATGCCTGGTCTTGAACAACATTGTAATGTATTCAAATTGTAATATCCGTATGTTGTTTCTATAGTTGATTCATATTTGGCTATTTTAAACTCTTCTCAGGTGCCAGGCATAGTCCTATTTAGTTCTAAGGGTGTTTTGTATCCCCAATAATAAGGAAACTACAAAATTAGATTGAAGCCCTACTGAAATAGCATAATTAAAACATCACCCTCCTTCAGTTCCGCTTTTCATACTGCAAACTTGCAGAGATTTGGGAGATGTTGGGTTTGATCAAATGACACAAGCTAGATGAATGCCAAACAGGTGATCACATACCTGTATAAGCATTGATCTTGTTTAGTATTTGATTCTGGAAATTAATCTCCTATAAGATAAGTAGGTACAGATGCTTAATCTAGAATTTGCTGGTTTTTTTCTATCTGCCCCTCTATAGAGTTTGTAGTTGGGGTAAAGTCTGATTGTTTAATAATTGGTTTTATTCTTTAATATCATCCTTAAGTTGTGGGGTTTTTTGTGGACAACAATATTCATTTAGGCTAATACTAGGGGAGATTTATTACAGGGTGTTAACTGGGCTATGGTCTGGGGAAAGACAGAGTTTGTCCAGTCTAGAATGACAGATCCAGGAAAGTTTCAATGACAGCTGCCCTTAGAAGAGAAGCTGTCTCCCTTTTCCCTGTTTGCTACCACCTTCCTTGTTTCGTAGAGCATGGCTCACTCACATAATACTAGCTGCAAAGGCTTTAAGAAAGACTTTCTAGCCCATATAGTATAGAAAGGATATCAGGAGATAGTTTGACTGGATATTTTCATTTAATTTGTTAAATTATTTGCACCCACTCTGACCTTGTCTATTTTAGTTTGAAGCTTTAGTAACATTTCCTTTAGTTGATGCTGTCATGAATTTACTAAATTATTAAATCCATCATTAATAAGATGGATTTATAAAATTAATAATAATGGATTTATTAGATTCATTAATAAGATAGCCAACTTGATTAGCTGTAACCATAGAAATTTAATTTATGGTGTGTGTGTATAAGAGAGAGGGAGGAAGGGGGAGAAGGGGGAGGAATGGGAGTGTGTGTGTGTGTGTGTGTGTGTGAGAGAGAGAGAGAGAGAGAGAGAGAGAGAGAATCAGTTTTCTTTTAACAGTTTCTAAGTATTGAACTCAGTTTGACAGACTTATGCAGTGACTACTCTTGCCCACAGAGCCATGTTACCAGCCTGAGAACTTTGTTTTGTGTTTATAAAGTGAGTTTGTAACTAGGGCAGATCATCTAATAGACCCTACTGGTTTCCATGGATAGAGGTGTGTGTTTGAAAAATCAGCGGCTGTCCACAGAGAAGTTGCCAAAACGGTCATGGTTGTGAGCCAGCATCTCATCGTGCAGATAAAAGTGAATATTTCTATGTGAAAATGAGAAGTTCTTTAAAAGAAGAACTTGAGGGAGGAGGAGCATAGGGAGGTTTGTCAGAACTTTATAATAGATGGAAACTTGTTGACACGCTCTATTCTAACCATTGCGCTTGCTTAGGTTCTGTAAACAAGCTTTGTTTATTGTCATGCTGTCTTTATGCAATCCTTGTGTAGTCTTCTTTCATTGATATGGACATAATCCCAATTTTAAAGTTGGATGCTTGTATTATCAACTAATCTTGATGTATTCCTTTATTCACTTAAATCCCAGAGGTTCTTAGTATTTATATGGCTGATAGGATGTCTGTATCTCTCTCTATGTCTATATATCTATATCTACAACTGTATATCAGTATTTATAGCTTTCTCTTATCTATGTCTATCTCTATATCTATATAGCTATGTCTTTATCTATATCTGTCTGTTTGGTAGACTTAGAAAGCCTACATAATTCTGGCAAGTTTCTTTCAAAAACCAAAATAGTTGGTAGCATTTACTTATCAAAATATTTACCAAAATAAGAAATAACAAATGCCCTTTGTTAATATTTTAAGTGTACAAAGAATTGTATCCACCTAGAGATATTCTTTAACTAGAACATTTAAAAAAGATTTATGTGTTTTCTATTTTGTGTGTGTGAGTGTTTGCCTT
The DNA here is from genome assembly GCF_982192425.1 of Myodes glareolus. Taxonomy (NCBI): domain Eukaryota; kingdom Metazoa; phylum Chordata; class Mammalia; order Rodentia; family Cricetidae; genus Myodes; species Myodes glareolus. Next base: position 44,276,741 of record NC_142037.1, read on the forward strand.
CATATCTTCGAGTGTACCATGTGCTTGCCTGTTGCCCATAGAAGTTAGGCACGACATAAGGTCCTCTGGAACTGGAGTTTTAGGGGGTTGTGAGCCACTAGGAGAACCGAACCTCAATTCCCTGGGAGAACCTAGAGTGCTCTTAGTTACTGAGCTGTCTTTCCAGCCCCTAGCTAGGATGGCTTTATTTCTAGGTGTATATTTAAAGATACTTTGCAGTAGTACTGGCAAGTAGATATGATTAAAGCCATTTTTAAAAACTTAAGTAATTAATTTTTTGTGGCATAGTTAACATCAGACACTACTTTGTGTCTTTTAAATTGAGGGTTTGGTTTGTAAAGTGAGCCTTGGACCTGTGTAGTCGGCAGCTCTTCTCTCTGAAATCTGCCCATGGATTGTCAAGGAGACCAGCTCTTACCGTGGAATCTCCTCTCCTGAAATTTATGGCTACCTTTGCAGTGAAGTGCCTTTTCCTTCCCTCCCACAACATTCTCTGATGTACCCCAGTCAGGTCTCAGCTCTGAGTGCCCTGAAAGCACAGGCATGTGTCAATGTGTCACCACACACATCTTGTGACAGCCTTTATGTTGGGTATTTCAGTTTACATGCAAATTATAATTGTTCTTGCAATATATTTTGTATGCTTCCTGTTTTGTTTCTTAGTTTTATAATCCTTAATATGTTAGCAAATCGTTGAAAGTCAATTTAAGTGCTTTCTGTCAGTTTTCCGAGTTCATATTTGTGCTAAGAATATGGCATATATTTAATCCCAGCACTTGGGAGGCAGAGGCAGGTGGATCTCTGATCTGAATTCTAGGCTAATCTGATCTACGTAATTGAGTTCCAGGTCCACTGACTAGTGAGACCCTGTTGTCCGCCCCTCCCCTCACCCCGTTAAAGGTTCTGTTTTAAACCTGACTGAGAGCCTATTCTGAATGTACTTTGATGCGATACTTTTGCCAATGCCATTTTAGTTCTTTGCCAAAAAATTACGTATGCATTAAAGTATAAAATTATAGTTCTGGTGTCAGTATTTATATTCAAAGAGAGACAGTTAGCTTTCCTTTATACACTAACAACACACTTTCAGTTTGTTGGTTTTCTTTATGATGACATTCTAAGTTGAAACTCATTCTAATCCAATTCCAGCTGCTGGGTAAACAGCCATGGTTTTCTTATTGGGCTAATGATTTGTATCTGGGTCTCTTAAAAGCATGTTGGAAAAATTAGCTAAGACTGCAAACATTCTGAAGACATCAGAGGCATATTGTTGCTTTACAGTTCAAGTCTATATTCTCAGATATATAAAAGGCAGTTATGCTTCTTATTAAGATGATTCCATTTTCATGGGCTTGCTTTTCTTCAAAATAGCATCATTTAATAGGACCCTGGACCTTAGGAGATGTGTGGGGTGTTCACGAAACCTAAAAGGAGGAGCTGTGTTTAAGTTAGACAATGGAAAATTTAGTGTGCTAGATTTCATGTCCTGCCTTAAAGTTTTTGAGGAAATACAGAATAGGAAATGGTTGGGCTCTATGATATCATTAGTGCTATTTTTATTCTCAGAAGTTCAGAGGTTTCAGGAACGAGAAAATATATACAAAAATAAGGACATTCATTGTTCTTATAATTTTATTAATGTGCTCCCAAGATATCCATAAAAAATAAGTTTTAAAAAGTCTTCATTTTTCAATTTACTAGCATGCATATAGGTAGGAATAATAAGAAATCTATATACACATGTACATATGAATTTCTGATTCTGCATATCTATATTTTGAATAAACATATTAAAACAATTTCAGATAATTAAAATCCAAATAGACCATACATAAAAACAATTAGGGACCAGAGAGATGACTCAGCAGTTAAGAGCACTTTTTGCAGAGACTTGATCCCCAACACCCTACATGGTGGCTCACAATCATCTATAATGGAATCTGGTACCCTCTTATGGTGTGTAGATATACATGCAGACAAAGCATCCATAAACATAAAATACAGAAATGAATAGTTATTTGTTTAAATAACAAACAAGGTGTTGAAAAAAACCATTAGAATTGTGTTATTACAGGTGAGTGTCAGTGATGTGGCTGCCAGTGATGTAAACTGTGTGAAGAAACTTGATAGTAAAGTGTATGGGATTAGAAGCATATGTAATGTTTTAATGTCGTGCACAGAGTTGTGATATAGGATTTGCTGGTTTGAGAATAAGGAATTACCTCTACTGTCAAAATATACAATAACAAAACCCTGAGCTTCTTATGCCAGAGGCAGGGGATTCCTCGTCCCATTTTTTGGGACAAAAACTAGATCATAGCTGAACCGGGCCAGCTTATTACCGGTTTTCATTGTGGACCCAGGATTTCACACGCTGTCCATTCACTTTTGCAAATATGTCAGGCTGCCTCCTTCCAGCTCCCACCTCTCTAAGTTCCAGCAGGAGTGGGTTTTGTTGTTTGGTTGGTTGTCGTCCATTTTCAACTGGCTCTCACAGCCCCGGCAGTGCTGGGGTCATGTCAGCAAGCTTCTGCGTCTTCCTGCGTGTGGGATAAGCCCTCCACCCAGAGAGCTGGTAGTAGAGAGCTTAAAGGAAGGGCAGCTCACTCCTCTGTCTCCTCAGTTCATGCCATTCCGTTATGCACTGCGTGTGTCCTCATACAACCTCATAAGTACTATTAGCATAAGGACAGGTATAAACAAATGAAACACAGGTTCATATTAGCTTCATTTCTTATAAAAGAGGGTTGCCGGAGAGGCATAGCAGAGCTACAAATGCAATATTAATAAAAGCTGGGAGGTTAGATCTACTCAGTCTGACTCTTCAGGAGATGGAACCTACGCAATCTTATTAATTTCTCCAGCTATTTCTGGAATATAGCCTAGGTTTGAAGCCCTGTGCTAAGGTATATGTTTATTTTATACCTCTGGGACAGTATGTGATGTGACTCTGTAGTGAATATTTTGTCTGGAATAATTAATGTTGAGAATTTTAAGTTAATTTGTTCTAATACTAAAATTTGAAAGGTCATATGCATGTTATGTATATATGTACATATATATATACTCATATGTTTTTTAAAATAATTTTATTATGAAAATGATCAACTTGATAGACTTGATTTATGCCTAATTTTTCCTGCAGAACAACTTAGGACTCAGTAGCACAGCCCCTGGGGGAGAGTGTCCCTCCATGTTCCTTCTCATTGATGATATAGATACATTTAGTCTTGGCTGTTGTTAGCCTTTGACAGCTATGGAGCAATACTACCCACACAAATTCCTAGTACAATTAGAAAACACTGTTACCCCCTCAAAGCTTAGGGAACCTCTCAGAGGAGGAGGGAAAGTGTGTAAGAGTCAGATGGGATGGATGGATGACACCAAGAAAACAAGGCCCTCTGAATCCACTGAGCAAGGCTCATATGAACTAAGAGACTGAAGCACAGGGCCTACACAGGCCTGCACCACGTATGTATTATAGCTTTCAGCTTGGTATTTTTATGGGACTCCTGAGTTTGTGAACAAGTGTCTCTAGTTCTTGCACTTGGGGCTCTTGGGTTGCCTTGCCCAGCCTCAATGTGATGAATTTGTTTTATCTTATTATATTGTATTTTATCAAAGAAAAGAAAACAGTATTAAATTGTGTCTTAGTTACTTTTCTATTGCCTTAACAAAATACTATAACCAAGGCATCTTATTTTTTTTTAAAAAAAAAAAAAACACAAAACATTTAACTGGGGGCTTTCTTACAGCTTCAGCAGGTGAGCCCATGACCATTGTGGTGGGGAGAATGGCAGCAGGCGTAGTGCTGGAGCAGCTGCTGAGAGCTTGCATCTCATCCACAGATAAGAGAGAGAGGGCTAACTGGGAATGACTGAGGCTTCTGAAACCTCCGTGTTCACTCCCAGCAACACAACTCCTTCAACATGGCCACGTCTCCTAATCCTTTCCAAACAGTGCTGCCAACTGAGGACCAAGCATTCAAATATATGACCTATGGCGTCCATTTTCATTCAGACCTCCACAAAGAATGAGGCCAAGTATTGACACATTATCAGAAACAGCCTTTTAAGGTTGTGGGGTTGCTGGATTCAAATGTTATGTTTAAGAATGTCTTCATTGGGCTGGAAAGATGGCTCAGTGGCCGAGCACTTGTTGATACTGTAGAGGACCCAGCACCCACATAACCTATCTTTGATTCAAGTTTCAGGGGATCTAATGCCTTCTTCTGACCTAGTAAGACACCAAGCACACATGGTTTATATGCATACACACAGGCAAAACACTCATACACACGAATCTAAAAAGTCTTCATGATTTAATCCAGTCCTACTTATATTTTTTGTCATTACCTTTTTATAGTAGTTTTATTTACTCTTTGTATTTTATTATCACATATAATAGTGCATTTCACTGTGACATTTTTATGTATGTATGTAATTTAGTTTTTCACATTGACCTTGTTACCCTTTCTTGTCCCCTTCTGACTTATGCTGATTGATTTCATCTTACCGACTAGCCTCTCTTCCACGTTTACCTCTTTCTGTGTGTGGAGAGGGAATGACCCAAGTTTCAGTACATGAGTTTCAGTGTGCTCTCTTATGGGAGCATGGACACCTTACCAGTGGCTACACCACTGAAGAAAATGGCAGATGCAGATGTTTCATATTTTCAGGGAGGGGCAGAGCCCATGAGACCCTCTCCCCTATAACGATGTTGATAGGCCCAATCTGGTGCAGATTTTATACAGAGATCACAGATGATGCAAACGAGGAGCTCAGCAGCAGTGCCATATGTGGAAGTTAGCACTCCATATCGCTTCCTCCCACTGCCCTTAACACCTTTTCCATTCCTCCTTCTGCATGATTTCCTGGGCATTGAAGGAGTTCTGTTTATGACTGAGTGGTCAACAGTCACTTATTCTCAATACTGCAGACGGGAGCCTCTGTGACCAGGGCTCACGAATCCACTCCTCTGGGCATAAGCACAGTTATTTGGGAGGCAGTTTGGTGGGTGTATCATGTCCTTTAAATGAAACAGCAGCAGTGGCTTCCCTGCTAGGACATATGACCTCCCCAGCTTTCTAGTCCCAGTTGTGAATTCACTTCTGTGTGTAACAGGCTCAAATTCATTAAAAAAGCAGTTGGTCACCCCCATAACAGACTTGCCAGTACTGCCCATTCTAGATAGACTAAGCAAATCTGAATGTTGACTTAATCTGGCTTCTCTGTGTGTGTTCTTCCATCATGTGAATGTGTAATAATTAGAAAAAATTACTAAAGCTTTTCAGTGATATTTCTTTTTGGATTTGAGAAGACATTTTGTTATTTGAAATAATGCTGTGTGAAAAGAAATGTTCTGTGCATAGAAAAGTGTTTGTAAGACTAAGCATCACATGTGTGTGTAAGGCTAAGCATCACATGTGTCTGTAAGGCTAAGCATCACATGTGTCTGTAAGGCTAAGCATTATGTGTGTGTAAGACTAAGCATCACATGTGTGTGTAATACCAACTCTGTGTGTGGTAACTGACTTTAGGATATGACAGCACGTGACCTGCTACAGCAGCGGTACACACTCCCCAACGGTGACACTGCCTGGCGATCCTCACCCCTTGTGAATGCTGCTCGAGAAGGCAAGCTGGTCCTGTTGGATGGCATTCACCGGGTCAACGCTGGCACGCTAGCTGTATTGCAAAGGTTTGTGTCACAATCGGGTCTCTGTGCCAACCTACACCTGGGTTATACAGATCCTGAGGAATTTACAATTCTGTACTCTAGTCGAGTAAAGCATCGTTAATATTTTTGTTATAAACACATGATTATAAGGCAGCCAGATTTGCTATCTAAGAGCTGAAGGAAGAAAGCCCATAGGCAGTGGTTTCAAAAGGCTTACTTCTATAAATAGGTTAATATGAGCATCAAGCCACACATCTGAAGCAGCTGTGATTTTTGACCATTAGGACACTGCTTAGAAATCATCCCAGACCTTCACTGAGGCCTGAGCTATAGGATTTTTTTTTAACTTTTGAGACAAAGGTTTAATATAAAATTTATATTTATTTTCTTATTTCATTCACTTGGCGTGGATATGAACATTTCTGTAACTACCTTTTTTTTGTTTTGAATATGAAAAAGTTGTCCACACATTTCAAGCACTCTAGAATCCTAGAATCTAATGTTTCTAGGATATTGGAATATTCTCTGTGTGTAATTTCTGTGGAAAATATTCATAGCCTGTGTCATTTAAAAGGTTAGATGCTGTTCATTCCTTTTCTGCAGCATGATTTTTAATCTGACTTACTGGGAAGTGTCAAATAAATGAAATGAGCTATTTCTTCAACTAGCTAACCGCAGTTTTTATCGCTGACAAGCTGCAGATTCTAAGTGAAATGAAAGATTCCAAATGTGCTTTATTAATCTTGTTTGTATGGGTTTAAAAATAGTAATCACGAAGTTTTAGTGATTTACCACAAACATTTCATAGACTTGCAATTTATTTTTCCTCTGCTAAACATAGAAATGTGAACACAAAGTAAGAAAACACTCTGTCCTCTTGTTGACTGTCTCTCAGATATCTGACCAAGTACAAAAGAGTGTAGCATGCCTGCACTGTGCCTTGCAGGATGGAACTTTAAAAATACCAATGGTGTAGGCAGACTTTTCTTTCCTGCCCTGGTGTTCAAATAACCGACATGGATACTTAATTATAAATGCGTGGTGGATAGCTCAGGCTTATTACTAACTAGATCTTACATTTTAACCCACTTGTATTCATCTATGTGCTGCCCCAAGGCTTGTGGCATTTACCTCTCTGACGTGTCTTCCTTACTCTACACCTGGCTGGCTGCTTACCTGACTCCACCCTTCTTCTTTCCAGCGTCCTTCTAGTCTGGCTTGCCCTCCCAATCTCTTCTGCCCAGCTATAGACCAGTCAGCTCTGTATTAACCAACGAGAGTAATACATATTTACAGTGGACAAAGATTGTTCCAAAGCAATGCCTGGCCTTCATCCCCACCAGTTCTTGGAGTTCTTAATCCGGGCCAGAGTTTTGAACGTGGGCATTTTTAAATACTGCCCAGAGGTCCTTACAGTCTAGACTGAAAGAAATGATGTTGAACATCTGTTTTATATTAATTTTTCAATTTTCACATTAAATCTATAAGGTTGGTCTTGCCTTGTTTTGCCTTAATTTTCTAATAAAATGTAGAGAGGTGAAATGGTTCTCCCTTCCCTGATTATTCAGTCAGTGAGTGCAAAGTTGGATACAGACTGGACTCTCTGTGCCCTAAACTTCTGCGTTATTCTTTGACCTTTGCAGTACCTAATGTCTTATGTTGCATGGGAAGCTAGGTTACTTCAGGACTCTGCATGAAATTGTAGTGGAGTTATTTCATTTCAGAGGCTTTTGTTATTTTAAATCCTGCAGAGTTTCAATAGTAGAAATATTTGGATACTTTCCCACAAGAAGTTACACTGGATTCAGGAGTGTGTGCTAACTGGCTTGCCCATGAATGGATGACCCAGGGTTGACCTGAGACACTGTTCAGCTCTTTCTTTTTGTCTCCTATTTCCTCCTTCCCTCTTCCTTCCTCTGCTCCTTCATACTTATCTCTGGTATTCAGGATTGCTTCTCTGTTGAGAGTTCAGTACATCTGCCAAGTATAACATGGAATGGTACTGACCAAGTTTCCACTGTGAAAAGTACATGTAATAAAACTGTTAGGCTCACCCACCAGCAATTATAGGCACAGTTAAGTATTGGCTGAATGATTTTGCCCCTCATAATGTTGTTAATTTGTCCCTGTCCCCTCCCCCATCAGATTAATCCATGACCGTGAACTCAGCCTGTATGATGGATCACGGCTGCTGAGGGAAGACAGGTACCTGAGCTTGAAGCAGGGACTACAGCTAACGGATGAGCAACTGCAGGACAGGTAATCTGGAGTATGTTATTCTCCTGAGGGTTGTTTTTATTTTTTAACATTTATTTATTGTGTGTACATGTAAAAGCTCACATACAGAAGTCAGAAGCTGACTTACGGGAGTTAGCGCTCTTCTTCCACTAGAGTCATGGAGATCAAACTCAGATCCTCAGGCTTGGCAGCAAGTGCCTTGCCCTCTGAGCCATCTTGCCAGCCCTTGCATATATTATTATTAGCTCTAATTTACAGCTAAGTTGAAAGTAACATTCTTTATTTCCAGCTGAACTAGGGCCAAGCAAAACAAAAACTGAATAGTTTAGTTTGGTGTCTTGGGTGGGTATAGCCTGACATCTAAAACCTGAGAGTTGTCCAAGTTGTGCTTTATATTCTTAGCCTGCTTTCAATAACCGTCTCAACTGTATTTCTAGAAAAGTAAGCCAAACTTACCTAGGAGTCATGAGAATCTCTGTGGGCATCCCCGAGGCACATTGTCCCTGTGGCTTTCTTAAAGCTCTTCCTAGGTATAACAGTCAGATGCAGTGGGTGAGATTTGACTTTAACTTGAGCAAGAGACAAAATGAAAACATTTAAAAAGACAAATAGAAAAAGTTAGGGCCAGAAAAATCTGTAAAGTACTGACTCATGGGCTTGAGGACCTAGGTTTAGATTCCCTCAAACCCATGTAAAAAGCCAGCCACCATGTACAGAGTGGTTTTGATCCCAACATGAGACAGTAGTTTGAGAATGGAGACAACAGATTTCTTAAGCTAATTGACTAGCATCACTGAATAAGTACCGTTTCAGGTTCAGTTAGAGACCCTGTCTTATACATAAAGCTGGAAGCCAGGGCACTGCTGTGCAGGAAGGCAGGTGTAGACGGACTTCTCTGAGCTGGAGGCCAACCTTGTTTCCATAGTGAGTTCCAGGCAGTCAGAGCTACACAGCAAGGACTTGTCTCAAAGAATAAAACAAAATAATAAAGGGAGAGAATCAGTTGAGGAAAGTTGGCTGTCGCTGTTCTGACACACACACCTGTACTAACAAGTATATACATATAACACATGGCCCCCAAATAAAAAATGATTAAATATGCACCACACATATGTTTCCTGCTGTTGAGTTAATATTGGTTTGCTAAAGTATCATAATGGTATTGCTGTTATGAAAGGAAACCTTACCTTTACAGGAGCTGCTTATTGACATAGAAAGAATAGATAGTCCTATGAACGTGTCGGGAAGGGAAACATTCCAGAGGGCAAGGCAGTGGCCAGCGTGGGCAAGGATGTAAGTTGATGAGCTTTTAGCACTCGGGAGGAGCCAGAATGAAGGACTTGAGTGGTTGTAGATAGATAGCCTTTGCATTGGAAGAGAAACAGTTTTCAACTGCGTATCTTCCCCTTAGACTAGGCTTCTCTCGTGTCATCCCCATGTTAGTACCTTCCATTGGCTTTGCATGTTTGGAGATTGGTATGTTGTAGGTGGGCTGGAAGTGGCGATGATGGTGATGACCACATCCTCACTCAATCTCACCTGATGCCGAGGAAGCTCTGCCTTTCCCATACCAAAAACAAGGAAACCCTCCAAACCCAGTGAAAGAGCAATCACTGATTGTACTTTTGTATTTTTGCCTTGTCAAGAAAATGTTAGTTTCTGACTTACCTGGATTTTTTTTATTGATTTTTTTTTTTGAGCTCTACATTTTTCTCTGCTTCTCTCCCTGCCTCTCCCCTCCGCTTCAACCCTCTCTCATGGTCCCCATGTTCCCAATTTACTCAGAAGATCTTGTCTTTTTCTACTTCCCATGTAGATTAGGTCTATGTATGTCTCTCTTAGGGGCCTCACTGTTGTCTGCTTACCTAGATTATTAAAGAATAACAGTCAATTTCAGAACTGCGTATTGAGGTGTACTTTATTAATTCTCACAGCTTAGAAGTGGCTCAGTTTGTTTAGGTCAGTAAGTGAAGGAGATTGCCCTCATTCCATCTCTCGGTACACAGCGCTCAGTGTTTGTGCATTACTTACATGGGAATCATGGTCAGGGAAGAGTACAGATTTTCAGAAAGATGAATCAGAGTAATTGAGCAACAGCTCCTGAGCTTGCCAGGCAGTTTTCCTTAGGACGTCGGGAGCCCCGTGCTTCTGCCAAATCTCCAGGAAGTGATAGCCCTTTTCTGGGGAAAGGATTTACGTTTTCTCTAATAGTCATGCTAAGTTTAGCAAACACTTTGAGGAGCACAACGGCCTTTAGCTTCATGTTGAGGGTTTGGCCCTTGGTGATCATTAGCCCTTCTGTCTCAGAGGTTTCCGCCTTGACCACCATCAGTTATGTGTCTTCCACGGTGCATACCCAGCTCATCTCCGTCTCTGACATCACACTAAGAAAGTGAGGGAGGTCCTGGAAATACTATTCCTTACAGTTAAAAAAAATGTTTCTGTGATTTCCTAAGGTCAGACATACATGAGACTTGAGCCAGATAGAAATTCCGAAGCATTTTATGAAAAACCCCAGTCCCCTGTCCTGAATTCCATGACTGCCTCTCATGTCCCACTTCTCGTCCTAGGGGTTTTCTCTTCTAATTCTAGCAAGTTCTTTTGATGCTTGCCTCATGTCATCAGGAAACGTGCGTCACTGTTGTTTCTTAACTTGCCCTTGTTAGGAACTATGTGTTGATTTCCTGCACATAAAGTGCAGATCTCTGTGCCTCTCTCCTCACCGCACACACATATTTCCATCCCCGTGTTTTCTTAGTGTTAGCGTATTTGTTGGGAATTTTATTGAACTCTTAATTTTGTCAGGACAGTGTAGGGACTACAACTGACTCATTCAATGTTAAAGTAGATTTTTCTCATACACCCTTCTGGTCTTCCCTAAAGATAGGAATTGCCTCTGTATGAAAGATTGAACTGTAAGTAAAGAAAATGGAGCTAAACGTCAGAGCAGAAATCTGTACACTACTGATGTGAGATCACCAAGGGGAGGAGGCCTCTTTTCTCTGTACCAGTCACCTTTTTATCCCAGTCGCTTCTCCGTGTTGGTGAACTCTCATCTCCTTCAGGCACATCCTAGTTTGGATCCATGTTCCATCCGGTTCATAGTCTTCCTGTGGGGCACCCTGAACTCCTTTTACATCTGTAGCTCCTGCGCCATCTAGGCCTCCATCCCCTTGGTTTCCTGAGCTTTTCATTATTTAGATGGACAAAACGTCTAGTTTTTCTTCTTTTTTATGTTCTATCATCCATTTGTTGTGTTTTCATTAAATTTTCAGAAGCAAGATGTTTGACCAATGGTCCTTTCTTGTCTGAAATACTTGTACCTGTTGAGGGGCTGGAAGGACGGCTCAGCAGTTAGGAGCATGCACTGCTCTTGCAGAGGGCCTGAGTTTGATGGGCACACAGCCACTTGTAACTCCAGTTCTAAGGGATCTGGTATCCTCTTCTGGCCGTGGAGGACAGGCACTGAAGTACACACACCCATACATGTAAACATAAATGCACATAGTTAAAAATAAAATGAGTTATTAAAATTCTCTTGTCAGGTTCAAAGAAATTTGGATTCAATTCTTGTTTATGAAAAATGGGACTTACTAACAACAAATGCTTGATTATAGTTAAACATTTTTAAAGTTGTAAAGATCTATTTGGGAGAATAGAAGCTAACTTGAAGATGTATGTCTAGCCTCTTTGGCTTTGCTAATTTTGTTACACTTTAGCTATTTAGGCAAACTAAGTCATACAAGAAGCTGTGATATTCTGTAAAGGTATCCTATGAAAGGATCAGAAAAATAGCTTTATTTTTCTGGACTTATATTTAAAAGTTTATTTTGATACCCAGCTAAAGGATTTTCAATTTTACTTTTTAATAATTTTTTAAAATTTTATGTTCATTGGTATTTGCCTGCATGTATGTCTCTGTGAGGATGTCAGATCCCCTGGAACTGGAGTTACAGACAGGTGTGAGCTGCCATGTGGGTGCTGGGAATTGAACCTGGGTCCTCTGCAAGAGCAGCCAGTGCTCTTAGCCTCTGAGCTGTCTCTCCAGCTCCTTTCAATTCAAATTTTAAGGCTCAAATTTAACAGGGATAAAACTGTAAAGTTCTAATCTTATAAAAGCTACTGACTTGTTTGTAAACTATAAAATGTAATTAAGCTTTGCAAGATAGTAAGTAGTCAGTCACCTTATAAACGGTCAGATTCTTTCATGTGCTCAGAACTACACTTGTAGTCATGCTGGGCACAGATGTATTCAGTTAGAGACAAGTGCTAGCCTTCTGTGTCTGCTGTCACCCGTGAGCCTGAAACAAGTAACTGAAAAAGAAGTAGTCTGTTAAAGCCAGGTATGCTTGGTAGGTGAGATGATGGCCGGCCTCAGAACCCAGAGAGGTCAGCTTTTCTAGTAAACGTGAACCTTTAAGCTTGTTTACCCAATAAGATCCTTCTGTTTACCCAGACAGTGTCTTTCTATTTTGCACAGTGCCACCAGCACAGACATTTTGGGGGTGAACCTAACATATCTGCCTATTGAATGTCTATTGATTTCCATGTCAGCATCCCTCCTTTGTATGCAAGCAGCAGTTATCTTCTTCTGATTGGAAGCAGTTCTTCTTATTGTTAATGTAATCACAGTACAGAATCTGCTGTATTCTAATAGTATGGTAAATTTCTTTACTTCTTCTTGGTTATTTTTCATTTAATATGGTAACTCCTTTCTTTCATAGTCTACATCGGTTTCATCCAAATCAGTTGGCAGTATTTCTTCCATGGTTGTTCTTGGGTAATGTGTTTATATGTTACTGTGTTGTGATTGCCTAACAGCTTGACTCAAAGGACATCATAGAGTATAAAAAGCCAGAAATTTGTACTTAGTGGGGAAATTCACTGCTTTCACGAGTTATACTTGTGAATAATTATGACTCATTATCTAGCATGAGTTGATTCTTCAAGTTGTCCACATCTACCACCCGGGGCATTAGCATGTCGGGTAGAAGTTTATGACCTAAATTACCTTACCTTTCTTCCTTTACTATTTTAGATGACTAACGAACGGTCTGAAAGCTCTGTTTTTATAGTGTTTAAACAAACTCACTTTTGTTTTGATTTATGCCTTATTTCCTTATGGGAGATTTTTAAGAGAAAAATATTACAGAATTGGCAAGGAGGTTTTCTATTGTTTAAAGAGGATTTTGGAGGGTGGTCAGAGATAGTGACTCAACGTAGCTGCCAGTTGGAATAGTTCCTATAGTCTTGCTCAAATAGATAAATCTATCTCTTAGAAACAGGTTTCTGAGGACAGTGTCTTCCGATGTGGGGAGCAGTGTCTCTCAAGGGGTGACTGCAAAGCTCCTGGTTTTGTTGCATTTGAATGGCTTAACAGTAACGTAGATCTAAGAACATCTTTTCTTTTCAACCCAGTTGAAAATGCAGGTACCTGCTTTGGTTGGAACAGTTTTCCTACCTGTTTTTGGAAAGCGTCCTTAGATTGTCAATAGCAAGTGCTTTCCAGTTAGTTCATTGAAAATACAGTGTCCCACATGCAAAAGGGAAAGGTGGAGTTGACACTCAGGAAATACCTGGATCATGGGACTTTAGTCTTGTCAGGAGTCTGTCTTCTGTGTTGCTTTTGTTTGTTTCTAATATCACAACCCTTGGTTCCTAGTAGAATGCTTACTTAGTTTTTGTTTTGTTTTGGTTTGTTTTGGTTTTGATGTGTATCTGCCTACATGTATGTATGTCTACCACGTGAGTGCCTGGTATCCGTAGAGCTCAGACGAGTTCACTAGGTTTCCTGGAACCTGGAGTTAGATGGTTGTGAGCTACCATGTGGATGCTAGAAAATGAACGCGGGTCTTCTGCATGAGCAGTAAGTGTAACTGCTGAGCTGTCTCTCCAGCTTCAGTAAGCGTTTTTGAATAAGTGAATAATCTTAAACTGTGATAGGGTTTTTGAAAGCATTGGAAAAGTGTTTGACCATTTAGGATAGCATGATTTCCTCAGTAAATGTTAATATAAGTCTGTTGATTAGGAGTACCTTGATGTACTTTAATAAAATGATACCCTGATGACATAAAGTCCCAGAATTAACAGTAATGGTTGTAGGCCCCCATTCCATTTAACTTCATGCCTTGAACCCAGTTTCATATATTGGTATTTATCTCCTTCCTTACTAGTTCTCCCCAGGTTCATACCCTTGATCATGTCAGAGTGTCCAGCAGGCCTTTAGATTTGTCTCAGGCAGTCATTCCTAACCACCTTTAGGAATGTTAGAGTTTTCTTGTGTTGTGATGCCAATAATGCAATTACAAACAGTGTGATGGCCACGTATATCAAACACCAACCACACCTACATTTCCTTCAGGAAATAAGGACCAAAATAGAACTACTCCTTTTAAGAAGAAAAACTTACTTTTGTGGAAGAAGGAGTATAAACTCTAGGCTACTAAATGTGTCCCTTCCTGCTGTGGCCGATACAGAGAAGCAATATAGATTTGTGGTCTGTTCCTGTGTTACTTAGATATGCTCTACTGGCTTTTATTTTCAGTGAATGTTTTGTTTTTATTGACTGTATTAAATACTGAAAACAGTTCACACTCTCTCTTTTCCTATTATTTACTGATGAATCATAACAAGGTTTGACAGTTCTTAGTAGTGTACACTCTTCAGACCCATTATAATTACTGGTGGAAGACAGTTATATTATGAACATTCTGTTTGACCCTCCTAGAAACTAGCATTTTTTAAATGTAGTTCCTCTCATGGAAATGACAGGACATGTAGCCTGTGCTCAGATCTGTAATACTTGTCAGTTTTGATGGGAGCATTAGTATTATGCCGTTTGGAGGCCAATTTTAAACTCTTGTAGCCCACAATCCATGTCATTATAGAAACCTTCTGTGTTAGTTTACTAAGTTATTTAAATGCATATTCAACCAAGATGTAGGGCTTATTGAGATTCTTTGTCAGTGAGACTTTGTTTAGGTGTAACTGATCTGTAGAGCTGCATGTTTAGAATATACCATTTGATTGTTTTTTCAAAAGCATGTGAAAATGAAGACAATGAGCAGATCTATATTCCATGAAGTACCTTTATACCCTTGTTAAGGCCTCCCTCCTGTCCCTCTCAACCTCTCTGCTCCTTGTTTTATAGCTTGTTTGTTTTTAAATAAGTAGCAGTAGCATACTGTGTAGTATGTTTCCCAGCTTTTCTACTCAGTTTCTTTGAGATTATCCATGCTGAGTAGCAATGGTTCTCATTCCATTTTATGTTACAATTATGATTACCTTTAGTTTTTTGAAACAGGGTTTCTCTTTGTAACCCTGGCTGTCCTGGAACTCACTTTGGTAGATCATGCTGGCCTTGAACATCATTGATCCTTCTGCTTCTGCTGAAGAAGTACAAGGATTAAAGGCATAGCCTGCTTCATTCCATTTTATGATGAAGAACATTAGAAAGGATTTACATTCTCAAACTTAACTTGTACCCACAAATATATTAACTCCAGTAGTCTTTCAATGTTTAAAGAATAAATTTTTACCTTCTAAACTTTTTAATCCTTAGGAAATTATACATGCTTATCTGAAAGGAAAGCTGCATCTTGCCTTTTGAATCATTGTCATTGTTAAATTCTAACAAAGTTGGCCTAACCTTGCTTCTGTATATTTATAGTGCTTGTTTATGTATGTGAAGAATTGTAGCTTCTTCGGCCTCAGTATTACTCAGAGGTTTGCTGCTTCACCTTCAAATTTGTGGCAGATTCTCCTTGCTAATTAACAGACTTAGGAAACTTAGTATCAGGAAATAGCTGCTGTGTAACTATTGTGTACAAGAAATCCTTCAGGGAGAACCTAAAAGATTGAAGGTCCTTCTCATCCTGTTATTCAGGGGTTTGGCGACTGTTTTTATCATTAGCATGGACTTCTCTGCCCTGAACATGAGTGCAGTCTCAATGGGTTCCCTTCAGATTGGCCAACTTCCCGCTGTAGTGCTCGTGAGAACCAATAGTAGAGAGCCAACTGCAGACAGTGTGTGTCCAGGCTGTGGCCATCACCATATCCACATTCAGACCACCCAGCTTGCCTCGTATCAGTTGCTCTGTTGCTGAGTCTACAGCTTAGCTGTGCTGTGTGTGTCCTGCTCCTTGGTTGAGAATACACATTAGGCTTCCCCGTGGGAAAACCTGTTGGATTTTGGCTTTTATTCCCTGATTCACTGTCCCTCATTGTTCTAAGTGAGAAACTATCTGTAGCTCTAATTTTCTGCAGTTAAAGCACACTCTGTACCTTCCCTACCTCCTGCCCAGCCCCTGGCCAGGAGTCAG
This sequence comes from Myodes glareolus, assembly GCF_982192425.1. NCBI lineage: Eukaryota > Metazoa > Chordata > Mammalia > Rodentia > Cricetidae > Myodes > Myodes glareolus. The sequence goes on from NC_142037.1 coordinate 44,292,979, forward strand.
AAGGATCATGGGTGAATCCAGGATTGCTATTGAGTCTCAGGAAGTCACCTAGTTAGCAACTATCTTAGCTGAAAAAATGTGGTAGCCTGCCTTTTTTAGCTTGCCAGTCTCAGGCTCCCACGTGTGGCATCTGCCGTAGAAATAATGCCCAACCAGCCTGAGACACTGGCCTGTCTTCAGAGCGTTCAGACCCAGGACATGTGTATCTCTTCGCTGCTTTCCAAGAACAATTTTTTTTTTAAATTGTCTCCAGGCTGTGCTACGACATACAACATACACACATCATACATACATGCATACATCTTTAAAAACAAGATACAGTGAAGTGAAATACCTGTGGATCTGTAGTAATTCATTCAGTCTTATATTTCAGATGGCAGTTTCCAAAGTTTCCCCCTGACTTACAAATAATGATATGGCCTCAAAATTTTCTATACTTGTGACATAGTAGAGCTGCCCTCTGTCTTGATGCAGCCTTCTCCTCCCTGAACTCTTCAAAGTTCTGACCTCCCCACGTCCACCCGCAGGGGCTCCAGCTTCCGTGTCCTGTAGTGAGGTGACGTCAGTTCCGTATTTGTAGTTTTGTTTTTCTCAGATCCTGGCAAGCTCCTGGGTTTGTAGCTGTTTCCTCTCAGCAAGAAATGTATTACTCTCTAAGAATTAGTATTACTGGTTATTTTTAGTAGGATTGATAGATTCCACTATCACTCACCTGGTTGGATCATAGTAAGAAGAATTTATTCTTTAACCTCCAGACACGCAAGTGTTTCAGTGCCCAGGAGAAGTGCCACCCTCTTCCTCTTCTGTGTCCCGGGATGGTGTGTTGGAGACACATGGGCATGGCCACACCATAGGCCAAATGTGATTGGCTGAGATTCCCCATCAATGGTGGCATGCTCCCACAGATTTCCTAGCAGAGATTTCTAAGGAGGCCAGTTTTAAAGTTCTAACATGATTGTATCAATGACAAAAGAGTGGTATTTGAGTTCAATTTTTTTTCATCTTTTTAATTACTAAATATTCTCTAGCTGAACTAATTATAAATTTAATATGACCCCATATGTCTTACTTAAATTGTCTGTATTTTAAAAGTCTCCCTACCTTAAGTAATGCTTTTTAGCTTCTCTGTGGTTTGTACAGAGTGGGCATGTTGAGAAGGCTTAGATGACTACATAAACAAACAGGCTCTATGTGATGAGTATGAACTTTTTGTGATTTCATTTCATGGAATTTCAGAGCTAACGCATTACAGAAATGAGAACACATCAAAGCAGTGATTGTGGGAGGGCTGAGTTTCATAAGCACCTGTTGTACTTTGATCAGTATTTTTTTTCATTCTCTTACTCTTAATTCCACTCTCTTACTTTTAAAGTCTTGGGATGTTTTTTTTTTGTTGTTGTTGTTGTTGTTGTTGTAATTTTTTGAGATAGGGTTTCTCTTAATACCCCTAGCTGTTCTGAAACTCACTCTGTAGCCCAGACTAGCCTCAGACTCACAGAGATCTGCCCGCTTCTGCCTCCCAAGTGCTGGGATTAAAGGTATGCACCACCACTGCCCAGCCAAAGCCTATTCTTTGGATAACAACTTTGTCCTTATTAATAGAATGGTCATCTCATTGCTGAGCGCCTTGTCTCACGACCCAGTTCCTATTGCGAATGGTTACATTTATTTTTCTCTCTCCCTGCTCTAGATCCATTTTTCCCATCCACCCCTCCTTCAGAATCATCGCTTTGGCAGAGCCCCCCGTCGTTGGAAGCACCACACAGCAGTGGCTGGGACCAGAATTCTTAACCATGTTCTTTTTCCATCACATGAAGCCACTTGTGAAAAGCGAAGAAATCCAGGTGATAAAGGAAATGGTAAGAGTGAGGCCTGTTCTCAGCTGGTGTCCCTTGTTGCTCTCGTTTGAAGCTGCCCAGATCCCTGAGGACTGTAGTCACTGGGGCTCCATGGTTTCTGTGAGCGCTGTGATTTCAATGTCCATCTTAGCCCGACATCACATTTGGTTACATCGTGTCTTAAATTAAAATATTAACTTATTGCTTAAATAAAAATGTTCACAGTTATAAATTTTTATATGCACTAAATTTTGTTATAACTAAAAGAAATGTGCATTGCTTGTGCAGATGTTCTTCCGAGTTTATTGAGTTGATCATAGCCATCAAGTAGGTTTTATTTTTAGTTTTTGTATTGGGTTTCACTCTGTAGACCATACAAGACTTGAACTATTGGCATTCCTTCTGCCTCAGCCTCCCAGGTGTAGAAATTAGAGGCCTGAGGCACCACATCTAACAAGTATTTCTTTAAAACGTCTTTGAGGAAGAGAGACAACCTGAGCACATCCACTTTGTACACAGGAGTCCTTTAGCCCACGTCGTAGTCAGATGTATTCAGATCATATAATATATGCCTGAAATCACACCAATAATTAACTTGTATAAATTGGCTTTTCACTGTCGGAGTTTGGGGTTCGTAAGAAAATGCCTCACTTAGATCTGAAGAATCGTGTTGCTCACAGAGCAGGGGCTGGTGTTCTCTGGTGTGCCCGATGCCAGTGTCCTGCCTGTGGTCTGGCTGCATGCTGAGAAAAGAATTGGTTCTAGCCTTGGTTTTATTTGCCTGGCTGTTTAAAAGAATGTCGGGCCTCAGGTATTTGCTAAGAAGATGAAGTAGCAACTTCATTCATGACTGCAACGTGAACCTGATACTTGGAGACTTTGTTAAAACATTCTTCTAAAATTCTTGGCTGAATTGTCCTCATTTCTTCCTGTCTTTCCTTACTTCTCTCATAAAATAGGTCCCAAATGTACCTCAGGACGCTTTGGAAAAATTGCTGTCAGTTACACACAAACTCAGGGAGACCCAGGATCCGACAGTAAGTCTGGGCTTGCCCTGCACATTTTCTGCTGATCACCTGTTGTGTTTTTAGCTGCTGCTTTTCTCCCATATGCTGTGCTTTGCCTTGTGCTTAGTGTAACCCTGATGTCAGGGCCTCGAGCACGGTTGTAACTTCCTTGCTCAGCCATGGATAATGACTTAGCTTCAGAGGGGCCCTTGAGGTCTTTGGAGCTCTGTTCTGTCCCTCCATCCTATGTGCAGAGGGGCAGCCTCTATTTTTTAAGTTCTGCCTTTAAACTATTGCCTATGCCTTTATCTTCAGCTTCTACTGTATGTTTGCTAATAGATTGTGTTTCTATTTCAGGAGAAAGACAGTCAGAGGACAATTTATAGCAATCCATTTCTCTCCTCCCACCATGTGGGTTCCAGGGATTGCCTTCAGCTTGTCAGACCTGGCAGCCAGGCACCTTTGCCCACTGAGCCATCTTGTTCACCCAAGGGCAGTAATTCTGTCTTTGCTTTTATCTATATAATGTGAATAAAATATTCATAAGAAGGGTGCAATGATTAAGCATAAAAGCCTGTGTTTTAAAATATCCACTTAGTAGCTGCTTAATGAATACCAACTTCTTTGACTGTTGAACCGGCTACTTCAGGATCATTATAAACTCAGCATATAGATCTGTCTCTTAAATAATTATGCTTAAACTTGTTCCTGATCTCATTGCTGACTTATAACCATCTATTGAACTACCTAAAGCCGAGGCCTTGACATCCTTACTGCTCTGTGCTTTCCTGATATCGCCACTGACTCTGGAAGCAGGGCTCTCCAGTTAGCCCCATGTTTAAATCTACTGTTACCTACAGACGACAATTGTCCTTGTATCACCTTTCCAGATGTTGGACCTGGAATAATACTTTCATTTTATTGACCCTTCACCAGCCATTCTCATACTGCATGGCTTACTGTTAGCTTTCTGCAGAAGCTTAACAAATTACCATTATTATTTTTATCAAATCATGGCTTAATGAAATGTTTAATCTGAACTGTAGAGTTTTGAAGTCAGTATCACTGAGCCAACGTGAAAGTACAAACCTGGGACCCTCTTCTTTGTTTCTTCTAACTTAGGGTGATTTCTACCTGCATTCCTTGACTTAGGATCCCATGGTACCCTTCCTCTATATTCCCATCACCCCTGGTATTTCTGTGTTGAATTTTCTTCTCTCACCTCTTACAAAGATATATAAGATTACATTTAGGGGTCACCAAATTAATCCAAGATAATGTCCTTCTTTTAGAAATTCTTTTTTGTTACTTTTGGGGGAGGGTGCGTTTTGAGACAGGGTTTGTCTGTAGCTTTGGAGCCTGTCCTGAAACTTACTCTATAGACCAGACTGGCCTCGAACTCCCAGAGATCCACCTACCTGTCTCAGCCTCCCACGTGCTGTGCTACTACCACCTGGCCCTTTTAGAAGTTCTTATCTCATCTGCAAAGACAACTTTGACCATAGAAAGTAACATTCATAAGCTAAAGCAATTAGTTTGTGTGTGTGCGTGTGTGTGTGTGTGTGTGTGTGTGTGTATTGGACACAGATTTTCCCTATTGCCTCAGTTCTCCTGCTAGTTAACTCTGGGACCTCATCTCAACTTTCCCCATTACTCTTCAGCTTTGTTATTTTCTTTGCTGTTTCTAAGTTTTAAATTTTATTCTTTAGTAATTTTTATACAAATACAATGTATTTAGATTATATCTCCCTCACCCCTCCCAGCTGCCACCTCCAGCTCTTTCTGTACCTCCAGTCCCCATTTCAACTTCATGTCATTGTCGTCATTATTTTTCTCTTCCCCCTCCCCCTTCTTCATAACCCACTGAGTCCAATTAGTGCTGCCCATGTACACACTAATGTACGGTACCGTCCACTGGAGTGTGTGCATGTGTGTGTGTATATGTGGGGGGGTCTCGTTTAGGGCTGAGCACTCCTAGGTACTTATTCTCCAACTTTTGAGCAGTTTTTAGTTTCTAAACTAACTACCATCCACTACATGAAGAAGTGTCTCTGAGTAGAGGTGAGGCTTGCACTAGTCACTGGACATAAGAACAAATATTCGGAAGCTAGATTGACATTATGCCCTTTTAACCAAACAGTAGTAGGGCTTGTGACTTCCACAGCCCCAAGCTCTGGCCAACTGTGCAGTACCAGGTCTGAGTTCCCTCCTGTGGAACAGACCTTAGATCTAGTCGCAACGCTATTGGTTATCCATAACAGCCATGCCACTATTGCCTCATCTTACCAGGCTGGGCATTGTAATTTTCAGTGTTCACAGCTGGGTAAGACTATTGAATGCTTTTCTTCCCTCTCAATCTTCAAAGTACTTTCTGGCCCCGAGAAAGCTAGCTAGCAGGCAGTCTTTCCTGTTCTTGAACACACTAGTGCCTGTCTTGAGACATTGACATCTCGGTTTTCCTCACCTCAGTGGCTTTAGGTTTGTTCCCTTGCCCCCTTAGTTTGCTCAGATGTCACATTTCCAGCCAGTCTTTTCCAGGTCCTTGTGATTCCGAGGCGATTTCCTTGCCATGTCATTGTCATCTTACCCCCTGCCTCGGGTCTCCCCAGAGCTTATGCCCTTGGTCACTACAGACACGCCTTAGTCACTTTGTGGTCTGCCCTTGGGGTTTTTTTTTTCAGTCAGCAGATACCTGTTAGAAGACTGAATAAGTGAATACCCATGTTGCCCTTGGAGTGGTCTTTGCCGGTGCATTTCCAGATTCCCTCCTGTTCTGCACACTGGTTAAGACATCCATTGCCTTTGTCTGTACACTGAGGACAGCACACGAGTGGCTGTTGGTTCTGTGACTTGGCTGCTCTGCCAGTCCCATTGCCTCAGCTTTACTGAAGCCCCTCAGCCCTGCCCACACTTAGTCCTGTGCTGTTTTAACTCTAGCTTCCATTAAAATGTCTGCTTTAGAAATGCCTGGAATGTGCTTCCTCTCCATTAACATGTTCCTCTGAGCCCTTATTCTGCTAGATTGCAATCTCAGTCCCCTAAGCAGAAGCTGCTTGTGCCTCAAGTCTGCTTTTGTGACACTAGCAAATACCTAAGATGCTGACTGATCACAGTTACCTTGAAGCTTATTTTTAGCTCTTCAATTAGAACTTCAACTCCCCAGGCTTGTTCAGTCTCCTCTGACTTCCTAACCTGGATCCTGACAGATAATAGATACTAAAATCCTTGAGGAATGAATGGAAAATTAATTAATTACTAATATATTAAGAGATCCTCTCCAGATGCTTCTCTCCCTGGTAGTGTTACTTTTATATATATATATATATATATATATATATATATATATATATATATATATATATATATATATGTAATTCTTTGAGAAGAAGAAAAGAATTGTTTTCATTTCTTATGAGATCTTTTGTAATTTTAAGCAGTTGAGGTACTAATTGTGCTAACATGAAAACCCTTTGAGTGTGCTCTTAACTTGCGTAACCATGGTAACCAAGGGAATGTACTTCACACTCTCACCCTTCTTTCTGCAAGATAAAGTTACAGTAAGAAATTTGATAGTGCAATGTTAAATACACTAGGACTTTTAAAATTAAAGTACATGCTGAATTTTTAATTGAAAGTCCAAGAGCAGGAGTTACTGAGTGATTTATCCACCACTGACATGGCTCAACAGAAATGGTTCTGGTGTTTTAAGCAGTCTTGTTATTGTAAAGAAGTCAGTGCTATCCAGGGAAGGAATTACTCTTCTTGGAGCCTGTAAGAAGACATCAGGGTTGCCTGAGTTGAGGTGGGAAGCCCATGTAGCATTAGGTTACAAGGCGGTGATGTTGGATCCTCGAAAGTTCCCTTAGTTCACTGTGACCGTTGGAAGAGTCATGTTGGGGTCCATTTGTCAGAGAGAGTGTGGTTAAAATAGGAACTTTTCATAGTCTGAGAGATTATGGATGGGAACTCCTGAATCCTCTGCTTTCTGGAATAGTAATGAATGCTTATCCACAGCCCTGCCTTCTTCCTCATTTGCCACTTAGCAAGGATTGAGGGCATTTGCTGCTACTTTCCTTTCTCATCTTGGTGTCATAGCATCCTGTAGGTCTTTTTGAGGGACACCTTTGAAGCAGCATCCCTTTCTGATCTCAGCTGTCTTTCCCATACTACTGACAGTCAAGTCAGGCCTTAGAACAGGGTTGTTTTGGTAAAGCTCACACACTGCTCTGCACACAGCACTGCTGCTGCCTTTAGGAATGAGGCTCACGTCATTCATGGAGTCACTCGCACTCCACGGGTATTTGAGAGCAGGCCGTCTGGAAGGTGGCATGGTGGAGTCAGGCTTGACAGCTCAGGACTACTTTAAGCCCTGGTAATGTTTGCCAGTGTGTTTTCTTTTAACTTATTTTAGCATTAAAGCACGTGTTATTTTTAACTGAAGTGTATGTTTATTTACATTTAAATATTCTCTATGTCTAGAATGCACATTTATTGAAAACAAGTATTCAGGATTCATCAAATGTTTGTGTGTAAAGAGTTTGTTGAAATTTGTTTAAAGAGGGGGAAATATTGGAGACTTTGGTCATGTTTCCTGACCTGGTCCCAAAAGGGTGTGTAAGTCATATTGTCACTGAAACATGACACTAGTGGCAGCAGACCCACATGTCATAGAGCTGTGGCATGCTTGACAATGGATCATCGATGCTCCTTTTGGGGATCTCACAGAGCTCATTTCATACAAGCATGTCTTGGACAATTTCCCTTGTCCATTTTGAGCCCTTTAATTTCAGTGCTTCTTCTTGCCCCTAAGGTTCTCAGGATCACCTTGCTGCCCTCATCACCCTTTGTAGCAGTTCACTCTGGCCTGCAGTGCCCCTCAGATCAAATAGCTCCAAATGGGTTTCATTCCAGTGGCTTAGTTAAACCATGCTATTGATCTGAGCTGTGAACTAGGTCAGTAATCTGATTATTATTAGATTACTGTAATAATCTAATTCACTAAAATTATGTCAATGCCTCTTTGTGAATGTATCTGACTGCTTTTGTTGTGAGGAGGCCGTCTGGCTCATCTGTCATTTGTGGGGCACCCCCATTATCTCTGTCATTTGTTGGGCATCCTTATCATTTCTGCCATTTGTAGGGCCTCCCCCATCTTCTCTTCCATTTGTGGGGCTCCCTATTATCTCTATCATTCTAGAGGCAGCCCTGTTTTCCTGACCTGTGCTAATTGCTGTAGAATCATTTTAGAATTTAATCATAGGGGAGGATACTGTTAGTGTCATCTTAAAGATGAGGAAACAGCCTTGAGAAATGAAGTCATTAGTCAACATCACATGCCTAATGAGAATCTGACTTGTCTTAAGTGTGAAGCCAGTGAGCAGTAATGTCTTACTGTGCTGCCTGCCAAAAGAATTTCACGCTCAAGTCGACGGGTAGTCATGAAGTGCTTACCAGGGCCTTGGCCCTGTGTAAGCCACTACAGTAGTGAAATTTGGGGCAAGTGAGGCTAACAATGAAATTATTGCAACAGTATTAAGAAGAGGGCTCCAACAGCAGTCTGCCACTGAGGTGTTAAACCAGTTGGCATCTTTGTGGTCAGAACCTAAACTGTCCACACTCCTTTCTTCTGTTTCAGAAACCACAGATTTGCTTAGAGCTCTAAGCGTTTTCAGAATATCTTAACAAGTCAGCTGTGTGAAGACGAAAAGCCAGAATAGCCGATTGTACGTAAGGGATGTTTGGGAGGCAGGTGTAACCTGCATTTAGAACAGCCTTTCCACCTTCCTCCCACCCCACTGAAAGACTGCAATTGAATTTAATTGATACACACCTTCTATAGAGTAGTGAAACTGTCCTGTACTGTGACACCCATCTATGGGGCGGTAACCAGCCGAAGTGAGACTCTCAGCACACTGTCCTTGCCTTTCCTAGGCACAGTCCTTGGCGGCATCGCTTTCCACCCGGCAGCTGCTGCGGATCGCTCGCCGGCTGTCGCAGTATCCCAGTGAAAATCTTCATGATGCCATTACTAAAGCCTGCCTTTCCAGGTAACCATTTTGCCTGTTGTCACAGTTCAAGTCTCTGACCCTCTTCTAGAATGGTCCCATCAGTCTCTGTCCACAGTCTGTTAAAAGTATTGTATTAACCACATAATGTTTCAGTCTGGCTCTGATATTAGAATAGACTACATGTGATATATTCATGTAGGCATAAAGGCAGTTGTCAGATACGGTAGTGGTAGAGCATGTCTTGAGTTCAGTAACTAGTGCCAAGACAAGATAAGAATGAATTGAATACATTGCACCAGTATTTTGTAAATGGGCAAATGGTTTTAGTCTCTTCCTTGGATCATACTGCGTTTGAGATAGCATGCTCATTCGTGGGTCTTCTGCGCTAGGTTCTCTAAGAGTTTTGTTGCTACTCCCCAAATTTGTTCTGTAACTTTTTGTCTTGATAATACTGATTCTGTAGCTAAATTTAATAACACCTTTTTGGTGTATACTAATAGTTTATATACCAATTGGGAAGTGTTTATAAAAGAAAATTGGCTTGCAGAATTTTCTCACAAAATCATGTTTGTATGAAGTTATTTTAAAATACTAGTAAGGGCCGGAGAGATAGCTCAGTGATTAAGGGCACTAGATGTTCTTGCAGAAGACCCAGGTTCAATTCCCAGCCACCACAGTACAGCTCACAGCTGTCTATAACTCTAGTCATGGGGAAATCTAGTGTTTCCTTCGGGCTTCCTTGGATCCCAGGTACACATATGGTACACAGACAATACAGGCAGGCAAAAACAACCATATACATAAAATAAACAAAATTTTAAAGAGAATATATTCTCTAGCAATAGAATACTAATAAGAAAGCTGGCATGGGGGTACATGTTCTTTAATCCCAGCACTAGGGTGGTAGGATCTCTGGGTTCAAGGCCAGCCTGGTCTACAGAGGGAGTTCTAGGACAGTCAGGGCTACATAGAGAAACCTTGTCTTGAAAAACAAAAAATTAATAAGAAAAGATTAGTAACAGTTCTCAATAGGCATAGAGAGTTTTCTCTTAGATTATTCTTATATACTTTAATCCACTGTTTTCATTTCTTTGATAAGATTATTTTAATCATAGTAATTATGCTTATCCACTCATTCCGTGATGAGAAGAATTAAAAGGAGACTCTGATTTGGCTCAGAAAATTTGTAATTGTCTTTTGTAACACTTCAGTGTCCTAGACAGCCTTTCTTGGAAACACCTTGTGCTGTGACTGGACTTTTCTGTCCCTGCGGTGCGTCCAGCTGAGCTAAGCCTGTCTGCAGCATAATTCCTTGAATAACTCATAGTTATAAGAGATCCCATTCTTGTGTTTTAAACAGAACAATATTAGACATAGAAACAATTTTTGATGCGAAAAAGCATCAACTGCATATTTTAAAGTCATAAGGTGCAGAAAGTACAGACAATTATCCCTTTACTTAGAACTTATTCTGCTTATAGGTCTGAGAGCACAGATGCAAGTACACGGTGCTCAGCAGAGCAGGCAGTGCAGAAGATTAGGGGAGTACAGCATGGTGGATATGCTAGAATACGACAGTCACTACAGCCTGTCAAATAATGCTGCCTGCTGAACCAGCTTCTAGATCTTCTTAGAAACTAGTAGTGCATCAAGAAATAAGAATTAATCTAATAAATGAAGAAGAATCAAAGTCAGGAGAATAAATATCAAACAGCCTCAAGTTGAGAATGTGGAAAGGTAAAGTTGAAAATAACTCAAAAGTCCATTGACTGCTTAATAGATGAATTAAGTGTGAGGCAATCATACAATGGGATATGATTCAGTAGTAATACACATAAAGTAAAATACATTGAAAATGTAACAGTTGAGAGTAGAACAAAATATAGCATAGTTTTCTAAAGCTCGGGGTACTGGGAAATAGAATGCCTGTGGATCTTCCTTTTAACTAGCAAATGTTCTAAAATTGTTTGAGACAATGCTTGCATAACTGTGAACATAATTAAAATGACTAAATCATAAACTTTAAGAAATTGTATAGGCAGAACTTTTATATCAGTATATCTGATATTAAAATCAAAAAAAGTAAAACCTTACTAAAAAATGACTGATGCACTAGCTGCCGAGAAGACTTTTAAATAGGATAGGGCCTACTGCTGGATTTCAATGTCTATTTAAGCAGGATCTGTGGGTCTGGATGGTCATGAGATAGCGGACCTTCAGCAGGGCCCCTTGCATGGAAAGTAAAGTAGACACGTTGGCTGCCCTTGTTGACTAAAGTGTTTCTGCTCATGTGACCAGAGAAAAGCTGAGGAAGCTTGCCATCTCTCTGGAACCTTGGTTGGGAAAGAGTCTCCTGGAGGAAATACAGTGCTCTATGTTGCCTGGGGAAAGTAGGTACACTGTTAGGGTGATAACCACAGGGTACGATTTTAAGTTAACTCATTCAGTTTTGAACTACCTATAGGCTTTCATAGATTAGCAACCCTAAAGCCTGCTATGTATCAATCGTTCTACTACCCAAGGTACTAAACAGTCCATCTGAATATAAGGTCACAATATATGATAAGCTAGGTGTTGGAAAGATGACGCAGCAATTAAGAACATTGGTTGCTCTTGCTACCTGGGTTCAATTCCTAGGACTCATGTGTTGGCTCACCACATCTGTAAGTCTAGTTCTAACGGATCTACCACCCTCGTCTGTCCTCTCTGGACACTCGTCAAACAAGTGGTGCACAGACATAATAAGCAGGCAAAACACTTAGACATAATAATGACTTTCTTAGGTTACACTGTTCTTGAGAAAGAAATATGTAGGAGATTTTGCAGATAGGACATTCAGAAATAGAACTCCAGGGACTCAGAGTAGAACGTTTGAAATCACCTAATGGGGATCCTTCAAAAGGCGCAAACGTTAGGAAAGTTTAAAGCTAGGATAAAGGAAACCAGTTGGTGAATTTGAAAGAAAAACTGAACAAAAAAAAATTGAAATCAAAGTTTTGAAATAAAAGAAACCTGGGCTGATGGCAGTGACATTAGTGTTACGGGAGCACCGCAGTGACGGGAGCTGGCACGAAAGATCCAACCATGCAGGGCTGCCAGCAAAGAAAGATACCATGAGGAAGACTGGCATCTGCCTGATGGAGCTTCTGTGGGTTTTGCTGGGGACTGAGCCCAACATACTGTGCTTGCTAAACTACACCCCAATCTCCTGAAAGAATAAGAGATGGGTATTATTCCAGCAGATTCCAGCTAAGAGTGTTCTAGAACTGTAAAGTCTGAGTTTATGTGTTGAATGTGTCTGTTCACGAATGGGGCAAATTAAAACAAATTCCCATGGTCTGACAGTAATGCACAGACACAAGGACAGTGCTAAGCATTTCCAGAGGAAAGCCTACAAGGGAGCAAGGATCAGACTGATGACTTGAGAACAGCAACAGTAAATTTCAGAAGGATTAGATGTCCTATTTTTAAGTTACTGTAATATAAGTGAGAAGAAAAGATTTGATGAAACCTAATTTCCCAGCCATAACCGAACTCTCAGTGAACCAGGAATATTCTTAGTAAACCATGTGTAAACACAAAGTTCTTCAGCCTGATAAGGACTGCTGCAAATTTAAGCAGCAAACATTTCTCCTGGTCAAATACTTGGCATATTTCCTTAAACATTAGGAGAAAATGAATATATTATCTTCCACATTTTCATCCAGTACCCAAGATAGCATGATTAGTTATAGTAAAAGTATCCAAGAGATAATCATGTAAGTTACTAGAGCCAACAGTCTAATAAAGTTCTTTGTGTGCTCAGATCGATGACATTCTTGTGCTTTTGCTACTGTGAGTCAATTAAATCAAAGACATGCAGTTCTGTGGAAGGCAGAATCAATCTATTGATGGCCGTCCGAGTGAAGCTGTCCTTGGGCCTGCACAGAAGAGGAGATTGACTGCTAGAGAATGTACTCCTCACTGTCTGCAAGTGCAGTCAGAATCCCACAATGAGCTGGAGAAGTCACTCTCAAGTCGGCACGGAAATAGAAAGTTCCAAAAGTAGCTAAGGAAAATGTCTGTGCAGGAAGATACTGTCTGTCGTGTCGCGGCATTCCTCATAACCATGTTGCTCCAGGGAGACTATGAAACTGTAGAAGCCACAGACTTGTAGAGCTTAGTGTATGTGAGAAGTGTCATTTTTAATGTAGAAATGAATGACACACCAACAAAGGGTTAATGTTAACCCTTTTCCATTGTTTTATAAAAACTGTAAACTCTGGATATGTGCCAACGGATTGTAACTACTGTGAGAGTTAAAAGCCACCCTCTGGGAGCATGTCTGACAGAGTTGGTGACCAGAGATGGACTAGCACCCAGAGCCTGCAGGCTCGAAAGGAACGGACTCCATCCCAGCTGAGCAAGGTTCGGATAGGTGTGGATGCAGAGAATGAGCTATTCCAGTATCTGGTTAACACTTGGGGAGATGCTGACCATTTTATTAGTTAGGGAAGTCAAACTTGAAATAAGACTGGTTACCATTCTATACTTAATTTTTTAAAAAAAAATATTCTCTGAAGTTTTGTGGATTGTTGATATACTTCAGAGTCTTAAAATACTTACTGTTTACCTTCTTTGATAGTGTTATGATCAAAGGACCTTGTTCTCTGCCTGTGGTCCACGGCAGTGGAAGCTCACACTCAGCAGCCTCTTGCTCATGCCTCATCTGCTGACTTTACGACAGCTGCAGTCAAGGCTTCTTCCCGCCAGCCTCAGAGCAGCACAGAAGCAGGAAAGAACCAAGGAGACAATTGGTTCATTTTTTTTTCTTTTTAATAACCTCTTTTCATGTCGAGGCAATGAAAAGAAACTAATTTCATTGAGAATTTCAGGCAAAATGAGAATAGTTTCATAAGATACCAGTGAAGCCTTCTGGGAGTAGATGGGGTTAGGAGAGGCAGCTCTAGCTGCCAAGCCTTGGGCTGTCGCCCGCTCCACTCCTAGTCCTTCCCCTCTGCTCTACGTGTAGCCACAGGAACTGCAGGCTTTCGGTTTTTAGATGCTCCAAACCCATCCGTCTGAGTCCTAAAAGTGCCTCTTCTGTCGAGGGACTGACGGTCGCTGCAAGAGGAGCTCTACTCTGTTCTTTATTTTACGTTACATTGGCTTATGCACTTCTAAAAAAAATTTGAGGAATTGATTCTTTAGTGGTAAGATTTTGGAGAGAGCTATAAGAATCCAATCGGAAGTAAAAATTAGCGGTCTTGTAAAGTGGAGTAATGAAGAAATTATTCCTACCACCCAAAATTGAGTTACATGCATTTTTTAAAGATTCCAAAATGTATAAAATTAATAGTATGTGTGTAAGATTTCACTTTGTAAACTGTTACATAATTAATTCTAAAATCCACAAACCTGATAAGTAATCATACCCAGTGTTTAACAGTTATTGACATGATTTTTTTATTGTCCCCAGGAACGGTTTTGCTTGTAGAGACTGACTGTCTAGTGACTGCTTGAACTTAAAAGCCGGTTCCATTCTTTAAGAATGTGATTAAAAATACCTAATCCTCTTCAGACTTTTCTCTCAGTTCATTTAACTGTAAGTTTACTAGATATTAACAATTGCATTTAAATGCATTTGCAGAAATACTGAATTCTATTTCTAGAACTGCCTAACCTAAATACTTCAAGCTTTGAAACTGTATTAATAACTTTTACACACAATAAGTAACCACATATTCTAAGCTACATTTGTCAGATAGGCCTGCTATCTTAAGTCATCTAATGCTGTTTGTAAATTTAAGAATTCTTCATTATACATTCCGAGTAGACTCCTTAATATCCATTATGAAGCTCTGATTAGCTCTGATTGTCACCCTTCCACCCAGCCTTCCATTTCCTGGGGTTGCTGCAGTATACCACTCATCTGGTCTTTTGAACCTAATGTTGATATTCCCCCTTCCTATATCTCTCTCTTCTTTAGACAGAAGGCCAGCAATGTCTAATATAGGGCCAACCTGAGATTTGTGGGTAGACAATGTGAAGGTCAGGGGTGCCAAGAATAGTTATTAGTAGACAAGTCAAAACCTTGTGTGGTCCATATCAGTCCAGGTGACCTAACGGGGTGGTAGAAATGCCCACAAAGGCCTAATAGCCCCAGATTCGGGAACAGCTGTGATAGGAAGCTTGGGAATGATGCCAGGGCAAAGACTCAAGAAACAGGACTCAAACACAGTGAGGTTTGGGAGAAAAGGTGGGGCCTGGTTTTATATCACAAAGCAGTGATATAAGATCTGCCGTGGCCTGCGGAACTGATGAGACGCAGTCTAGAGGTGTAGCTCCTCTTAGTGATCTTGTGGGACCCAGGGAAGGCAGTGGGTAGACAGTGTCAGGTCTGCGGCTCAGAATCTTCTGGGCACAGGGAATAATACCCAGTGTCTGACACCCTTGGTTCACATGCCTCTGGGCTCACGCCACCCTTCTACTACTAGGGGTTTGTTCTCAAGGGGAGGGGACCATCCACAAAGCTTTAATACTGTGTGAACCTGAATTCAGATGGTTTATTTGAGACATCGGAGCATACAGCCATGGCTTTATACTAGTACAGCCCAGGCAATCACTGACTGAAGAGCCTTTCCGTGGCTTCGCTGCCATCATAAATTCTAAATATGACATTGTGTAGGAAACTGTTCAAGCCGTGATGCTTATGGTGCCTTTGTAGTTGAAGACTCTGTCTCTTCCCAGATTGTTATTTTGACAACATATTTATAAAATTAGAACAGAGAGATTTCTTAATGGAAGGAAACAAAACCAGATAATCTTTCATTCAGGAATTTGTGTTAGAAAATAAGAAAAACCTCATTAATCTACCTCTTCTGATTTAAATTTGTAATTGACAACTTAGAGTAGGCTAAAATGTTGCTGTTTTAGTTAAGAAAAATTGATGTGCCCCTTATACAACAAACAAGAAATATGAGGTGTATAAAATCCATTTATGAAAGAGATGATTTCATCATAATCTGAAAAATGTACATTAATGAATATTGCTAATTACAAATAAGCTTAGTTATTAAAGATTACACAAGCATATGCTTCACACAGACTTTAAATTTATATTTATACTAAAATTTTATGCATTATATTTCATAGGTACACATTTTTCCTCGGTTGTAGTTAGTGAAGTATGTATGTTAAAAGTTATTTAAGAACCAAAGAAAACAATGAATTAATCAGAGCACTTCCATTCTCTCACTAGGTTCTTACCAAGCCTCGCTCGGTCAGCGCTGGAGAAGAATCTGGCAGACGCCGCGATAGAAATAAGTGCTGGCGATGGCCTGGAGCCAGAGCTGGAGGACTACAAGTGTAAGTACTCGGCTTGGCTAGATTCGGGAAACAACGGCAATCAAACATTTTGTGTTATTAGTGTCAATACAATCCTTTTGTTTTGTGTATTGCACTGATGAAGTGAGTCTATGTCTTTCCTAAAAGAAGCAGTCTGAAGGCCATTTTACAACTGAACTTTTGGTATCGCTTTTTTCAGTGAGTCCCAGCCGCCCTCCCCGCCAAGAGTCAGTTTGACACGGATGGAATCAACTTGTCTAATTTTGACAAATACATTTTTCCAAATGTTTTCACCATATAGTTTAGAATTCTGTTTTCTTTGTACAGCATTGTATTCTGAGGGCCATGAAGTTTCCTGTGGGGCGCATCAGGGAGCATTTTCTAGGGAGACACAGACTAAGGGGAGCCGGCTGTATGCCCTCCCCTTCCAGTCAGCCGCTCTGCCACCTCCACCTCTCTTCTGCATAGCCATGAGGAGAAGCACACTCTGAAAGTTTCCTGTTCTGAAGTTAGAGCACAGGAAAAGATTCCATGTTTATTGTACTTGTCTTCTCAAAGCACAAGTGACCGTTCTCCACCAGGACTGTAGTGGCTGTGGCTGTGGTAGGTGTTTCAGTCACTGTGGCTATACTGAACCAAGGATTTACTATTGAGGAAATGGAATGCCTTTTTAAAAAAATAATTATAAATTTGATACTGATAGATCTGAACATATGTGCAGAGGCCACTCAGAGACAGAATAACCCTGAGATGTGTAGAATATTAATTTGCTCAGAGCTGGTAGCGTACACAGAGAAAGACTATGTCATCAGATGGTAGAGTGCTTGGTCTGGGAAAGGTCAGCGCCAGCAGTGTCCGTCTCGGCTTCCTGTCGGGGATCAGGGACCTGAATGAGAAGATTGTTCACTTGACTGCTCTATTCATCTTGAAAGCTACCAATCTCGTGGAGAATGCATTTAAGTCCTTCTCCTGGTCACGAGCCTGAGCTCACAGAACAGCCTCATACGGGCTTAGTACTCCGTGCAGGTCTCCGTCCAGGTGACATGATGGCCGTCAGTGTAGCGTAGTCTCAGTGAGAGTTGCACCTACACTGCAGGGTCATACTTAACAGTTCTAGCTTTTGATCAGAATACAAGTTTATGTTCTCCTGAAATTATATTTGCCCTTGGTCATGATATCAAAACTAGACTTCAAGCCTACAAGGCTAACAGCCTTGGCAGGCTTACTCTAACAGAAGCACCCTGTGAGACTTCTGGAAAAACAGCAAGCCTACTTTCTCCCAGCATGTCCCTTTTGTAGTTGAAATGTTATCAGTAAACATTGATTGTGTGAGCAGAATGATCCTAAAGCCTCCATGAGCTGAGCCCGCAGGGATGCTGTGGGGCCTGCTGTCGTGTGTTGTCTCAGCAGAGAGCTGTGTAAGCTGCTGCACTGCCACCCTCCTGCTCGCCCTTTGTGGACTTGTACTGGGTCTACACTCCAAATTGGAGAGCTAGTTGTTTTAGTTTATCCTTCAGCTGTTTAATTAAAATCCTGAAGCTGCCTGGCAGGGTGGTTGGCCAGACTATAGAACTCTCTGGATACTTGTAGGCATTGCTGTGACTAATCCTGTACCCTGTACCAAATGTTCAGGTGAGATAGTGTCCGGGTCTCTGAGGATTGGCGCTGTCAGCGCACCAGTGTACAATGCCCAGGAGAAGATGAAGGTGCCTGACGTTCTCTTCTATGACAACGTTCAGGTGAGGACATTGCTTTGTGGTCTCGGGCTAATCACATCGTAGTAGTCAACTCTTGTCCAGATGACACTGATGTTTCATTGTGGTCACGATGTCCTAAATTCAGTTCAAGTAAGGCAAAATAAAGGACTGAACTGTTTTAATGACAGTGATAATAAGGTTTAAATTTCTTTCCAATGGTTAAAATTAGGAGTTATTGCTATGGATTTAAATATATGCATGTTGTGTGTACTCACGTTTCATGGCTGTGCTTGAGGCCAGTAAAATGTCTTATTGAATTAAAGCAGACCTACTGGCTCTCACTTCGGCTCCTAGTTCAGTCCTCCCTGCAGCTCACAGAAGGTGCGTCCTGTATCTAGCTATATATCAAGTTATATAGATAGAAGTAAAATACTCTTATCTATGATGTAAAACTGAAAACCTTGTTAAAAGGAACAATAGTGGACTGGAGAGGTGGCTCAGTGATTGAGAGCACTAACTGTTTTTCCTGAGGACCCTGTTTTAATTCCCAGCACCCACATGGCAGCTCACAGCTGTCTGTAGCTCCAGTTTCAGGAGATCTGACACCTTCACACAAATGCACATAAAATAAATTTAAATTTTAAAGGAACAATATTTCTAAGTGTTGTCTGTCCACATTTCGCATAGCAGAAATGTGAAAAGGAGAAAAAAACTGTTAAATTATTATAAGAGTTGGAAAAACTCCAAATCAGCTGAGGTTGAAAAGCCCTCACAGCATGTAAGAATGTAGAAAGTTCAGTAGGAAGGAAGACCATTGTGTCCTTGAACGGTGTCTGTTGCCATGGCATCGGTGACACAGACATTGCAGACTGCAGATCTGTAGTGAATTTTCCACAGATGCCCTGAGGGCCTTACTGTAACCGTCTTCAAATTCGCCCACGCCCCCAAAGCGCGATGAATCCCTCATTAATAAGGATTTTAGTTGCTGCAGTTCTGGGGGTGCGACTTAATGCAGTTTGCTTCTGTAGTAGGCACTGCTGCTTCATTTATGCTGTGCGTCACTGTAGAAGCAGGAGCCTTCATGTCACTTACAGGTGGAGGGCATAGCCAATCCGTCTTTTCTCTGATGGCCTGTTGTCCCCTTCCCACAGTGCATTGAAAGGGTCTTTGGAATGTTTCTCCCCTGGTGTTTTCTTTTACCTGCTGTCTCCAGAGAAGTTTCTAGCACATTTTAAATAAGTGTCAAGAGAATTAAAAAGATGAATAAGATTTTGAGCATTCATTTTAAGGAGTTTGTTTCATTAAACCTTTATTATGGAATATGATCCATGGAGCAGTAAGGAGAAATTGGAGAATAATGAGATTAATAGCATTTTAATAAGTCGAAGGAACTTTAGACCAGAAAAATAAATACCAGAGATTAGGCTTGTCCTTAAGGTATTGGGGTCCCAAAATTAAAAGGTTTACACAAACAGATGCATCTCCAGGACTCAATTGCTTTTCATCTAATGGAAAATACAGATTAAGAAGTATATATGGTTGTGTTGCTATATAGTGTGATGGAGGTACATGCAGGTTGCTGTAGTAACAAAATGAGATGATGGATGCTGACCGGAAAGGTTTCAGAAAACTCAGTCCACAGATTCTTGGATTCCAGTTGCAGAGTGTCAAGTGATGAGGCTGGTGCCTGAGGAGGTGCCGTTGTTCGGACTTCACTGATGGAATCCGTGACAGATTTCAAGCACGTTTGCACTTCACCAAGGAAACCTACAGACTGCCTGCTCAAAGTTACAATCGCCTACAGCTGAAAAATAGCAAGTTTTGTTTGTTTTTTCTTTTTTTACATTTTGTGATTTCATGTATATACATGGGTGCACATGTGCCATGCACTGACCCACTCTGTCATATCCTGAGCATCCAAGCGAAAGTAGCCAGGGAGATGATGAGAAAGAGCAAAGATCAGAACTGCAGGAAGATGGGTAGAAGGGAGAACCTGCCCGTGGTGCTGCAGAGACCCAAGTACTCGTTGTGTTGGCAGTGGCCTTAGCCTTAGCACAGGGCCCAAGTCAGCAGGCACACGCGGTGAAGGTCTGCAGCAGAAGGATGTGCGAGAGACTTAGAGTGGAGGCTGAGCTGACGGCTCTCCAGTGTCTCCAGTGTTAGTGACGCCCAGGTCCCTCTCCTCAAGGACAGCCACACTTGTTCACTTTAGGACAGTCTTTATACTGTTAATACGCTTCTTATTTTTAATGTTCCAGAAAGACAAAAAATGAATGTATTCATTTTACTTAAAACCTTTTTAAATTTTAGTTCCCCGGTATATCTAATTTAAGAAAACTAGAAGTACCGTTGTACTTGTTGTTCTTGAAAGTGGTGAAAAAAATAACTTTTAGTTTTTATTTGGTTATAGAATTTGACAAGTTTTGAATGTCAAAAAATATCAAGAAAAGCAAACCAGGAAAATTCTAAGAAATATGTGTAGCATGTATACATTATAAAAGGATTTTTGTTTCAAAAATAGAGAATTTAAATAATCTGAACACTTCGGGCTGTTGTTGATTTGGTCTAGACATCAAGAAGAGAGACTCGGGGTTGAGACTCTGCTGGGACGCAGCTCTTGTTGCTGTCCCATGAGCCTTTGTAACCTACTTACCTGTGTCCTATTTCTTGGTACACAAAAGAGCAGTGCAGTCTCCTCTGTGGCTGCTGTGAGAAACTCTGTTGTCCTTTTGTCATACTGTGTCATAACTTGAATGAAAAATAATGGCACGTAGAAAGTACCTTTTTAATTCTAAGACTCTGCATAGCTTTGTGAGTAAGTGGTTGATCTAAGTGTGTGAACAAGTGGGTCTGTTTCTGGTGCCTTCTCTTGGGTGCTTTTCCTTCTTTTTGTTAATGTATAGTTTACAAACTATATATACTTATGTATATTTTTAAATTTTATCTTATATATAAAAACGTAGCTGGGTGGTGGTGGTGCACGCTTTTAATCCCAGCACTTGGGAGGCAGAGGCAGGCTGATTTCTGTGAGTTCGAGAAGAGCTAGTTCTAGGACAGGTCCCAATGCTATAGAGAAACCCTGTCTCAAAAAACCAATGTGTGTGTGTGTGTGTGTGTGTATATGTGTGTGTATATATATATATATATATATATATATATATATATATATATATGTTTGTGTATACATGTGTAAATGTACACTTAAAAGAAAGTCCAAAACGGAGGTATTTGATTGCTTTTGGTAGCATGTGTTACTTATATTAGTAAGCATCAATTTAAATATTACATTAATTATAAGCCCATTCTGCAGAATATAAATAAATATATTTGAGTTGAATTATAAAATTATTTGAAATATTGGTCAGTAGTTTGCTCTTGCTCAAATTGAAGTTTGCAATATTGGTGACCTAATTGATTACTTACCTTACTTTTATCCAAATCATTAAATATGTTTTAAATTACAGCCAGGTTTGTAGTATGTCATAACCCTGTGCAAGCCACACATTAAGTCAAATCTCCAATCAACAACCTTGAAGGAGCAAGAATAGACTTAAACTCTCTGACCTTAGTCAAGGAGGAACTGACCTGGCCACTTTGTATTCATGGCACCCAGATGTGTGACTACTAACAAAGATATTTTGACGTAGGTGCAGTTACTTGGTGTTTTGGATATTAAGATGGTAATCACTTTATTTGTTCCTTGTATCATGATAAAAAAAATCTTTTGTTTTCTTGTGGATTGGTGTATTTAAGGATCATAAGAAATAAAAAAATACAAGTGCTTTCAGTATTCACTGGATTGCCCTCCGGGCACTATGCCTCTGTATTTCTTTGTGTCTCTGTCTATTCATACTAACATTTCTAATCCACACACCCCTACCCTGGAACATACAAACCCATCAAGGCTGGACCCCCAGATGTCACCCCAATGTGGGACTATGACAGTAACACATACCTTTAAGCCCAGAACTAAGTCGGCAGAGGCAGGTGTATCTCTGAGTTGTCCCAGCCTTGTCTACATAGAGTGTTGAGGACAGCCAGGGTTACATAGAGAGAACCTGTTCCAATGACAATTAAAAAAAATGTGTTTTAATTTTAGCCAGTTCCTTTTGTATTGTAATATATGTGCTACTCTTTAAGATAACACCTCTTTAGCTGCCTTTCTTATTTGACCTTGATTGTATCCTTTTTTTTTTTTTTAAGCACATGGTAGTGATGGAAGACATGCTCAAAGACTTTGTCCTTGGAGAACACTTACTATTGGTCGGGAACCAGGTGAGTTATGGCTGGGAGCAAGCACAGATGAGTGAATGTTAGTACTTCAGCAGCAGTAAGTTTCTTCTTTGGGGAATAAACATTTAGAAATTTTTTTTTCCTCTTAATAAAATGACATCTTTAAATTCACAGCCTGAAACTTTACCATCCAAAGAGTAACCTGTACCATCTGAGCCTTAGCATTATCCCAAGGTTAGCCATCTTCACTCATGTCCTATCACCTTGCCCATTGACCCCCGGGATGTCTGTGCCTTCCCAGTGCTACCCTAGTCCTGCCCACCATCACCTGCCAGCAGGAGTGCAGAAAAGATCTCAGACCTTAGTGGTACCTCCTGTCCATGCTGAGATCCACTCTCAGCCAGGTTGTTGGGTGTGCAAGCTAAGTGTTTCTACGTCTTTTTGCTGTAGTCAACTCCTTGCTCTCAGATACAACCCACATCTTTAGTGTGCCATACAGTTTGCAGGTTGCCACCTCTGCACACTGCTCCAACCTAGGCTTTGGTATGTCCTTCTTAGCCCATGCTGCCTTGAACCACCCTGACCTTCCTTCAGGTTCTCATCTCTTTAGTGTTTGGTTCATGTGTGTCCTCCTACCTGGTGCTTCCCTTTCCAGCTCCTGGGAGGAATGCTTTGCCTTGTCTGAGTAGATTCCATTCCATCTCTTCTCTTCTAGCCCCTCTTTTCTCACTGTGTTTCCCATGCAGTGACCATCCTCCCAATTTACATGTCTCTGGATCATTTCTGTCCTGGGTTCTTCCTAGCACATTACTGCTATGTAGTGGAGATGTTATCTGTATATGCCTCATGTGAGGGATGGATGGACACTCCGTCTTAGAACATTCTGATAGTTTTCCTCAGTTGAATAGTCAGATCCAAAATGAGTAGCGCTTCAGTTTTTTACAAGTTGATCTTATGGGCAATCAGAAACTTATCCTTATTTTTGTGTTTCTTGTTTTGTACTTACATAAAAGTACAGATTCTTTTATGTATAACTTCTCAAACCTACAGTTAAAAATTTTAATTTTATTTATTCTTTTTTGTACATGCATGCATCTCAGATCATGTTTGGAGGTCAGAGGACAACTTCTTATACTTCCACCTCGATCCTGAGTCAGAGTCTCTCTTCAGACTCTTGGTTAGCTGCTCACAAACTTCTGGGTGATTGTACCTCCATCTCACTAGAGGCATGCTAAGTTAGAGATACACACTGCTTCTGCGTCAGACACTTTCATGAAGTTTCCAGGAATCAAACTCTGGTCATCAGACTTGCTTAAAAGTACTTTTAGCTGCAGATCCTGCTCACTGGCTCTCAATTTTAGAAACTTGTATCCAAATGGGCCTGTAGTTGAAGGCATAGATCTGGAATTGAGTGGCGGCAGGTCTAGCAGCAACTCCCCCATGAGTGGACTCTGGCGCACTGCTCAGCTGTCTGAGGTCTACCTGGCAGTGTAAACAGAATGCACTCAGCTGGGCTAATGTAAAGATGGCGTGTGATAAAGCATGGGGAGTATTCCACACAGCACTGAGTGCCAGCTAAAAATAAAACCCATGCATCACATAGAAGTTTTAAAAGCATTTTTGTATTCTCTTGGTTCACTTTTTTCTAAACAAGAATTAAACATAAAATAGACAATTCGTGCTTGTTTTTCACCATTTGAAATGCCCTACCTACTTCTGTTTATTGGTAGTCATTTTTCTAGTAAGTCTCTATAGGTTAATGAAAAGTGGCTGACAGGTGGCATTGAGTCCTTGCTGGTCTTATCTCATTGAAAAATGATGATTCTGGACTTAATAAAGCCCAGAGTCCTTTTATTATTTCTTTTAGGATGAAGGTATGGTCTTATTAATCTTTAATTTTTATTTTTTAGTAGTTATATATGGTCCTACATCTACATCCCTCCCTCCTATCCTGAGGTCCCACCCAAGTTCACAAGCTCAGAAGGTTTGGGACTTTTGTTTTTGAGACAGAGGCTCACTCTGTGTCTCTGGCTGGGCTGGAACTTAATATGTAGACCAGGCTAGCCTTGTGCTCACTGAGATCCACCCACCTCTACCTCCTGGATGCTGGAATTTATAAGTGTGTGCCACCTAGCCTGGCTCAAGCCCAGAGTTTTTAACAGACTTTGGTCACTTAAAGCCTGGACTACTTAGTGTGTCCTTTGAAAACTCCTGCTGTCAAAATAATGGCCTCAGACATGACTGGCAACTCAGCAACAGATCAGAATGGCAGAGAGCTGGGGCTTGAAGGATAGTTTCTCAGATACAAGAGTGCCAAAGACGGGTCTCTAGTGGTCATGGCATGACTGACAGGCCAGCCCTTTTCATAGCAGGAGGATTTTTAGTTCTTTGATTACAAACCTGGAAGTCTAGCATCAGCATATACTGTCCAGTGCTGCAGGGACCTTTGGACTCTGCGTTTCTGCTGCCCGTTCCTTTCAGCCATCTGAGGGAGCAGTCAGCCTCCTTCAGATTGCCATTCATGTCCCCATGTCTGATCCGCTCTTTCCAGCGTGGCGTCTAATTCTCACCTCAGTGTCTGTGAGGGTTGGTTTCCTGTATGGGTGACTGTCCTGGTCTTTGCCAGTGTCTCTCCCACCCACACACCCTCTTATCTTAGTGCTTTTATTCTCGCAGTAGCAATGCACTGTCATGGAAACCCAGACCTATTGCCCAGGTTTCTAGCTGTCTGAGACAGTGTAAATCACTACCCTGACTCCATTTTCTGAAGTCATGAAGTAGACCATTTTTAGATTTCTGTCAGTCTCCTGTAGAGTCATGAATTTGTCTGCCCTCTCTGCCAATGCCAGTGAACCATTAAGGATCTTGGTTATACCAGGCTCCTCTCTGCTGCTTTGTGTATAGTATTTATCAGGTATTTGAAAGCATCTTAGAAGGCTCTACATTTCCTACTTAGTAGACAAAGTATAAATATCAATAATTCATAAAGTATTAGAAGTAATTTGAATTTGAAATTTAGACGGATTTTTAGGACATCTTAAAACAATGGACCGAATTCTGTAAAATTGCCCCTACTGGGTCAGGCACAATCTAGGCAAGTACATGGCTCAATGCCCATTTACCTGAGATAGCTCAGATCTGAAACTAGAGTCCTGTGACTAGAGCTAGGTGATGTGCATGTTCTGAGCAATCACTGGCTGGCGTTTAGCTATGGCACCCATGCTAGTATTTACCAATCAGAAGGTGGGTGTTGAACCAATGTGGCTAGCTTAAAACCCAAATAGAATTGTATAAACACTTGAGCCAGCTAAGTTCCATTTCAAACTTGTTTTCAAGAGTTGATATCTGTATAGAACAGGCATGGTCTGGTTAGCCTTTGTCTGCCTCCTTCTGAGGGTATGAGAAACTGACATCTGTATAGAAGAACCAAGGGTCTGGTCAGCCTTTGTCCACCACCTCCTGAAGGTATGAGGAGCTGACATCTGTGTAGAACAGGGAAGATTGGTGAGCTTTTGTCTGCCTCCTCTTGAGGGTGTAAGGAATACAAAGCACCTGGAGGGCCCTTAGCAACTGCAGACGGAGGCTGACTGTCAGGTTCCCTTTCTCTGTTCTTTTTCCTTTTCTCCATAGGAAGGTGTGCTTTTGCAGTCATGGTAACTAGGCCTTTTTCAGTAGCTTTGAATGCCACCCTGCTCTGCTGATCAGTGGGTCTCATACCTTCCAGAATTTGGTATTCCTTCTCATCAGCACTGGTTTCTCCCTTGGAAAGCACCGTGAGAAAAAGGCAAGCCCATGAGAGTGTAGGCAGCAGGCCGAGGACACCTGACTTTGCTGCCTGGGGTGGCGTAGCCACTCTTTTCTCTGAAACAGTCGGGGAACCCACAGTTTCTTCATAGGTTTTATTTTGAAACTAAGCAAACTGTAGCAATGATCAGTCTCCTTCCTTTCTCTTTATAAAACATTGGTGACAACTCAGGAAACAGAGAGTGAAGTGAAGCTTTGGGGACTAAATAGGACAGAGCTGTCAGCCATGAGTTGGTGTAGGTGTAAACATAATGCATGTTCTTTATAGGAGCTGGTGGTGGACAGAAGCAGGCTGCCAGCCTTCTCTTTGTGAATTAGCACTGGCTGGATCCATGAGAAGGCTTAAGTGTGTTGTAGCTGGAGGTATTTCAGAAGGTTCTTATGTTACCAGTAGCAGTTTTTAGGCAAGGGGGAATTCATGGAAGTGGGTGTTGATTTTGAGGTCTGTCACCTTTTTGCCCTTATTGAACCCTTTCCCCCTTATAGATACTCCTGTCTTTTCTAAATATCTACAGCATCAGTTAGGGAAAGCTGAAAACAGGTCCACTTACAACATTCCCCAAAATAAATGAAGATAAAGTAGTTTCCATTGTACTTTCACAAATAAGTTTTAAATTTCTATTTTCAATGTGGAAATTTTCTGCCAGAATAGTCTTTCTAGGAAATGAGGCACAATTGCTGCCTTCGAACCAAATGGGACAGGTGTCCTGGACTTTTACATGCTTGATGGTCACTTAGCCTATGCTGTAGATGTAGGAACTCTGCAGAATGTCGCCATGTGCCCCTCACCACCACCTTGTAATTACAGTATTGCAACTTCCCCTTCCTTGTAATTAGGAGCTTTTTCTGATTTTATTTTTATTATGTTATCATGATGTTCCACTTAACACAAAAGAGAGTTGTCTGTTCATTTCTTAACTAATGATGCTCTTTGGGATATAAGGGGTCTCCCCAGGTCTAGGAATACAAAGAACAAGCTTCCTGATATCTCCTGCTTCTTTTAACACTATCTCACTATGTATATAAATGTTTATAGACCACTAGTCCACATATTACCCAAATATTCATAGAACCACGTTAGAGGCGAGTTTACAGGTATGTATGCCATCTTTCTTTATTCTGAAGCCCCTAGGAATAAATATTTGGGAAGAAGAATGATTGAGTTTTGAGAACAGTTGAATTTTAGTAGACATTTGAAGGGAATGTATTTTTCTAATACCATCTAAAATGCTCGCCTACCTTTTCATAAGAATTATTTTAAAATCTTGTCTGTTTTGCTTTAGAAATCAAAGTTTAATCAACTGCACAACCAGTGTCACTTGGTTTTGGTAGTAAGCAAAACTTCACAGCAAGGTATCAACATTTGACCCATGCTTAATGAGGTACAATTAATTATTCACAGTGACCCCCTACCTCCTGTACAATCTATTAAAATCACTTGTCAACCTTTTTTTCATTTTAAGTCAACTTTTTTTGGTTATCATTTTATCAAGTAATAGCTCCCTGCTAAAGTTTTCAATCTTAACTTGTTTGTTTGTTCCGTCATTCTTATTTTCCCCTTGTCAAGATTCCAGTGTATGACATGGACCTTGTCACACAGGACTTCTTATGTAGACTCTTCTCCACCTTGTGTTCTTCTGTTGTAACATGACTCACTCTTCGGTGCTCCGTTCAGCTCCACATCTGCAGTTAGACAGTCCTCAGGTTTTCTTTTGCTGAATCTGGAGTGGTTTCTTTCCAGTCTCCAATGGACTCAACAGCGTTATTTCACAAGGGATTTATTCAGTCAGATTCCATCACAGTCTGACCAATGCACTTGAGGTGGGTGCCTTCCATGTCTGTTTGAGGTTCTGTTCAGGTCAGTGTTTGTCACTGTGGCAAACTCCTGAGAGAAAGGACCTAACAGGAAGAAGAGTTAAGAAGGTCTCAGCCTTGGCTGACCGGCTCTGCTGCACTGGACCTACCGCCAGCCTTAAACCTCATGTTGGGAAGACATGGTGGAGGGAAGACACTGATCTCAAGTGAAGTCTGGAGCTACGTAAAGCTTCAGAGGCACATCCCAGTGACCCACCTCCTTCTCACTAGACCTGACCTCCAAGTCACCCCTTCCACTCTCTCAGTCCCTTTTTAGCCCATCCTCAGTAGTGCCCCCAGCTGGTGACCAGCCTTCAGTACATAAACCTGGAGCCACATCTCATATCCATACCAGAACACAAAGGACGTTTTTTCCTATTATCCTTATTTGAGAGATACTAGCCCAATCCTAGTATAAATATTTTATATAGAATTATTTCAGTCTAGAGGGAATATTTTTATAAAGTAAACTTTATTCAACCCATTTAATTTCTTGAATAGTTTATACAATAAAATTAAATTATATTCATTTGTTCTAAGCTAATCATAACATTTCGTTAATTTTATAGCATTTGATTTGATCTATTTTATATTAGAAAAGTCAGAAAACATTTGCCTTGTGTCAACCAAGCAGAATTGTGACCATTGTTATTATTCTGTTTTCTTTATCTTCTCTTTATTACGTTTACTGTGGATAGAAGTTTCACAAACATTTGTTGAGTTATCTAGTACTAAGATGCTGCACATATTTTATTGCCAAAATGAAAGAATGTGTGACTCTTGCTAACTAGTTGGAAGCGGGCCTGAGCAGGTTGCTTCTGTGTTCATCAGGAGCACACCATGTCACTGTGCCAGCAGAGTTGCCTAATGTCTGTAGAGATACCGAACAATTTGTCCGTGAATGTTCTTGTCTGTCCCCAGCTGGTGGTGACAGTGGGAAACGTGGGTAGCTAAGTGTGCTGCACTTCCAGTGACTCCAGCAGCCAGGGTTCCGAGGCTCAGAAGTATTTGATCTCATAGATGCACTGATGCTCGCCTTTATGTTAGTATTTGGTACTTTGAGAGCTTTCTTCATTAGTGGAGCCCCCTGATTTATAGCCAGGAAAAGGTTGCCGTTCTGTCACGTTCTCCCCGTCAGTTTAGTTTTTCCATCTTGCATTTTTTAGCAAACCATTTTTTTTTCATATTTATTTTGGATTTGTGTTTTCTTCTTGAGGACATGCTGATCTTCCTGTCCCCTCCGTGGCTTGTTTGGGGTACTAATGGCTGACCACTTTTCAAACTGTCTGCTGTTTATAGTAGCAATGTATTTGTTTCCTAGCCGATTGCAAGGATATAGATCTTACTTCTGGGTGAAAAGGGCCGTAGCCTCTGGCAGGAAGCTTTGTGATCACTTGTGTGGGAACCATATGCTTGAAGTCTATGTCTCCTTATCTTGGCTCTGCTGCACGATCCCATCTTCGTGAATATTTAGGGTTACTTAACTGTTCACTTTCAGTGAGCTCATTTTTCTGGTGATATAAATAGCCTGTTTTCATTGAGAGAACATGGAAAATAAGCAATTGATACTGATCATATAGCAGCCATCTCCTTTGTTGTAAGATTAAAGAATAATATTGAGAGACTAATTAGCGTAGGATTTCATATTCAGATGAGCAAATCTAGACCCAGACGATGGCAAGAAACCTCATCTCAGAACAGTTGAGCAAAGATTATAGCCCAGGTGTCCAGAGTCCTAGTGTAATGTACTTTAAGACATATTAAGCAAAGAATTTGAAGGTTCACCATATAGTAAAAATTTATCAATTTAGAAAGCCAACTAGAATTTCTTCTGGTTATTACCATTTTTCTTGTCTGTTATTGTTTCCTATAGGCAGTATTTAATGACATTAGTTACTTTTCTAAAAAGGAGCTCAGGGTGGTATTGAAAGAACGTTTCTAAATATACAAACTGAAACAACACTGTTCAGACTATTCAAGAACTGAGGGAAACTGGAAAGAAGGACAAAGCAAGACTTCTGTGTAGAGCAAGAGTTGCGCCCTGTCGGTGGTCAGCCCTGTCCTGGAACTAACTACTTTAGCGCTCTGCCACAGAGGAGAGGGGCTGGCTCGCTCTTCGCTGGCCACCTGCCAGAGTCTCAGATCTCAGGCCCAACGTTCCCAGCTACTTGGTGAAGTGAATTGAAAGCCTCGGATCGGCCAACTTTTGTTTGCTTCTGTGTCGTTGTGACACAAAGTCTCCACAAATCAGTCATGGAAGCTGCCTCTTGCCGTCTGTCTTGCGTGACAAAATGCGGAGTGCACCTGAAGACGGCGCACCAAAACGGACTTGGCTTCACGGTTCTGTGCGCTCAGGGTGTTCACTGCCTGGAACCTAGGTAACCTTGCTCCCTCCAAAAGCAGCACATTGCTACCTCCATGTCTACGGCTGGTGTAAGCATGTGAGCCATTTTGCACTGAAGGGACATTTGTGTGTGAGAGGGCTCTGCAAATGTTAATCCTTCCACTTTCTTTGTACACAGAATTTCATCATGAGAAACAGAAGGCCCCCTAGAAGAGGTGTCTGTCCCCTTAAGAGCACAGTGGACCTGGACTTCCTCTTCCTTTTCTCCACAGGGCCTCCTTCCTTCAGTTTTGTGGTCATTGCCTGAAGGCTCCACATGAGCCAGGAACAATAGGTGTCTAAGCAGAGGGCTGCCCACTTGCTGAGGCTCCTGACTTACTGGAGCACTCTGGGTGGTGGTTTGGAAAGACAGAGGACTGACTGAGAGAAAACAACTGAGTGGTCAGGCTAAGAGAAGTGAAATGAGGGTGGCTGGAAGATGGCAGACTAGAAGAATGGGCCTGTGGTCCGAAGAAATGGTCCGACAAAAACTCAGATGTGTGAGCTGTTCTGGAGACAGGAGGCTGACAGGAGTATACACATTGAGGCTGAACAAGAGTTCAGAGTTCGCCTCTGCTGTGGGGTTCATCAAGCCTTTCAGTCTCAGGCTTAAAGCATTTCTGAACAAATTTCCCTCTGCCTGATTTCCATTTTTCTTGGCCTTTTTCTTCTCTTCTTTTTTTCCTTTTCCTTCTGTGATAGAGACAGATAAAGTGTCCAGGAAGACAGCTCTAGATCCCTTTCTTTGGTCAAGGATTTAATTGTCCACGGTCATGGTTTCTGTAGCCCCAGAATCTCTGAGTTCTTAGAGTTGTGGTCCCAGCTCTTCTCTCAGTAACTGGAGGTGTATGCGCTTCCTGCCTTTGGTTTGAGTCACAGACTCTGTGCCTCCTGCTCCTCTGAGGGTCCTTCCACATTGCCACGAAGAACTCAACAGGGCAATCATGGAAAGAAAAGAGCAAGTTTCATGAGACTCCCAATTCCTTCTCCTATTTAAAAGGTTTCACTCACTAAGTAGATCTCTCCACCTATGTAAGAGTTTATTTCTTGTTAATTTTATTAAAAGAGACAAGTTGCATTTATAGACTGGTAGCTAGTGAGGACAGATAAATATGCTCAGAGATAACAAGAAACTATTAGCAGGTAATTTTTGAACAGTTACACATTGAGTAGTATCTAATTTTCTACGTTTCCTAGTTAGAAAAGGGAGTGTATGCAATTGTTATAATAAAAAAATAGACATTGTTTATGTACTTATTCAATTAAAGTAATCCTGAGGTTTTTCTGTCTTCAGCACAAACTGTGATTAAAAGGAACAAACGGCTGTAATGGTTTTGTTTTGCTCAGGATATTTACAGAGTTCCTTCCTAGAGTATTCTTTCGGCATTTCCTCGAAGGAACTGAGAGCATCTTAAAGTGAAGTAGGAAGTGACCCTGAGATCCCTGCTTTAGGAGAGGAGCTAAACAAATGGTGGGCTGTTCTGTGGCGAGGGTGGGAAGGCAAGTGGAACCCTATCCAGCGCAGCCCGGGAGAATGTGCCGCTCCAGAGCCGAGACAGGGAATTGGAGAGGAAGAAACAGATGTGGGAAACAGGCCCTTCAAAATAAACACGTCCAAAATTAAACTGCCTTTGTAAACTTCCCTCCCTTACCCAGCTAGCCCGAGTCTCCTCCCCCATTTCTTTCTCAGTGAACGGCCTGGCCTTACCGCTGTCCACTCAGGACAGAGATTGATTTCTTCATTCCCTTACCTCCGTCACATTATGAGGCTAGCCCTTTCCTAGCTGGCTCTTCATCAGCCCATCGTCTCCCAACTGTTTTCCTTTGCTGTCACTTCTTTCCCTCTGCCATTCCTGCAGACTGGTTTTCCAGAGCTGAGTATCTGGTCCTGTCACTCCCCAGCCTCAGTGGCTGCTCTTGGAAACAATACAAACTCTTGACTGCCAAGGCTCTGCCACAGTGAGAGATCACGTCCTTTCCTTACAGCTCCTTCCTCACTTCTGCTCTGACTTTCTTGCGATCCTCATTGGATTACTGAGCCTATAAGTCTCCCCTCACGCTGCTCTCTCTACTAGAATACCCCCTGCTTCCCACTTCCCTGCACCTCCTAATCCCATGGTATTTTAAATCAAATCTCACATGTGCAGGGCCTTCCCAAGCCTTTGGTTAAATCTTAAATCTTCTTGGATCCTCTGATGGCCACATTCCCAAGGGATCTAATAGCGTTCCCTTTTGTTCTATACTGTCTAGGAAATGACCTGGGGAAGCTGAGCTTTGAGCGAGTTTATAAGTGCAGAGCAGGCAGACAGAGAGGAATTGGAAATCAAGTAGCGGAGAAGAAGCAGCAGGCACAAAAACATTATCAAATCAGATGCTCACAACTCCAGCAGAGACAGCTAGAGCGGTCCAGTTAAATAGGGCAAACAGTGCCGCCAGATTCTGGGGCTTCTCCAAAGACTGCCTAGAGAAGCCCCTTTGAGGTAGCTAGCTGGAAGCCTTCATTGAGAAGGTCTCTCCTTTGGCGAGCTTCCTTGGAATGAATTATTAGCATATAGAAAATGGCATCAAACCTGGGCACTTACCGTCACCCAGCAGAAATTAACCAAGAAGCACTGACTCAGTCATGCTGGACTTCTGGATTGAAGTCCAGGCACAGCAGAACCGTGTCTCCACAGAGGAGCTCGGACCTCCCCTTTTCCACATACGTTTTTTGTACCACGGGATAAACAACAGCAACCCACTGGGGAATGGTTCACCTCTATCTCCTCTCAAGGACATGATGCTTTGACTCTGAGGCTGTTCGAGTGAGGAGGCCAGCTGTCCCAAGACAGGAATTGTGAAGGAATCAAAAAAGGGCCTCTTGCTCAGTCTACTTTTAAATGGTGTTTTTGAATTTTGAGACAAAGTTTCTTTCAGGAGCCCTGGCCGATTGTGCTAGAACCAGTTCTGTACACAAGGGTTGCCTTGAACTTACAAATATCTGCCCACCTCTGCCTCCCTAGTTCTGGACTAAATGCATTCACCACTGTTCCCTATCCCACAATCCACTTTTAAGCTTAAACAATACATTGTAATTTACCAGTATTATGTGTATAACATCCTATTTGTTTTTTCTAGTATACGTTATGCTGAAGCATGGCCAGGGCCTATTTCATTTATACCACCATATCGAGTTCATCCAGGACAGTACCGTGAGCCTATGTACTCATGGAGTTGACAATCAGATGAGAAGGAAGAAGGAAAGGGAGGGAAGAAAAAAAATACATGGTTTATGCATTGAGACTACAAAGGTTCTGGTGGCATTTGAACAAGGTTAAGGGAAATGAAAGGACTTGTCTGAACTTCTGTATTGAGTGGTGGAACCCATAGCTGTGCCGTCATGCTGGGCATAGAAAGAAAGGCGTGTGGTGTGAGTGGGAGTCTGCTGTGTGCAGCCTGAGCATCCCGTTCAGTTGGCAGGATCAGGGGTCTCCACTGCCCTCAGCAAACTGGTGTGATCGATGCAGGTAGGATGGCTCAGACTCTGTGGGACAAGATGAAGGTCAAAGTTTTAGGGATGCAGGATTAAAGGACACAGCAAGGAGCTGCTCTGGAGCAACTGAGCATCTTATCCTGCATCTGCAGCATCTACACAGCAGGGGCCTCCCAGCTCTACAGTGGTGGCAGAGGAGTTAGCTTTTCCTGTCTCACCACGTTCAGGAGGTCTTTGCTGTCTCTGGCGTGACAGTGTGTCCGTTAGGTTTGCTTTTCTCTGTGATTACCCAGTTTAGAAGAGCTGAAAAACTTAACACAGACATGTTAATCACCTGATTCTATCTATTTTAAATCGTATGTTTATTCCAGCATGCCATTTAAAGCTTCCATGACTGTTGTAACTGGCACACAAATATGCAGTTGTGATTTTCCTTTGTGCTTCTGTGCAAAGCTTAAATCGGGAGGGAGTAAAATCAGCTGGACACCAAGCAGATTCCTAAAAGACAAAGCGATCTGTTATCCTGATGTCAGGGAATTTGTCAGTCTGTTGGTTCAGTTTTCGTAACCTTGAGTCTTCAGCTGGTGATTTGGTTCATTCATAAAGTATGCACAGCTTTTATCAGCCCCGAACTCCCCGCCGGCCCATTATCAGTATTCCCATAAGCCTGGTCACTGTTGGTTTTCCTAGGATTTTCACCTCTTCGATTTCCAAACTTGCTGTATTTATTCTTTTGTTTTTGACAAATGCTAATTTGAGTGCCTTATGTATATGGACACCGTGCTGAGCTCTGCAAATTCAGGTGTTAGGAAAGCAGACAGGGGCCTACCTCCCGTGACACTTGAGGCATATCCATTCAGTTTGAATTTCCCTTCTTGACACTTGTAGAATGCTTTTCCTCATAAGAGATTTGCCTGTGTAGTAAAAGTCCCAGCGCCAATACTGCCTTTACTCTGGCTTTGCTGTTTCTACTAGACAGCACACATTTCCTGATCTACCTAATTTGGGAAGCTTGGTAGATGCCTTCTAGAACTGAATAAGGAGGTGAATTGAGACTCAGATTGCCTAAATAAATTTCATACTGAGAATTATAACCCACCTCACAGGAACTAAAAACACAAGCACCAGGATCAGATGCCCAGAACTGAGTCCTGGCTCCAGTCATTGACTGCAATTGTTGACCTATTGCTTAACTTTTCTGAGTCTTAGTTTATGGATTTGTGAAGTTAAGACAATCTTATTTCCTGACTGATGGTGCTACACATGTGTGGTTAAAAAAAATGAAATAGCACATGAAACATTTAACAGAAACCCTGAGAAGGTGTAAGAAATTAATGCTGTTTTATTTCCCATGGTATTGAACTCAACGTATTAACTGTTGCTCTTCACAACCTAGTGAACTTAAGGTTTTCACTCTTTTATTTGTATTGAATCACACAGTGAATACTTTCAAATAGGTAAATGACATAGCAGCATGGCCTACTTTCTGCAAAAGGTCAGTGCCTCCAGCATGAGAAGGGGAAAGGAAATGAGGGCGTGTCTAAGAAGAGCATATATAGTTGGATTATAATTAAATGCCCAACTTTAGAGTTCCAGAGTGTTAGTGTACTTTTCAAAAGTGTAAGTCAAGTAAAAGTACAGTGTTCGCTTTATCTTTCTATAACTGAAAACCTATCTCTGAGAAGCTAAAGAGAAGCCATTATTTTTATATATATTTGATGCCATTTTGTAACCTGAAATCACTAGTGTTCTATGATAATGTCAGCCTTAACTCTGAAACTATAAACGAAGGTCAAGAGGTGGGCGCTGGCGTCTGTACTTACCCTCCTGCGAACAGCGGAGGGTACCATGCTTAGGAGTCAGGTTCTCCAGTGGCCTTGCAGGAGATGGGCCGTCCATGGTTCCTGATGTGGTTTTTATTAACAACAAACCAACGTAGAACTGTGAAGAAGCAGCTCCACACCAATGCTGCTTTGTGCTTAAAGCTGTTTGTGTCATTGCAGGGTGTAGGAAAAAACAAGATCATGGACCGGTTCCTTCACCTGCTCAACAGACCCCGAGAATACATCCAGCTGCACAGGTGGGAAAATCGGGCACAAGCCCTTAAGCTTGATTAATCATCTCTCTTCTACTGTGAATTAAATGTGCTTCCTTAAAAGCCTGTTTTATAAGCTAGCTTCCTTCCATTCCTCCTGCTCTTAGCTCCATGTGCCTTAAAAGGTGGTAAAAAAACAAAGGGGGATTGGGGTAAGAGTGCTGGCCTGCTCATGCAGAGGACCCAGGTTCTGTTCCCAGCACCCATGTGGTGGCTCACAATCACTTGTACCTCCAATCTAGAGGGTTTGGCCCCTACTTCTGGCCTCTGCACATACATGGTACACATACTCAGATGCACACATACACATAAACAAATAAATCTTTTTTAAAAGGTAATAAAACCATGCAAAATTTGTTTTTAAAGTGACTAATACCTTCTAAGTATGAATGAATAGATATTTTGTGGATAGAGGAATGAAGCTGATGTCATCAACATTAAGGCACTTGAGTTAGAAGGGAGGTATGTGGAGGCTAAGCCTCTGCTGCTCTTCAGAAGCTGAGTTATTGTACAGGGAGGAACAACACGTTCTGGCCACATGTGAGATAGGTACACAGACTATGGGAGGGGGCTTAGTACTTCTTGGCTTAAGATACTGTGTGAATGATTTTGTTTTGTGTGGTTGGAGTGTTGGCTCAGGGATAACTTTTAAGCAAATGAAATTTCTCAGCATGAGTCATTTTAAGCTTTGTGGACTGGTTTTCATTTTAGAAATAAAATGCAGGCAGCAGATCTACTAGAAGCTAAGTACTGCAGGGGACAAGAAATATACCAAGTATTGAGCAGTTTAAAAATAGTGTAGATTATCGTTGTTCTGATCCCAGTAACAAATGCTGTGTCAGGGAAAGAACACTGGACTGTATTAAAAGAATGAATTTCTAGTTTGAGTTCTTTTTGCTAAATAATTATGAGTTCCTGAGAGAAATTTTTAGAAGAAAAAGAACAGCTAACAGGTTAAAGGACAGAGAGAGAAGGACTGAAACAAAGTTGAGAAATGATTAAAAAAAATTCCCCATTGGATTTATACTGCTGGCTAGCCCTAGTACAGGAAGAGAGGTAGACCTGGAGAGACTCACAAGCCCCAGGAACAGAGCAGTCCTTAAAAGTCTGTTGCTGTGGAATAATCCCTTTGTACACTGTGAAGATTTGTTGCTATGATTGCTTTAATAAAGAGCTGACTGGCCTATAACTGGGCAGGATAAAGTCAGGTGGGAAAGCCAAACTGGGAATGGTGGAAAGATGAGAGAGGAGTCTAGAGTTGCCAGCCAGATGCAGAGGGAGCAGGAGATGAAGTACCATGCCAATAAAGGTATTCTCATGTGGCAGAGTGTAAATAAGGAATATGGGTTAACTTAAAATGCAAGAGTTAGTTAGTAATAAGCCTGAGCTATTGGCTGGGTATTTATAATTAATATAAGCTTCATTGTGTTTATTTGAGAGTAGCTGTGGGACAGGAAAATACAGCCTACAGTCTCTGAACTGAGCAATGGTCCCTGAGCCTGTAGTGGGTGCTGTGGTGTAGATGGTAGCCTGTGCAGCATATGCTTCAGAAGTATGGTTGTTCATCCTTTTGATAGCTATTCTTGACTGGTCCTGCAAAGGTTAACAAGAAGCCATGAAGAACACAAATTTGCT
This sequence comes from Myodes glareolus, assembly GCF_982192425.1. NCBI lineage: Eukaryota > Metazoa > Chordata > Mammalia > Rodentia > Cricetidae > Myodes > Myodes glareolus. The sequence continues at coordinate 44,330,331 of NC_142037.1, forward strand.
GCTGGGGAGGTGGTGCACACCTGTAACCTAGTGCTGGGGAGGCTGAGGCAGAAGCCTGCTCGGTGTAGTGACCCCAACTCAACCAGAAGAAAGGAGGGCTAAAGGGTGATAAAGGAAAGAACCTAGCTCATAATTTATTTTATTTTGGAGTTTTTTTCTCAAGCAGGATAACTGTAGGATTAAAGAAGATGGATATTTGGGATATGGTGAGGAATGCCTTGAAAAGATAATCCTTCAGCCGGCAATTACTGGACACAGAAAGAAGCAAGGGAATTAATATAATATAATGCACTTACGATGATGAAATTAGCATGGAGCAATTATAAAATAGCTGCTGTAAATATTTTCAAGTATTTTAAAAGAGAACTGAGCAAGAAGACAATAATTAGGAATTCTCAACCCAGAATGACAACCCTTAGAAAGGCAGCATCATATATCAGCAGCTAGAGTCTCAAAGGTGGGGCGAGAAGAGAACAGAAAAATACTTGACAAGATAACAAAAGTCCCTGAATTTGATGTAATAAGAGGAAATCACCAATAGCCCAATGCATCTCAGGTATGATAAACAGAAAAGGAAAACCACATCATAATCAGGTGGTGAAAACAAAGAAAGACTGTTAAAGCCACTGAAATTGAAAAGACACATTGCATATGAGGGTGCAGTGATAAAAATGACCGTTGGCTTCTTATGAGCAGTAAATATGAGACGATTCGATAAAATGGTTGCTGTGTTGAGTGAAAGTTTTGAGTAGCACATTCAGGAGAAATTCTCTGTAAATATAAAGGAAAAGTACAGACATTTTTAAAGCAACACATTTTCATCAACAAAGTTACGTAATGAAAGATTTTACAGTTTAGTATTTTCTATGGATAGGGATACAAAAATAGATCTTAATACAAAAATTTGTAGCAAGTAGTCACAAACAAAATCCAACGACAGGACCAGCAGGGCAGCTTACGAAAGCATTCACCTCATGAGAGCCAGGACCTGAGCTCAGTCCCTATTGTCCATGAGAACGTCGCAGATGGTGGTTTGTGCTTGCCATCCAGTGCTCTGAGGTGCAGGTAGGTAGTGGGACTTCCTGGCCAGCCATCCTAGTTTGCAAGACAAACTCCAAGCCAGTGAGAGCCGCTGTCTTAATAAATGCATGAGTAAGTAAATAAATAGAAATTTAAAATTATGAATATGTATCAGCACACACTAACACATACATACACATAACACTGATATGTAAAAGAATATTATTTGGGGAGATGGCTCAGTGATTATAGCATTTTGCCACACAAACAGCAGAGTTGGGATCCCTAGCCCCACATAAATGCCAGATACGATAGCCTACCTGTAATTCCAGCCCTTGACAGGCAGAGACGAGAGACCCAGAGCAAGCTGATGTTGGTAAATTTTCAGCTCAGTTGAGAGACCCTACCTCTGTGAGTAAGGTGGAGAGTAACCAAGGGAGACTACCAACGTCAGTCTTGGGCCTCAGCCAACACACGCACAGAAACAATTGTAAACATGCACACACATACACACACACACAATTATATGCAAAAAGGATGATGTATAGTAACCATATCCATGTAATCCCAGGAGTATAAGGTAAATAATGGCCCCACTTTTATTCCTGATTTTGTTATTGTTGTTTGTTGGTTGGTTTGTTTTTGAGACAAGTTCTCTCTGTCCTGGGATCAGCTATATAGATCAGACTGACCTCTCACTGGGAGAGATCTGCCTGCCTCTGCCTCCCAGTACATGGGTTACCTCTCTCAGGGTGATGTTTTCTAATTCATCCATTTGCATGCAAAATTCAAGATGTCATTTTCTTTACTGCTGATGAGTAGAACTCTAATGTGCAGATGTGCCACACCTTCTTTATTCATTCTTCAGTTGTCCTCTTTCATTTTAGTAGTTGCTGATTTTGTCTTTATTATTTTGTTCTTGTTTTTCTTTTGGACTTAATCTACTAGTTTAACTTCTAAATGCCTAAATCACCATTTTTCAGCCTTCAAATTGTAACATGTGCATTTAAGTCCCTGAGGGCACTTAGGTCTCAGGTCCTCTAAGCAAAGAGCATGGTCACAGTATTTGTGATGTCTCTGCTGTCCAGTATTTCAAAATAATAAAAATTTCAAAGCTAAAGTTTATAGTTTATTGCACCCATTGCTATATAATTGATGGATAATAGTGTTGCAAACAAAATGGGCATTCATTTTATCAGGGCCTAGGCATTTCTGTTCACAACATTAAATATTGAACTTTTTGTGTAGAGGTCTCACTAATTAGACTGCACTTCCCACTAATTTCATCATTGGGGTTTTTCCTTTACATACAGCATGGGGACTGCATTTCACATCAAGTTTAACATACACAGTTGCTTTGAGAGAAACATGAGTTTAAAGGACCTAAAGTAGCCACCTGAAAGGATGTTTCAGACTTCTCTGATGTGCAGATGATCACTTAAGATCTCTGCTGTGTTTATTGTGGCATCTTCTAATGGATATCTGATGTAACCACCTAATCGGTCCCACTGTTTGGTTTATGGATGTCGTGAACGAGATTAGTTACAAGAGCCATTCAGAACAATGCGATAAGTAAAGACGTGACACTCAGGGTGTTGTTGAGCAGGGTCTTAGGAGCTGTGCTCTGATGATGGCAGTGCATAAGCGAACACGCTAGCATTTCGTGTATTTGGTTGGACTCAAGATGTCTGAAGAGACTGACTTAAGAGAGTTAAGAGATTGATAGGTGCAGTTACTTTAATGGTATAAATTTCAACTGCAAGAGTCTATAGGGATATTTATTTATACAGGGATTTGTGAAGTATATTATTCATTTTTATGATCTTATGTTAATTTGACATGAAAGAAGACATTGAATATTTAACTAAAATAGTTCTTGAATAAAAATACATGTCTTTATTAAAATCAGATTAGCTGATTTTAGGTAGGGTGAGCTACCAAACTGTTTTTCATTTGCTACCCTTCAGCTATAAAGATGAAGGCCGGGGCCACATATCTACCATTTCTACTGTTACTCTTTGGCTGCTTCTCTTGTAGTGGTTTCGTAGAAATAGAGATCCGTGTCTCTAAGCGGAACTCTAACTTCTTATTGCAGTTCAACTGTCCCCACTGTGACAGTTATTCCCCAACCTATTCCAGATTGGATGATTCTGTATGTGAATATGAATCCACTTTCTCTAGTCATTCAGAGTTTGGTCCACGGGTGACTTCTAGGTCAGCCTCGCCTTTCATGCTGTTTTATCCTGAGCACAACCTTTGCTCTTTTCAACTTCTGTGCATCGCAGCCAGGTCGTACCACTTGATAGAAAGACTATGAGTCTGAGACAGCAAATTCTGTTTAAACTCCTTGAGTCCTGCTTTCTCTGTATATCATAGTAATTTCTCCCAGGGTGTCTAAGAAGATTAAAAATAAGAATATGTACAGCAGGCTTACCATGACGTCAGGCACTTGAAGATGAGCATCAGGCTAAACCAATAAATGTTCTGCTATTGGTTTACATCATACAGGTAGAATGTTCCTAGTCCACAAATCTAAGGTTTGAAATGCTCCAAAATCCATAATGTTTTGAAATCTGACATGACGTGACACGGAGAAGTGTTCTGGAGAAAGTGCTGCTCACACTGAGTCTTCAGGAATAATGGGCTCATGGGCCCAGCCAGGGCTAGGTGAAATCCTCCATGTGACGTAGTGAAGTTAAAAACAAGGTCATTTTGACTATAATCTATGGACTGATCAAAGTCAGGTTGAACTTAAATAACAGGGAACACTGGTGATTGATTTTAGGAATCCAAATAAAATTATTGGTCCTAACCAGCCCTATTGCTGAAGAGAATACGAAAACGGCATTTTCTGAAATGGGTTTAAATAGCTGGTTTTAGGATCCTTGATGACTATGTGGAAGGATTTCTTCCGAGGAGGGAGACTCCTTGACATGTGACCTGCAGTCATAGAGCCACACTTCATAGCTCTATGTACATGCAGAGATGCACATAGTAGGTGCAGTGGGTGCTGATTTGAAGTGACTTTGTCTCCTTGCACCTGGATCTCCAAGCTCACTCTGATCCATGATCAGCTTTCACTAACTAGAGGCACCCATAGCTGCTTGAGAATTAAGATCCCTTGCAACTCGGGCATCTCTAGACAAGGGACCTGACTCTGTTATATAGATGCTGTAACCAGTAAAACATTGTGGTTCATTATCTTTAAACCATTTGCCTTTTCTCGGTTATGTTTTTAAATTTTCCTCTTGTAAAACCAAATGAAGTATAGTTTGTAACAAGTAAGTGTAAAACTCTACTGTTGGCCCCTTTAGAATCAAATGTCCTGGAGTGAGTCCACTTACAGAGCACAGCATTATCAACACAGAGGGCTGTCCTCGGGCTGAGGAGAACAGAATGGGACAGCACACATTGACATTCATGAAGCCCCAGGGGCAGATAGAAAGAAGTATTGGTAGAAAATAGAAAAGGGCCACACTTCATTGAGGTCTCATGGGAAAAAGTAGGACTGAGCCATCACATCTGCCATTCTTAGCTGTGAAAAGAGTGGTCCAGAGCTGGGACAGGTCACATGGCAGCTGCTGCTGAGGACATCTGGGAGTTCCTGTGTCTCAGCTTCCCCTTTATACATGTGAACACCCTATTTTAGAAACAGTAGCTGCTGAATGGTAGTTCTTCTGCTCAGTGTCTGCCAGTGCCTCCATTCAACAACACGGGTTTGATAGTGCCTCAAATGGCTATGTGCAGACCTTTGGGTTTGTAATTGGTTTTGACTTGTCTCTGGTTGATTTCCAATTCCTATATTATGTCTTTCATGAGAATACATGTAGCATATGGAGATGGTTAGTATTATCAACATCACAAATTCTAGGGTCGCCTAAGAGAAGGGCACACCTGTGGAGGATTGTCTGTGTTAATTTACCCTCCTGATCTGTAAGGGATATTGTCCTGTGTTCATTGATGTGGGATGGCCTATCTTGATTGTGGATGGATCCATTCCCTAGAAGAGGATCCGGCTGGATAAAATGGAGAAGGCAGCTGAGTGAGTTGCTTTCTCTTTCTGGTTCCTTAATGGACCAGCTGTTCCTGCCACCGTAGGTTCCCACCATGATGAACTGTACCCCTGAACGCTGAGCCACAATAAGCCCGGTAGCCCGTAAGCTGCTCCTATCACAGTATTTTCTCATAGCACAGTTGCATATAAAATAGATACTGTCAAGCCTGCTTCTAACCTGCTTTTAGCCTGTTGCTGGCTGCTGTTCACCATGTGCTTATGAATTCTGTGACTATCTCTGTTTTAAGTGAGCTGGTGAGGCAAAGGGAGGTTAAAGTTGGCTGAGCTCACATAGTTAGCATGGCGTAGTCTGGCTTCAGCTCTTCTCTTGACTTCATTGTACTGATCATACAGTAAAGCTATTGAGCAGCTAATGCTCATATTCTGGACTCTACGTATGGTCACACAGTCGGTTAAATACTAGCATCACATTTCTAATATTTCCTCAGCTTGATCCCAGACTATTTCCCTAGGGTTTTTCCATTTTTATCAATAATACTGTCCTCATTAGATTTTTCTCTAATGCTTTCTTGACAGCTCCTCCAGGTTGTTACATGAACTTTACCTATCACGCCTCCTATGAGGTGTGTCACCAGCAAATCTCCTGGTCCTCTCTTCTGTCTGCCAGGGGATTTACAAAACCATTAGCCAAAGCTGCCTTTTGCTGCTGTTCTCCCAAGCAGCGGCTGCCTCATGGTACCTTCTGGCTGTGTTTCTAGCCTCTTAGTTGTGGCCTACAGAGGTTGAGGAGTCAGACACAGACCCTGGCACTGGTCCCCACCATGTAGCTCACTCTCTGGTGTTTTGTAAAAGCAGGCTGGGAAGATGAGGCGCCTGCGTGACCAGCTCATCCCAAGGTCTGAATGACAAGTTTGAGAACCACAGGTGCAGTCTCTTTTGCGGTCTTGTTATCCCTCGCCACCAGAGCACAGTAGAGTCTGAGAAAAGCCTCAGAAATACAAAAGAAAACATAAATAATAACACAGAACTGAATTTTTCATCCAGCTTTAAGAACTATTTATATTTTCTAAATTTAGTGATGTACTTCCTGTTATAGGAATAGAATACTGTGACTATACCTGTCCCCACTGTAGCCAGTGCCTCCAGCCTCTCTCCCCTTAAGTCAGTCATTATTAGAATTAAATTTGTTAATTCGTTCTTTTTAAATTCAAGCAAAATTTTTTAAATGTTTTGAAGCAGTTCTTAAAGACAGGGTCTCGTTATGTACCGCTGACTGACCTGGACCTGGCTGACTTCAAGCTCCAGAGGATCTTCTGGTCTCTGCCTCCTGGTGCTAGGGGTTGATGGTGTCCACTACCACATCTGGGTCCCTGGTTGGCATTATAAAATCACTGCTATTCCAATGAAGGAGGCAAGCAAATATTTTTAATCTTTCATAAAATAAAAACGGTGAACTCCGCATTAAACATTTTCTGGTCTCGGATTGTCTGAACATGTTTTGATATCATGTCCCAACCACTTCTCTGCTGTCTCCTCTCGGGTCTTTCCAGCCAGTTCCTTGTAGCGTCCATGCAGAGCAAGGAAAGACTGGTACTAGTACGTGATGCCTAACCGCTCCCAGCTCACGTAGGTGACTCATGGTTTTGTTTTGTTTTAAAAAGCATGGAGTTCCTTAAGTGACAACTGTTGTTGAGATGGTGGCAGCAGTGACAAAATGAGCAGAAGGTATTTAGTGTACGTTGCTGGGATTTCTCAGCGCACAGTTCTGTGAAGAAGTTCCTATGAACCAAGATGTGTCTGTATATAATGTTTTATACGGGAAGAATCAATGGCATTGCTGCAAATGTAGAAAATATTGCTGCTTCCAGTTGGTCAGCAAGCACCTTAAATGGGTTCTCCTGAAGCTGAGCCAGAGATAAGAATGTTTGAGTAAGTGATTTCTGATGGATGGTTTTTATAGGGAACCCACAGGGAGTGGAAATGGTGTAGAAAATTTAAATAATCATGTGACAGCGAGTTAATAGAGACTAATGAAGTGGAATTTGAACCCTGAAAGGCTATCAGCAGTGACTTCACTTCATAAATACAGTAGAATTTTTCTTGTATTTTGACAACTGTGTCTAGTCTAGAGATTTAGTGGGTGAATTGATTCAATGTGGGATGGATCTGTAATACTAGTCCTTAAAGTCACAGTGACCACAGGGTCACTTGGAGGCAGAAGCAGGTGGAGATCTGTAAGTTGAGGCCATGCTCTATGTCGTGAGTTACAACCAGGGCCATATAGAGAGACCCTGTCCTAAAAAATAAGAAAAATAGAAAGAAAAAAAAAACTTGGGCTAGTGACTCTTTAAGGTTCCCAGCCAAAAGCTAAAGGAAACAGGTCTAGATAGCATCACCTGTGGATATAACAGACGTTAGTTCATTCTGTATCTCTGCCCTGGTCTGCTGTTGCCTCCTGATTAGAAACACAGTCTCTATTCTGTCCTCACACTGTCCAGACAGTGGAGCTGACCGTTCTCTGTCCCATGTGGAACTTGTGACTCCTATAGCCAGCAGCAAGTCCACACCACACCGAACTTTCCTGCAGAAAAAGTTCTTAGTGCTTACCCACTCTTTGCTCTTTTGCCACCACTCAGCCAAAGAGAAAGTAGAGAGCAGAGTAAGCCTTGGGTAACCGGGGAGACTAAAGGCATTTCTTCTGCGCAGTGCCTGTGTGACCTGTTCTTCAGCTATTGATACAAGCTAACTTTAGGCTGCCTAAGTGTATCAGTCACATTGTTTGTACCAAAATAGTTCTCTTTAACTTTTAATGAGAACAAAATGTCCTTTTGAATTATCAACAAATAAAAATGAAGATTTATTTTAAGGTATTTTTCAGTTTTATCTTGTGGTTCTTTATTTATTTTTGTATGTTCCAAAATGTATCTTTTCAAGACAGCTTTTGTTGATGGTAAGCTTAGGGCCCCTAACCTAGGAGCAGTTCTGCTAGTGCACCTGTCCTTCTTTATCACAGTTCCATGTCCTGTCCCCTATTTCCCACTGAACACTGAGCCTCCTAAGGGCAGCAGTATGTTAGCTGCCTATTTCCAGCACAAGAGCTGCACAGCATTCTGGGAAGTTTGTTGTATAGATGACTCGGTGTCAATTCCCACCTATTCATCTTTGTGACACCCCTTTGGAGACTCTTTCCTCTGAAATAGGGAGACATAAGGCCATCTATGGGCAGCTTCTGGCCTGAGGTTAGAACTCTGGGTGCCCTGAGAGGTAACTGTGCATGTCTGGCCAACTCTCCTTCCTCTACACAGCTGACTTTTTCAGTGTGGGTACCTAGGCATCCCCTGACTTCTCTGACTCCTGTGTGTTTATCTATTGCACTGTCTGGAAGCTCCTCCTATCCATCCCTGCCCGGTACAGTCATATTCTTTATCAAAGACCTGTCCTCTCCACCAGAATTAATGATATTTCTTCTGGGTCCCCATTGAGCTCTGTTTTCTTTTCCTTTTTTTAAAAAAGTCTTATTATAGCTGGCATTCCTCCTATAAATCTAGGAGAGATTTCCTAGGAGGTGGGAGGACTTCTCAGTCCCAGAATGGCACAGCCATGTGACACGGTATAAAGGTGCTTTTGCTGCCAGGCCCCCACAGTGCTGACCCTCACACTGAAACCACTGCTGATTAAGCCACTCATTTCCTTCATTTGGGGTTTAATAAATAATATGAGAGATACAAACAAATACTCTCAGATGATGCAATTTTAAGATAAAACATGACATGCAAAACAGCAAAACTCACACAAATGTGGCCAGAGAGTCCCTGCTTTTCTGCCCTGTGATCCCCCTAAGGGCATCTGCATTTTCCCCTCAGCATTGAAATGCCCCAAGAACAGTGGAGCTGGAGTAGACTGATTTTTACCACTAAAAGCAGTGTCTCCCTTTGTGAGCATCTACCATGAAATGGCAGGTAGACTGGACGGCTCAAACAACACTCATTTCTTTGCATACCTTCTTCTGTCCTGCGTGGCTTTAGCCTGGCCCCTTGAGACTGGCATATGTACAACCAGAACAATAGGAATTTTTTTCCAGTTAATAAACCGTCAGGAATTAGGATAATAAATATTTGATGGGTTATATATTGTATCAAATACTCGATTCATAAAAGCACAACTTATATAGTTATTTAGGTAATATATACTACAAAAAATATGTACTTCAGGTTACTAACCAAAAGAGACCTCCGTAACCAGCTCTCTGGAGAGCATGCCTATTCTAGTAGGCACAGTGCAGCAGGCTTGTTGATCAAAAGTTTGCCCTGATGATCAAAATACTTTTAAACTCTTATGTCTTTGACTGGCCCATGACAAAATCCCTTAATATTTAGCCTCATGTTAGATCTAGTTCACACCACACTTGGGGTACATTTTACATCAGTTTGTTGCAAAGAACTAGGATGTAAGTTTATCAAAGGAGGATTTTTTTTTTGCCTGTTTTTATGTGTACGTGTATGTGTGTGCACAAGCACACACAGGAGTACGTGAGTGTGGAGGTAAGTCAACTTCCAAAGGCATTATCCCCTTCACTTTTGGAGAGAGGTTCGCTTACTGGCCAGGGACTTGCCAACGAGGCTAGACTAGTTGGCTAACAAGTCCCAGAGTTTGTCTTGTCTCTGCTTCTCCAGTGCTGGGACTGTAAATGCATGTCACCTTACCCGCCTTTTTGCTTTGTTTTGGGGGAAATTTTATAATTTATTTGCCCACTGCTTAGAAGTTTGCGCCATCCCAGCAGATCCAGTCCTGCAGAGTCGCTACTCCTTTGGTTCCTACCCAAGCTCCAGCTCCCTTTTTTCTGGCACCAGTGTTGGCAATCGCAGTCCCCTGACCGTCATTCCGTTGTCGAGCTCCCATTTGCTACAGGTCTTTTGGGGTCATTCTTCTTTCTGACGAATCATGAACCATGCTGAAGCCATTTATCTTGCCACCACTTTTCTGAAATCAAATACAAAGATAGCACACGGCGTGGTCGTCTGCATGCATTTTGGTCAGCTTTTCTGGAATCTGCCTTTGGTACTGGTTCCTTTCCAGAGTGAAGGGCATTCACGGCCATTTGTTTCCTCTGGAGCGGACATTAGTCATGAAGTTGCTGTGTCATTTATGATGGCAGCCCTTGAGCAGCCAAGGAAGAAAAGAGCCACACCAGCTTCTTCTTCTGAGGGCTCTGTGGGACTGAGCTTACTTAGGTCCTCATGCTGGCAAATGAATCATCTACGCCCGCTACTGTTTGTTAGAATATTTCTCCAATAAAGCCACACCTGTTACTACAAATGCAGTAAATCATTCCTGAAAGACTACTGAATATCATGACATGAAAATTTGCTCATTTTTCCTCATAAGCGTGTAAATTAGAATATACCAGTCTATGTTCTGATAGATTTGTCCAGTGAACAAAGCATTTATCAGCCTTAGCCCCCTGATCACCTCTGAGCACCACTTTTCATCTTGTTCTTACCTCAGCCTTCTAATCCTTTCTATGCTGACTAGAAAGGAGCTGTCCTACATCTTTCACTTTTGTCTGGAAAAGAGAAGTGAAGTGCCTGCCAAAAAGCAAAGAGCAACACTACAATTTCTCAACCAAGAAATCTAGTTTTCAGAGTAAAAGACCCAATTATCTACGCACCATTTGAGCAGAGTTTTTATTTCTAAAGACTGAGCAATTTGCAAAATTTTCCTAGTTTGTGGAAAATACTTGTCATGGCTTCAATTAATGGTAGGATTTCTAGTGCAATTCTAGAAGGACAAGGAAATATGGTAGTGATAGTCTAGGCCAATTTGAAGTGTTTGGCTGCCACGAGGTGACTGTTTTAGTTCACGTTCTTCCTGCTGTTTCCAGCAAGTACCTAACCAAGAACTGCAAAGTGTCATGTCCTAGTAATGACTTTGAAAAAAAATAATAATCACCCCGCCCCAGTGTCTTGCCATCATGGTGTGTTAGGACTTTTTGGCATCTAGATTGTCAGTAAAGAGATTGTCAGTAAAGAGTGAGTGGCATTGGATAAACTATGTGTTCTCTAAGGGCAGGAGTCTTTTCAGCATTTGACAGGAATAAAAACTTGTTTTATTTTATGAAGGACTTTTCTTTATAAGCATCAAGAAAGCTCAAGCACTGTGGTAGTGTTCATCCCTACCCCCGGTTCCCTTGTTTTCCTCTCAGATTTCATTCTTTTTCTCTATTATATTTTCTTATGATCTACATTAATTACCTCTAGATATGAGCTGCCTTGGGCTTTTAGAGTCTTGAGTGGTTGACCACGCCAGATGTATTCAGATGTAGTCTGATGCTATTTTTAAAATTGCATTAATCATAGTCTTGTTTTTGTCTTTCTTTTGTATTCATTGGCACATTGTTTTTAACAAGGACTGTATCTATTTGAAAGCCCAAGGAAATTTTTTTCCTAATATAGCAAGATAAATTTACATATCACAGGAGAAGCCATATGCATCTACTATCCAGTAGAAGGACACTGTATCTGTAAATGGTTAACCTTAAACTTATTAACATCATCTCCACATAAGTACCTCCCTGTTTCATAAGGCAGGCTTGTACAAGACTGGGCCTGCCAGCAGCTGGCCTGGATCAGGAGGGACTCATGATAAAACGCTGATACTGGAGGAAGTGGGCGAAGGGAGAGTTGTTGTCTCCAGCTCTTTATCCCCTGGTGACCCCACCAGGTTCCGGTGGACGTTCCAGCCTGTGGCCACACGGACAGCCTGGTCGGAATCAGTGAGAATTTGGGAAGGAAGAGATGGTGATTGAGAAGTAAGCAGATGAGATGAGAAGAAGCAGAATGCTTTGTATATGGGTGAAAATGTCCAGGAACAAATTTAATCAATAAAAGAAAATTATGTTCTTGATGATGTCGAAAGTCTTCACTTGAAAAGTATCTAATCTCAGTCAGGTATTGCAATTCACACCTTTAATCCCAACACTCCAGAGGCAGAGGCAGTTGGAGCTCTTATGATTTGGGACTTCCAGGCCAGCAAAGACTTGGAACATACTGAGACACTCTGTCTCCAAAATTAAAAAAAAAAACTTATTTAGTAATATTATTAGTATCTTATTAATAAAATTACCATTTAGTTGTACTTCCAGGTCACCCCTGTGTTTAAAATGCTAAGGAAATCTGTGTTCGTTACCTCTCCCGAGCACTCTGTTTTCTGATCTCATGTTTGACTCTCAGTCTGAGTGTTCTGTGCACACTGATTGCAGGTGCTGGAAGAGGGGTCAGCTTTTGAAGCTCTTAGGCCTTCTCTTTTTCTTTCGCCCTCAGGTTTGACTATATTTTTCTAAGAAAAAAACTACCATAAATCTCTCAAAATGCATCTCATTAAAATACCTTGAAAATAAATATCTTTAATATGTTTTGCTCCTCAGTGAATTAGAACATAGCTTTGTATACTTTACAAACAACATTGCAGAGCAAATTACATTTGCTCTCCAGAGACCAGCCCTCTCCTCAGAGGCTAATTCCCCATAACTGCCCCCAACAGAACTCAGCCCCCTCCCCGGGGGGTTTTCCTCATTTTAACAAAGTCCTGATCTGTTCATAATTTAATTATTTTTATTGCATCTGGAGTCATTTCTTAAGTCAACTACTGCATATTAACAAGTTCGACTTCAAAAAGGACTAAAATTACCGTTAATGAAAATTAGTTTAGCATACTATTTCTTTGTGCCACCACTACTGGCATAAACTTTGATAGAAAAGTTTACTGTACTTTGTAAACGAGTAAGAAGCAGGACCAACTGGTGATAGCACAAGCACCAACAATTAGCTGAACATTTAGTAATTGATGAGTATTACCAGTAGCTAGAAAGCCATCTCTGTTAAAAGTTGGGCTAAGGAAGCTGGCTGAGATGAGGTTTAGCTTTTCTTCTCCTTGGTGGTGTTGAAATTGTTGACTCTAAACTTTTATTAGCTTATATTCAAAGCTGTTTTTGAAAGAAACAAGTCAAAACAGTTTTGAAATTGCTGTATTCTCTTCAAGTCATTGTTTTGTATGTGTAGGATTAACATGCTTGACCCAAGATACTCATAATGAGGAGCAATGATTTAAATCTAATACTCTGAAAAAAAATCATTGTATTATAATTAGGAATCTTTTCATGTGCTGTATGCATCACAGCAAGTGTCTGGTTATTTACTGATTTTACTGTTAGTTTATTTACTTAAAAGTTTATAATGAGATGTCATAGAAATTCAGCTCTTCTCTTACTATATTAGGTACCATGCAGAACAGAGTACATTCTCCCTCCAACACGCATGCACACATGCACACATGTGCGCACATACACAGTACATCCAGCACATTACTGGACTAAGTACAAGCCAACCAGAGTTGCATGCTTACTCTGTTCACTTATTTTACTAGCCTTTCCTCTCCCTTGGATGTGCCAGATGGAAGTACCAGTAGTACAGCAGCACACACACTGACTTTGTCCTATACTCTTGTTTCCCATCACCCCCATCCTCATCGTAGTCGCCTTTGGAGATCATGTGATATGTGCTTATTTCCTGAACAACAAAACCCCGCATATTTTTTTCTTCCAGCACTGAGTCTTTAATAAAATGAAATTTGACAAGTTGTGTACTATCAGATTTCAAGCATTTATAGAGCAATTTCATTTGCCTTTTCAAAAATAGAATTTACTGATGGAAGGTACTATAAGCACTGTCTTTGTTCAGTAACTAACTCTCCATCCACTGACAGTGATGCAGGAATTTCTTGTTCCTTTTTGGTACTGGAAGGTGTCAAGTTATTGCCCTTAAAATATGTGAGAAATCCAGTATGCCGCTGGAAAAATCTGTGTGAACGAGTATTTTTCCTTTCTCCGCCCACCCTCTCCTCTAGTGCTAGAATATTAATGTGGATTTAAGTCAGCTAATGAAACTTTGTTCTTAATTTATTCAAAACTGGAAATTAATTGTCATCAAAAGATAGTTTAAAAAGTGACTGGCAGTGAATACAGAAATTTGATATACAACAGCATACTATAATGTCTCACAAAAAAATGTTGAAAAGTGCCAATTACTTGCCAGAATATATTTTTCACTCTTCTTTATATTGCCTAGGACATTTTAATTTGATTTTTAATAAAGACAAAACCATGATTCTTTGTGATGTGGAGGAAGCAGTGAACTCTGGGGTCAAACCATGATCATGGGAGCTGGCAAAGGGTCAAGATAGGCCAGAGCTAAGGGGTTAACACAAGAAATCCATTGCCTGTCATATTAAGAGAACTCTGACAAGCTGTATGTAAGATAAAGTCTATAGATTAGAAAGATTCATAATTATATTGCCATGAAGCTGGTCCAGCCCTGTTACATGAAAACTATTATAGAGAAGTTACCTGCTACTATAGAAAGTCTAGATTCAGCTCACCTGGAATAAAGGATAGACGTAAGCCATGAACTCCGAGTACTGTGCCTAGTCAACCCCAGATATACCTTGCTGACATCACTGTTTTTTCTAAGATGGACTTAAAGGCCATCAGTACCATTCCTTGCCTCCTAGATGCACATGGCAAATTTTTAAGTTTGCAGTAAAGTTTGGCATTTGGGTTTAAGTTTCATAGATTTATTACAGAACCACGGTGTGAAGTTTTCAATACAGGCAGTGTCTTATACATAGCTGATGCTCAAGAGAGCGCAGCTGGAGAGTTGTTGCTTATTTCGAGTAAGCAGCAGGGTTCTTTGAAAGATCTCTTTGGACTCTTAGAGATACTGGTTACATTTTATTTTATGTGATTTCATTGTGTAGCATGGTCAGATTGGCCATAGACCTTTTCATTATTAAGATACAATGTGTGTAGAGTGTAAAGACATACAATTGCTTACCTTGAAAATGTTAGAACGTACGTATATATTGCCTGCAACACTGCGCATGGCTGATAGGAACTTTACGGGTCATCAGAAAAGAGACTCGGAGCATAGATAACTTGATGTTAACATTTTTCAAGACCCCCCAACTTAAAGGAAGGCCAGACAAATAGTAAAAGAATAGCTTTGAAATAATATGGTACAAAGCCTTGGATTTCATCTCCAACTCTTCAAAATCCTGTGAAGTCATTGTGTTCATCAAGGAGCGTGAAAGTCTGGCCTTTGCCCCGGATGGCAGATTGGGCGGGATGTAATGTTCATAGATTAATCAGCCAGGGTAACAAACTGATCATCAAGTTCTATGTAGCATAAACATTCTTTGTAATATATAGTAATAGAAACATATAGTGAAACCGTTACAAATAGGATTGCTTGAGGGGGGGAAGATTTGGTAACTCTATTAATTTCTAGACCCTTCAGACTTATCCTGTCAACAGAATGTTCTTGCTGGCTGAACTTACTCAGTGCTTTGGGGTTTTTTTGGGAGGGGGAAGCAGGATGATGAACAAATTTAAAGATTTACTCATTATTTATTCATGTTCAAACATTGGCTTATTTCTGTCCTGACTATGACATGTTTGGTTTGACTTCAGGGACACCACGGTGCAGACGCTGACCCTGCAGCCCTCGGTGAAAGATGGACTGATTGTGTATGAGGACTCCCCTCTGGTCAGTAAGCGATGGTACAGATGATTTAAAGTGTGTCAGCCTACGGGTGGGTCAATTATCTGAGCACGAGTGTGTATCATTTTAGGTGCCTGTTTCTGTATAACTGGAGCACTGCCTGCATCATTTTCGATATGCTCCTCTGTCAAGATGAGGTTTTTGGGAAAGGAGCAAGTTCTCTTACTGCTTTCCCTCCTGAGTAAGACACTCAGGGACTGGCAGGGATCCTCTGCTTGTTTTCTGAGGCTTCTTAAAAGTCTCTTGTTCTAAACTAACAGACCACTAGCCTGTGTTTGGGGAAACTGAGAGGAACTGACTCTGCTCAGACTCAAATCTAAGCCTGACCACAGAGCTGCCCAGCAGACAGCTGTCATGGCGCTGTCATGGGCCAGGCCCAAGGCTGGGGACTTTGGGATCTGTGCCAGAAGTCTTCAGGGTTGAGCCCAGCTCTTCTCTGAACAGAGATGTGTTACAGATAGGAGCCACATCTTTTCTGTTCTTTAATTTAGCTCATTTTTACCTTAAATTAAAAAAACCCTTATCAAGTCTTTGAGAATACAGGTATGTAATGTGATAAAGAAGCATCCTTTATCTATTTCCGTAAAATCATGTGCAGCAGAACAATTTTATGTGGTCCACTAGGTTGTAGGTTATTAGTTAGTATCTCTTTTAGGAAGAAGTTTTAGGTTTATGTTGAAATGCACAGAGCCTTCTTAAGAGCATGAGAAGTCTGGCAAGGGCAGGGTGGGTCTACAGCCTCATCGTTCTTCTCAGGGCCCTCTTCCCATGGTCACCCGAGACCTGGGGTGCTTGTCTCCCTTTCTCCCTTCCCATCCAGACGCTCTATAGATTGTGCTCTCCATAAGATCGGTCCAATACTTTTATCTGCGTGTTTCCATGCCCACTTCAACCACTTTCCCAAACTCTCCATTCTGTGTGTTCTGCCAAGTTCAGGACCCTGAAGCGGAGCTCAGTGCTCCGTTTTCATCACGTCAGAACTCACACATGTGTAGTTCTGTCCTGTTACTTGGGGAGGTGAGGTGCATATTTCCTGGTCTGGAAACCCATTGCTTAGCAGTCGGAACCCAGTCTCCCTTGCTGTGCCTTTCCTGATATTTACTGTCCTAGAGACGTATAGGCTCTCCATCTTCACTCTTCCCCGGATGCAGTCTGTCCACTGATTTCCTTTGCCTTGAATGCCCACCTCCTCCGATCAAAGGGTGACAGTATTTGATGATCTGTAACAAGCAGTTTCCAAACTGTACAGTGACTGTTATGTCACACGACTCCCGCTCTCTGTGGCACTTCATCTACGTACTTCGTCCTTGAAGTCTCCCCTGGTCTAGGGTGTGAGATGTGGTCGGCAATGCTGTTAGTAACTCTGTGATGCTGCTGTTGCAGATGGCTACTGTGCCTGTACCTTACAGCCAACTGTGGCAGATTCAAAGCAGCAAGTGATGAGCTTTTAATAATGTTTACTTTGGTTCTCTTGTTGCTCCTGTCTTTGAAGGTTAAAGCGGTAAAGATGGGTCATATTCTAGTAGTGGATGAGGCAGACAAAGCACCAACAAATGTCACCTGCATTTTGAAAACTCTGGTAGAAAATGGAGAAATGATTCTAGCAGATGGAAGGCGCATTGTTGCACGTAAGTAGTAAAAAGCAACATTTTCCTTCATGTGTATAGTTTTTATATATCTAGTATGTATATCTCTAGTTCTCATCTATAAATAAGCAATAAGTTTAAGTTCTTTGCAAACTAAATTGTACTGACAATCATTTCTAAAAATAACACCTAAATCTAGCCTTGCTGATCGTAGGGTTTTTTGTTTGTTTTTTGGTTTGGTTATGTTTGATTTTTTTTTTGTTTGGCTTGGTTTGTTTTTGTTTTTACTTTTGTTTTTGGTGCTGAGAGTAGAACTGGGGCTTCAGTCGTGGAATCAGATGCTCTCTCCCTGGCCTACAGCCACAGTCCCCAGTTTCCCTGTTCCATGGTCAGTCTTTGAAGTTTTCAGTGGTAGAAAGTGAGAAGAGTCAGCTTTATGCTTTTCTACCCTAAAAAATGCCATCCTTGACTCTTTATACCCGTTTTTCAAATATTTGTATGTGATTCCATTATTAATTTGCTATCTTGAAATTCTAGCCTTTTTCTCTTGCTCACATTATTAAACTTAGTTTTATTGTTGGCACAGTACAATTAAAAGTCACTGAATGTAGTCTAGAGAGATGGCTCAATAGTTAAGAGTACTGGCTGCATGCCTGGCGGTGGTGGCGCACGCCTTTAATCCAGCACTTGGGAGGCAGAGACAAGCAGATCTCTGTGAGTTCAAGGCCAGCCTGGTCTACAAAAGCTAGTTCCAGAACAGGCTCCAAAACTACACAGAGAAATAAAAGGAGTACTTGCTGCTCTTCCAGACAACGAGGTTCCATTCCCAGCACTCACATGTTGGCTCACAACCGTCTACAACTCCAGTTCCAGGGAATCCAATGTTGTCTTCTGGCCTCCACTGGCACACATGTGGTACATATGTTCATGCAAAATGCTGTAGATATTTAAAATTCATTGGATGTTTTATTTAATTTGTATGTATGTGTATAAACATTTGTAAATGTTTATTTGTGATATATATCATATCAATCACTCAGAAGGGATTTTCTCTGCTTTGGATTTTCTTTTCTTCCTCCTCAAACTCAGAAATACTATTCTTTTAATAGATATTGCTGGGGTGGAGAGATAAATTTCATCAGTATTATCTTAGTTTGGATGTCTATTGTTCTGATAAAACAGTATAATCACAAGCAACTTTGGGATGAAAAGGTTTATTTTAGCTTAAAGCTTAGAGCTTATAGCTGTCAGGGGCTGTCAGGGGCTGTCAGGGGCTGTCAGGGGCTGTCAGGAGACTGTGTCAGGAGCTGGCGGTAGAGGTCATTCAGGAACATCGCTTATTGACTTGTTGTCATAGCTTACTCAGTTTGCCTTTGTATATGCCCCCGGACTCCCTGCCTAGGCGTGGCCTTACCCACAAAGGGCTAGGCCCTGCCACATCAGTCATTAACCAAGATCATGTCTCCACAGACTTGCCGATAGGCGATCTTATGGAGACATGTTCTCAGCTGAGGACTCCTCTTCCCAGGTGACTCTACCTTGTGACAAGTTTACCAAAAATCAGACCCAAACCTAGCCAGTGAAAGTATATATATATATATATATATATATATATATATATATATATATATATATATATATATATATATATAACTGTAAGGCATTTTAAGTTTTCCAAACATGTGCAAGATGCTGATTTCAATTTTTTGTCTCTTGAAAAGACCTGAAAATTTATGGCTAGCTATAGAGAATACATAGCCAGTACCATAAATTTTGAAGAATGTATATGAAGTGGCCCCATTAGGAAGGTCAGCACGGCAGAGGTGTTCCTCTTCAATGTTGTTGCAAGGTCACTACTCAGGGATCTGCTGAGTACCATCAACAGCTGACTAACACTTCACTTTCCACTGTTCAGGAGAAAGACAAATTCACCTTAGACTGAGTACTGTCCCTTCCCAGGGTCCCTCGCATTCTCCAGGGTTAGAACTCAGCCTGTGTCTTTGCTCTGAAGACTACAGTACCACAGAAATGGTGCAACAAGGGTGAGGAAGGGCTGCACAAACAGAAGCTGTGACCAAGCACTTGTCTGTCCCGTGTGTCTTCTCCTGTGATTTTGAAGGATAGCTTAGAAGTGGAGCACAACAATTTTCAAACTTGTGTAATTTTTTTCTGGTGTTCGGATTGAACGAGAGCCTCACTGATGTCACTCATATGTCCTCCCACAGCCTGTAGACGACAGTTGAATCAGGAACACCTGATGCCATTTTGAGCAGAGTTTCACAAACCACCTGTTTCATTTTTCAGATGCTGCTAATGTGGATGGAAGAGAAAACGTTATCGTGATTCATCCTGACTTTAGGATGGTAGTTCTGGCCAACAGGCCTGGCTTCCCTTTCTTGGGCAATGATTTCTTTGGCACTTTAGGTAAAAATAATAACTATAATGATAACAATAATAGTTCTTCAGCAATGCTATAGTGCCCGCTAATACTCACATTCCTTCATAACCAGCTGTGGGGGGGGGGGAGAGCTTTTGATACTTACGGATTATTTTCTACAGTCACTTAGCTAACGAGTGGTGGAGCTAGGCTGCAGGCTGGACTGCGTGTCTGTGTCTGACTCAGCGCCTCTCTTCTTAAGCACTTGCACTGTACTTTGCTGTTTAATGCTGCGTAGGGAGTGACTGTTAGTGTCTCCTGTCACCTCCTTTCAAAAGGCCATGGCCAGCTGTGCAGAGACTGAGTAGGGAGGCCCCAGAGGATGCATCATCATCATCATCATCATCATCAACAATAACAACATAGGTGGCTTCCCCTTCTCTGGAATTTCATACACAGTACAAAGCAAGCCCAGGCTTCTGTTAGTGTAGCATGAGGGCCGGCTTATTGGGGTTTCCATCCCGCCCGGTACCCCACAGCCAGCAAGTCCCAGAGAATCAATCACACAGAGATCTCTATAAGTTATAAAGCTGATTGGCCCATTAGGTCAGGCTACTTATTAGTTCTTATGATTTATCTTAACCCATTATCTTTATCTACATTAGCCATATGGCTTGGTACCTTTTTCAGCTGTCAGCTCACATGTTATGTCTTTGGTGGTCTGGGCAGGAATGGCGGAGGGAGCTTCCTGCTTCCCAGAATATTCCTGTTCTCATCGCCCCACCTCTACTCTCTGTCTGGTTGACCCACCTATACTTCCTGCCTGGCCAATCAGCATTTTATTAAAATACATAATTGACAGAATACAGATAATTCTCCCACACCATGTTAGGATCTTGATCTGGCAATTCCACAAAGGGTTTTGTCCCAGCGGTTTACCTGTGTAACCGTTTGAGTACAAGGATAGTCAGCATAATACTGTGTACCATATAGAATGAGAGCAACCCACTGTCCCTCCAGAGACGACCAAAAAAGGAAACTCTGTGTCTGGACCATAGAGCAGTGTGCCACTACTCAGAGAAATGAGGTAAGAATCATGCTGACTTGAAAATCAGTCCCCGGAATATTAATTGAAGCAGGAAGTCATGGAGATGAGTGCAGTAGTCTGCTCCATACATTCTAGGGCGAGCAGCTGTGTGTGCTCACACTATTTATGCAGTTTTTATTTTAGATTCCTGCAGTAATGCTGCTCATGTGGCCACTCTAGAGCAAGCCTATAGTTTTCTCTAGTGTGGAAAAGTAGAAGTTCTTTTCCGGTTCTTCACAGCCACTGTCACCCTAAGACACCCCTTTTCACATTTGTTCCGAGGTCTACAGTGATGCTCATTGTCCATCTGTCTGTCCGCCATCACTTTGTTCTACTGGTCACTCTCATTCCTGATGTATTTCTTTTTCCTTGACACCCACTCCAACCCTCTACCTACTCCTCTTCCATCTTCTCTTCTCACTCTACTTTCCCCTTCCCCTACTTCCCTGCTCTGTTTCCCCTCTCCCTACAGTGGTTGCTGAACAACTTTAGTCTTCTAAATCCCTAACCTCTTGGCCCCTTAGATTTTTTTTAACTTTTTTTTTTTTTTTGACACAGTGTCTCTCTGGTCACCTACTTTTTTGCCAGCTACTGTTAGAAGCACTTAGCAGCTGTCTGTTCAGAAGCTGCAGTTCCAACATTCATTTCTTCTTCTCCCCTCTCAAGTCAGTTCTAATTGGATCTTTGCCTGAATCACCCAACAGAAGCAATTCTTGACTAAACCCAGTCTATGACTAAACCCGGTGGTGGGTTCCCTGGCTGTGTCTGCCACAGTTAGTCACTGTCCTGTCCTTACTTGATGTCTGGTCCTTCATCAGTGCTTTCTGGGCTTTTTCTCACATTGATGACCTTTCCTCGATTTCTACATTGGCTCCTTCATAGAATGTTCTGGTCTTCTTTTATCTATCTGTACTCATTCCCATGGTAAAATCAAAGCATTATCATTTCACAGTATCACTTAAATAATTGCTATTACCATGAATTTCTCTGCAGCCAGACTCTCCAATTCCCTGACAAACACTTATTTCCAACTTGTCTTGACTTGGATCTAATAATTCCCCAATATGAGAAATCACTGAATGGATATTTCTTTTTAATCCCCTTGATTTATGATAATGACGCCATTGTTCTTGACACCAACATTTTTCTTGAGCTTCTTTTTTCTCTTACATGTCTTACCATCTACCGGGAAATCTTACTGACTCTTAAAACACATTCCAAATTATCTCACAATTATCAATATTAGCCACCAATTTAATTGGAGACACTACCTCTCTCATCTTGATTATGAGTAATAATAATAAATAACAGGTTAATTAATGGGTTTCTTGCTTCTGCTCCTGTCTGTTGGCATGATCTGTGAAAGAACTAAGATTTTGCCTAATAAATTAGCCTTCCACAATTTCATGTTAGGAAACACCAGACTCTGTTCAAAAGCAAATGAGGGATTATGTCTCCTACTGAAAGTAGTAGTCATAGTAAGAGTAGAAGTAAGTAAGTAAACCTAACCAGTAGAGGATAGGAGTGATCACAGTCAGCTTGGGTTAATGTCAGACCATCAGATCCTATCTCAGAACACTTAAGAAAAGTCAGTGGTCAGTGAGTCAACATCTGTGCTGGTTGTTCAAGCCCCAGTTTTCCCAGGACAGCATGAAGGAAGCTAAATAATCCCTAATCCTGCATTGGGATGCTGTGCAGAAGGACATGAGCTTAGGTAACATCCTGCAATAAGCATGCCTATCCATGCTCCATAGAGACTGCCTTCCAAAGTTATTGATCTGAAACACTTTGGTCAGAGCCTCTTCACGCAAAATGAACAGCAGTGCTGCAGACTCATGGATGGGCATTTGTCATCCTGCACCAGTAATTCCTGACCCGTAGGTCACAACCCCTTTGGGAGTCAAGCAACTCTTTCACAGGGGTCACCTAAGACCAATGGAAAACACAGACTTTTACATTATGATTCATGACAGTAGAAAAATTAGTTAGGAAGTAGCAGTGAAAATAATTTCACCACAATATGAGGAACTGTGTTAAAGGGTTGCAGCATTAGAAAATTTGAGAAGCATTGGTGTACCCTCTGCAGTTTGTTCTTGACAACTGTTGGAGGCTGTGGAAATATATGGCATATGGCAATTAATAATTCAAATGTCAACCCACCAGAAGAGAGATGCTGATGAAAGTTAATCCTGTCCAGCCAAGGCCTATAGGACATCGACTCTGAAAACTGTTGTTTATATTTGCTAAAGCAGCCTAACGTCTCCCCATTACCTGCATTGTAGTGTGTAATCTCATGTGATATGTATATGCAGTCTCATGATTATATGTCAGTCTTATGGACACATATATATGTGGGTGGTCAGGAAGATAAATTTTCATTTGGCTATATAATTTTGATTTATATATATATATATATATATAAATTATACTAGGACTTGCTCTATAACTAAATCTCTTTGTCCCATGAGGACTGTAGACTCTTAAAAGCCTGCTTTGTTCTTTTTGCTGAGACTAGCTGCATACAATTAGCTCACTTTCACCTCAAAGCAAGTTCAAACTAGACTAAAGACATTTTGTAAATAGATCATAAAACTTCACAGCTATACACAAGGTCAGAGTCACAGATGTTGCTACACAACGCACCCTAAGAAAAGCATGCCAATTCTTCGCTTGCCAGTCTGCTGGCAGTAGACCTATGTCTCAAAGTTTATCACTGGGCACAGTGCCCCCCTCCCTGGTCTGGTCACAGTCTTACTTCTGTAACCTTGGAACCTTGTATTGCCATGGCAATGGGCTCAACTCCTTATTGCTTACTCTAAAAATGTACTTTTGACCAGTGAGAGATCACTCTTGTAATTTTTTAAATCACTTCAAAGCTCCTGTAAGAAGAAAGTTTGACGACTAGAAAGAGAAGAAGCTGGGAGGAATCAGAAGTAGGGCAGAAGAATTAGAATAGAACCTGAACAATAAAGAGACTGATTTAGAAAAGCACAGAGTAGAAGAGTTCATTCTTTTGCCCTCAGATACCCTAAGAAAAAAGTTCCCTTTGCTTACTGTAGTGTCCAGTCTAAACCCTGAAGAGGTCCATAGGACTGGACCCTAAAGGACCTTGATAGATAGCAGTCTACTCCTCTGGTTAAAGAAAAAAAAAAACCCATCTGCCCATTTCACTCCGCACATAAGCTCATGTCTCAGATGCTGAGCCTGTGCTCAGTGAGTCCAGTATCCTTTGTGATGTTTCCCACATCCTCTCTCCAAATTTCCCTTCCTCACTCTTTTATATGCCATTTATACTTGCTGTAGAGCCTTTGCTTTGGCTGTGTTAACCACCTAGCTAAAGCTACTTATTCTCAGACTTCACCTTCTCAATGGGGCCCATGTGGCTGCCCTCTCCCACAACCTCTTCTCCTGTCATATACTGTACCTTTCTCAACAGAATATAAATTCCACGAGGATGAGGACTTTTTTAATCTTTGGTGTATATTGCCTCAGGTTGCACTTGGTGTCTGGAAGATGTTTAGTAATCGTTTGATGATTGCATGGTAGGACCAAGTACCTTTTTATATTCAGGATAGCTTTCATTTTCAATGAAAAAACAAAGCTGCCCTAAATATTTGAATTTGAAAATGTCAGCTTGTGAGATGAAGCTTGAAGCCGTGATGCCGTTTTGTTAGTTTTAAGTATACACAGCACTCCTACATTTGCACATAGAAGATGACTGTTTGCCCACATTGTCCCTAAATCAGAATAAGAGCTTGTTGCTGACAGTCTAGACTGAACCATTACCACTGACTGCTTCGGCAGGGACAAAGTAGTCTACCTCTGTGTATTTTACTATCTCCCAGGAAACATTTTTCAGGGGCATAACCTTTTGTAGAAGTAAACTCATGCAGAATAAACCACATGTCACTCAGTTTTTTCCTGGTTCAGGCATTTTCTTTCTTGTCTGTAAAATTCTATTGCTAGATGGACTTTCTATGATTTGCTGAGCATCTACTGACTCTTTAAACCACCATTGCATTTTGATGTGTGTATTACAGTGGATTGACTGCTCACTGAATGTGATTCTTCCCCTTTCTGTAGGTGACATCTTTAGCTGTCATGCCATTGATAACCCCAAACCCCATTCAGAGCTTGAGATGCTCAAACAGTATGGCCCAAATGTGCCTGAACCCATCCTTCAGAAGCTCGTAGCGGCCTTTGGAGAGCTGAGGAGCTTGGCTGACCAAGGGATTATTAACTATCCTTATTCTACCAGAGAAGTTGTCAACATTGTCAAACATTTACAGGTATGGTATACCTCTGTGCAAAGGTGACTAGATGAAACCACTGTGTCTTCAAGATTATATAGTTATAACTGATGTTTCCATTTTGTAATAGGTCAAATCAGATAACCTGATATGAAGTATGCATAGCTCAGTAATAAACCTTGAAGTCTAGTGGTCATTATTTTAGTCTCTGAATTGCCTTTAGCAAGGGTTTGTGCCATGATCATTACCAATCAGCTCAGAAATTTAATGGGTTGGTTTTGTTTTTAATGGGTGCAGATGTGTGAGTGCATACGTGTGTGTGTGTGTGTGCGCGTGCGTGTGTGCGTGTGTGTGTGTGTTAGAGGGGGAAAATAATTAAACAACAAATAAATATTTATATTTTGTGGGGTTTTTACAACCAGCATGTGGTATCTGGATAGAAAGTATTACAAATGACAGAAAGGTAGAAAACAGAACAAAAACTGACTGATAATATACTAAAAGAACATTTGTCAGGATAAGTGGTCAAGAGAATAAAATTCCTCTGGTCATGAACAGTGTATAATCCACTTGGTAAAGAAAACAAAACAAATAACTTCTATATTGCAAATAATGATCTCCAACCTAGCACCACAGCCTTTGACTTGTGAATTCTCTTCAGTCTCTAACCCTTCAAGAAAACCTCGCTGGGAAAAATAGGTTGCTGGGAGGTAAAACGGGGGAGACTTTTAAAGGGGAAAAAACTTCAGTTGCAGAGGAAGAGAAACTGTTACCCAGCACAGTGACTGGAAAGCTGTTACTAACAACGAGATGCTCATTGTGAAGCTGCTGAGAGAGTAGATTTTAAATGATTATCCCATTAAAATATAATTATGCAAAATGACAAATAGGTCCATTCACTTTGTTTAATTATTCTACAACATATACACATACAGAAATATCACATTCTACCCTTAAGTCTGAAAAACTGGTGTGTGTGTGTGTGTGTTCCATATATACATGAAAAGAAAAAGCTTACTCTACCTATAAGGCCTTGCTGAGTCCAGCACACCAGATTGGATGTCAGCACCAAAGGAAAATGAAATCTGTCAGTAGAGGAACTCCCACCACATGGCTAGCTTTACCCTCATGTTCCAGGGAGCTGCACTTAAGTTCTTCCCCTCTCTTCTGTTCCTTTATCTTTTTTCTCCATTTATTCATATACTGAGTTTTTAGATAGAGGGTCTGAGCAGGGCCCCGACACCTGAGAGGGAGAAGTGTACCTCCATTATTTCTGTATGACTCAAAAGGAAAATAAGCTATCTCTGTCACTGCTGTGTGTGTAAGGGTGTGTTCCTACTGTCTGGTTGTCAAACACACCTAATGCATTTCCGCTAGCAAAAGTTCGTTAGTGTACTATTACTCTATCAGTTTTATAAGGTTTTATAATCATATGTGCTTTATCTCATGTATAATGAAGATTTCTTTTTTTTTCTGTACAGAAATTTCCCAATGAAGGGCTCTCCAGTGTGGTTCGAAATGTGTTTGACTTTGACTCTTACAACAATGACATGCGGGAAATTTTGATGAACACTATGCACAAATATGGGATCCCAATTGGAGCAAAACCTACCAATGTGCATCTGGCAAAGGAGTAAGGAAACCCACTGTTGATAAATAATCTTGAGCATGGTTCTTCTGACTCTTAGATGCCTCTAGTTCCTAGTTGACTGTAGACACTGCTAAGCCGAGTTGGTATGGGAAACCCTCCGTGAGTGGTGCTCTTCAGATGCCTACTGTTTGCTGGCTGGTTCTCAGTTAAGTAGCATCATTCATAGCCCTGTAAATTAAGGATTTCAGTTATCAGTATCCCACAAGTAGCTGTAACACATTCAAATAAAGGGAAATATTTGTTTCTTTATCAGTCTCTGTCCTTTTGTTGAATGACTGTGGGTCTTATTTCATAATGCAGTGCAAGTCAGTGTGCAGATGTGAGAACTGTTTACAGAGTAATTCCTTTACTGAAATGCTCTGGTTTCAGCCACCATGTAACTTTCTTTATGATGGGCTTCTGAACTTATCAAATTAGTGCAGATGGAAGGGTGCTTATTTAGAAGAGATAGTGAGAACAATCGGATTCCTAGCACATGGGCTGACAGCCCCCCTTGTGTATGCTCAGTCCAGAGGTGGTTGGCAGAGTTTATTAATTGGAAAATGATTTTAATGGGTAGTTTATTGATAATGCATCTTATGCCGTCTTTGTCTACAACATGTAGGCTACTATAAATTCACAGGGAACAATTACAATTCTTAAGATAAATTACTAGACTTTATTCTCTTATGGGAGGCACTGTCTAGAATGGGGTTACGTTTAAATTGGTGATACTCTGGCAATATATACTTTCCTAAGTGTACATATCATCTTTCTTTGAAGTCATTATAAAAACATAGAAACCCAGAAAAATTCAATACAAACATACCAAGAATTTCTCAAAGAGAAACAAGTATTTCCCTTCTGTGATAACCGCAGCATGGTGGTTATCGTAGGTGGACCTACTGTGTGGGTCCGGTTGTGTGATCAATGAGTAATTTCCTTAGGAAGAGCGAGTGGGAGTCACTTGCTGACGCTCGGTTGTCTGCACTGGTTCAGTGGCTGGTTAGCAGTCCTTGTGGGTATTTCGAACAAAGTTATTTGTTGGGTGTAAAGTATGTTCTCTATTAGAGAGTTCAGAAAGTATCTCTAATGTGCAAGTTTCTGTCACCAACACTTTCTCCATCCCCTCTTACAAACCCTCATCTTTTGGAGATAGGATGGTTTTTGGTTTTTAGCCACTGTTAACGGGTATATGTAATTAGAAGTCTTGCTCTGTGGAAAGCAGACCTGTGAATTACAGCTCCTCTCCTAGTGCTGGTGTTGAACAGTAAAGACATGTAGTAGTCGGCCTGATCAGTTATAAGAAAGCTGTTGGCAGTTTTATCACAGAAGGAGGGCAGAGATGGTTTGATGCCCTTGTTGTTGTCCTTAAACCACAGCCCTTGGTCAGGGCGTTCACACCTGCCAGGGCAGGTGACGGTCAGCTCTGGCGTTCAGAGTGGAGGCCTAAGACAAGAGGGTTAGACTTGTGCTCAAAATTGGGTTAAACACAGCTAACTGCGCACCCACCACAGAGATTTCCAAATAAACTTAGAGCAGATGTGGAAAGAAAGTTTTTCTTGGGGTAGAAGTGACTGTATGCTATATAATCTGCACAGTCTTTTAAAGCAGGTTCTCGTCTGTAAATTCTGGTGACTTCAGCAGCTCAACAGTAGTGGTGTTGTTTCCTGGTCCTTCATGAAACCCACAGGTGCCATAGGACTCTTCCTGTCCATTACCAGTCTTACACTGGAGAAGACAAGCGATAAAGTCAGCAGGATGACAGCTTGGAGTTCAGTTGTCTGTCAGATACTCAGACTGCATACCTAGGTCGGACATAGCTGCCCTTGTAAGTTAATTTCATTTGAATTCGGAGAAGTTTCTTGGCTGAATGGGAACCTGTTGGTAAAAATAAGAGCACTTTATTCTCGAAAGCGTAAGAATAAAATTTGCTATCCTAATTGGCATTTTGAGAATGGAAGGGGAAGTGTTGGCAGTAACTGTAAAAGCAGATGTGGCTTAAGACTGTCCTGGTCAAGGCCGGAGTATGTGCTTACACAAAACCCTCTGCTTGCTGAGTAGCCTTTGCCCTCTGGCATAGTCTCAATGTAGTCCCGTCTGTAAAAGCAACTACAGCTTTCTGTAAGTAATACACATTGAACATCCTAATATGAAAATCCAAATCTGAAACTTTTGAGTGACAAAAATAATGCCACAGCTGGACGTGGTGGCACAGGCCTTTAATCCCAGTACTCAGGCATCGAAGGCAGGCAGATCTGTGAGCTTGAGGTCATCCTGGTCTAGAAAGTGAATTTCAGGACAGCCAGGGCTATGTAGAGAGATGCAGTCTCAAAAAAAAAAAATACCAAAATAAGAGCTGCAGTTAAACAGAGATGTGCTAAAAATGTATAAACTTGTGTTTTATACATTGTATAAAGTGTATATGTAAATAAGTTATATATAAAGCAAATTATCCCCACGTTGCATATAAATTTATTGCAAATTGCAAATATTCAGAAATTCAAGTCCCCGAACATTTCTGGTATCAAACCTT
The DNA here is from genome assembly GCF_982192425.1 of Myodes glareolus. Classification (NCBI taxonomy): domain Eukaryota; kingdom Metazoa; phylum Chordata; class Mammalia; order Rodentia; family Cricetidae; genus Myodes; species Myodes glareolus. Next base: position 44,359,445 of record NC_142037.1, read on the forward strand.
CACATGAAGGCTATTCAGGCTTGGCTGGGACTAAGTATCAATAGTAGTCTCAAAGACTGTTGAAGGCATTGGAGTCACATGCCTAAGGTAGAAGGGTAAAAATAGTCCAATTACTTTAATATCTTTTTACCATGAGTGAGCTTTCTTATTGTTAATTCCCTTGTTATGCAATTAGCCATCATCCTGATTGGATGGGGCAAAGATCACAGAGTAGAACCAAGTTGTCACAGCTATGCTGAAGATGAGGGTGGGAAGGTAATTTAGCCACCGGCTCATTTAGCTCAAAAGAGATGCAGCAGGTATTGGAGCCAAGGGACATTGTTACATTATCAATACCCAGGCACAGTTTGCCTATCCTTCCTCAGTTCACATCAGAATATATACAGGGTGTGTGAGAGCCGTGCTGCCAAGCTAGGAGCTAAACACCATCACTCAGTAAACAGGCAGGCGGATCTCTGAGTTCGAGGCTAGCGTGGTCTATATAATGAGTTCCAGAATAGCCAGGACTTCATAGTAAGACTGTGGGGAAAGGGGAAAAAATAAACAAATAAAAATTTAAAAAACCTATGTCATTTTAATGCCCTGTGGTGCAGTGGTGAAATATCCAAATGAAAGGTACTGTCTCCCTCTTTTTTGTTCCCTCTTAGCTAGTAAGTAGAGTCCCCATTGCCAGGTTTATGCACAGTTTTTTAAAGACACAGTGTGAGAAGAAGAAATTTAACTGTCTTGTTTAATAAAGCTTTACCAACCTGTTGGTTTTAACTTGAGGGTATTTGTTTGTGTGATTGGGCCTTCTTCTTGATCCACAAACATATTCACAGATCCGAACTCTGGGTCAGAACTGGCACTCAGACATCCACATTGCTCTTTCCCTTCCCTCAGACCTTTTCAAAACTGGTTTTTGGTTTCATTTTTACCTGTCCCTTTTGCAGTTTCTAAAGCATGAGAAAGGATATGTCAAAGAGATGATAAATGTGACAAAACTGGGCATACTGGAGAGGTGACTTCAAAACAGAAATATACTTTATTGGGAATTTAAGTTTCATTATTTTATGTGTCCTGCAGAGAAACAAGTTGGACTTATCAGTGGTGTGTGCCGTACAAATCACAGACATAGGAGTATTTGGATTACAACTAAATACTTTAGTTTTAAATGCCATTGTTTTTATGTTTTTATATTTATGTGTTTTATGTGTATGATGCTACTTAATCTATGTATATAATATATTACATACACGACAGATTTTGTTGTGTGATGTTTTACTCTTTTGGCTTTGTTGGGGGACCCACCACCTAACTCCCAAATGAATCCCACACAGAGGCTTATTCTTAGTTATGAAGGCCTAGCCTTAGCTTGGTTTGTTTCTTGTCAGCTTTTCTAAGCTTGAATTCTCTCAATTACCTCTGGGCTTTTTCCTTCTCTTACTTCTGTACGTCTGACTTTCACTCTTACCTCGTGACTGACTGGGTGGCTGCCGCTGATGTCCTTTCCTTGTTCTCTCGTTGCTCCTTCCTCTGCATTTATACTCTTCTGCCTGCCAGCCCCTCCCCATCCTTGCTCCTGCCTCGCTATATTGGCCATTCACCTCTTTTTTAGAACATCAGCTGTTTTAGACAGGCAAAGAATCACAGCTTCCTAGAGTTAAACAAATGCAGCATAAACAAAAGACACACATTAAAATAAATATTCCCCAACAAGAATTAGTTCTAAACATCCAAGGAAAGACATACAGATTATCCACTATAAACATAGGTACCTATGCATATGGTCATATGCTGTGCACATAGCATAGATTCCTTGTTTGTTCACCAACTAAGCTCTTATTCTGAAGTCCCTTTCATAGTGAAAAGTCTGCTGCCATACCCATGTTTTAAAAATGAAATTGTCATGGTGGAGACATGTCTTGAAGGTGGAGGAGAGCCTCTTTTCTCAGCCTCTATTTTAAATGACATACATTATTTTATATTTAACAATAATTAAAATGAAGGAACTGTCATTTTATGCATCTGAAATAACATGCAAATATTTAGAATACCCTGATTGTAGCATTTTTGTTGCCGTACTAATGTGGTGTTACTGGGGTGGATTAGAGGACGGCAGCAGAAACCGTGGTAACTGGTGCTACTTGTAGGCAGCTTTCCCTACACGAGAAGAATAAATCTCACAATAAACCTGTTATACACATACATCACATATGCACATACTATGCATAAATTGCATTTGTAGATAAGTAATTTGAGACAGAGACTCTTAGAAAACCGGAACAGAGTTTCTGTGTGTGTGGGTGGGTGGGTGGGTGGGTGCGCACGTGCGCGCGCGCATGTTTGCACTTGCATTCTGTGTGTGTGTGCGCACATTTGCACCTGCATTCTGTATGTGTGTGCATATGTGTACATGTTTGTACCTGCATTCTGTGTGTGTGTTCCAACTCTAATGATAAATTATTGGCAACTTCTGAAACAGTTTAAATTAGACACCAAAAATTAATGGTTTGTTATTTAAAAGGCTTTACAAAATAAAAGCAAAGAAATGTGATTTTCAAGTAATCAACTTGGAAATCATCATTGTCCATGTTACATGCATAATATATGCATGTACACACGTGTATATATTTATCTTTGACAGGATGGAAGATCTTGGAATAAGACTCTGAATGATTTATCCAGGAAAGATAAGAACTCTAGAAATTCTTGTAGATACATAAAACTTTCTATTTGTATAAGGAGCACACGCATCTCCGCTCTCTCCTTACTGGGAACACAAGACAAGCTCTCCCAGGCCATGGCCGCTGTGGAATGACTGCACGGAAAGGTTCCTGCAGCTCCCAGGGCTGTCTTCTGCTGCCCTTTGTCCTGCCTGTGACACACACCCTTGAAACCACTTAAACAGACACTCTTTTTTTCTCTGGAGTCCTTCCTTGTCCTTGACTCAGTTTCTCCTTCAGTGCCTCTTTATTTATTAAGTCATTTTTCTTATTGATAGATTGTAAACAAAATAAAAAGAAACCAGAGACTTCCCTTATTCTATCCTACAGAAATAACTGTTTTGAAGTTGGTTTTGTTGTTGGTTTTGGTTTTTGTTTGATTTTTGTGACACAGGTTGTCTTGTATTCCGGGCTAGCCTCTGAACATTGGGTCATAAGCATGTGTCACCTTGCCTGCTTTATGTGGTGCTGGGAAAGCACTCTCCCAACTGAGCTACTTCACCAGCACCCAGAAATAACCGCCAATAGATCCTCGGGTCTTTTGTAATCATGTGTGCTGTCTCATGTTCCTAAGACATCCTTGTAACACTCATTTTTATCTTTCTGAAACACTTCATTCTCAAGCTTCTTTGTTGAAAAATAAAAATAACTACAATGAATGATTTAATTTATGTATAACACATTACTCTCAGTTCTGCTTTCTCTCCGTTTCCTTCCCTCCTCCAATTTTAAGCTTAAGATACTTACTCCGACCACAACGAACATATTTGGAAAACGTGAGTAATTCTCAAAAGAAAATCCCAGTTATATCAGTGCCTTGGGACTTTGTGGATGTGGCTAAATGCCATTGCTTCCAGACATATACAAATGTTCTCACTAGACGGTCTGTACGTCTGAAAATGACTTCTGTGCGACTCCACTTTAGAGGTGTCCCTTGCTGGTGAAGAAGCCCTATTAGAGCTGGCAGTCACTCCTCAGATGTCTTGTTGCTGGGCATTCTCCTACTACTTTGAGATTCTTTGTTTAAAATGTTAAAGTTTTCACTTTTAAGCAAAATAATGCAACTTTGAATTGATAAGTTACAGAAGTATATTAATCAATGGTTTTATTAGGGGGTTTGATGCTCTAGACTTTAAAGAATTTAAAATGTGGTGGCTATGCTTGACTTAGGTGTGGCTTTCTGCACTCCTTGAGTTTTGGAAAATAGGTTATCACTTCTCTATTCTATTTTTTAAGCATCTACTCTGTTGACACTGAAATTTTCTATTTTGTTTTATTTTAAAAGTTAAGTAAAGGCCTATCTATTTAGAAATTGCTATTTCTTGGGACTTTGGCTTGTGTTACAGTAAAACATCAGTCAGACTATACACTTGCTCTGAGGACAAACTCCTGCAGGGTCTCCTGTGGCAGAGGAGAGATCAGGTTAGCTAGGCACTCTGGAATTTCAATACAGTAGGTTTGGGGCTGGTATGCATCAACGTAATAGTGTCAACTGAGGACCTACAGAATTCTCTCTCTCTCTCTCTCTCTCACACACACACACACACACGCACACACATGTGCATATACACTTGCACACACACACACACACACACACACACAAATACATACAAACACACAGTGTGGGCGCGTGCATGTCGCCGCCCAGAGCCTGAACCTAGGGCCTCGTACATGCAAACCACATGATCTGCCACTGAGCTTCCCCACCCCAACCCCATGTGACACACTCAACTCTCTGGATCTACACAGTGTGTATGTGTGTTGGAATTTGTCTTACGCAATAAGGATAGGGCATTCAACCACAACTCTGTCTACTTCCAGAATTATCCTTTTGATTTCAAGATTTTCAGAGATTTTATACTTGCCTTTCAGAATCTGTTTTAGAAGCCACTTGAGAGAGAGAGAGAGAGAGAGAGAGAGAGAGAGAGAGAGAGAGAGAGAGAGAATTTATAAGTATATTCTAATCAGGTTCCTTCAACTTAACGTAGTTTTTCATCACTTCTAGTAAATGTAAACATTCTTCCTATAAGATGCCAACGCATATCCTGCAGTTGGGGTTTTTAACCGTGGCCCCCACTGTTAAATTCTTCAAAAGAAGACCTTTTATTCGTTTGTTCATTGTAGAGGTTCCTCCCACAGAATCCGTTGCTGGTACTTCTGTCTTCAAAGCTCTGATTGTTAAAGTGGTCTGCTTTAACTGATCGGTCTACGTCACTCTGTCCCATCTCTGCCTCTCTGAGTGTCTAAATCATTGCATCTCAGAGTGAGCCTCTCGGGCAGAAGCTCCTGTGTCGGGTGGAATGAGAACTGCCCGGGAAAGGGAGAGCTGGAGCTCGGCCGCTTGGGCTCTGACACTTCGGGATGGACTTTACTGGGGAGTCCTTGAGGGGCTCAGCCCTGGAACACCGAATCAAGTAATCTGTGTGAATCGTCCAACTCTTAGTTCTCTGATTTGCTGTCCCCGATTGCATAGGGAAGCTGCAGGGCAGAAACTCTTTACCCTGAATCACTCACCATTCACCATTTACCAGCTGTTCCAGCAGATGTTAGGAATACTCAGAGTAAAGGACGCTGAGAAGGTCCTGTTTGGAAAGACGTTTCTGTGCCATTGTGTGCATTTCAGGACTGTGTTTGGTGGTTTTCTTGTTTTGAAGAACCGTGCCAGGTGTGTGTACCTACAGACAGAGCCGCTCCATCTATTTAGAAATGACTAACTGGTGGGATTTCCTTTGGAGGAGTCTTTGAGAGGGTATCTGTCTGAATTTGGTGTCATGCTTTAAAGATTTTACTCTATGTAGTTGGGCTGTCATCAGCAGCTACTGTTTCTCTGACAGCAGCTGTGGGGTCTTGAAAGTACCAGAAGCAGCAGAAAGAGCATCCCAGCCAGGTCTGCATTTGCACTAGTTTGCTTTCTGTGTGTTGGCAAGATTATTAAAATGGTCTCTGCCTGCAGTTTTGAGTCCCTTCTCCTTCCCCAAAGTATTAGGAGCTATGCTTCCTTTTATATAGTGATAGCTTGTTGCAGGAAGGGGGACTGATGTTTTAGTTTTACAAATAAGACCACAATCTTGACTATGAGTTCTAAGATTAGCAACTCTGCTCTGCGTGTGTGTTTTCACTTAGAAAAGAGTTCTTAGTTTTCAGAAAGCCTAAGGTCTTAGTGATGTTATCTCAGAATTACTTAACTTTTTAAAGAGCTTTTTGACAGTCTATTATTTGCTCCCTCCCTTTCCTCCTTCCACCCTTCCAGTGTACCCCCACTTCCCACTCGCCTTCAAATTCAGGGATCTTTTTTCTTTAACCATTGTTATATATACATGTGTGTGTTCCAGTATACATAAATACAATCTACTCAGTCCACATATTACTACTTGTGTGACCATTTTCAGGGCTGATCATTTGGTATTGGCTAACCAATTGGCGTGCTCTCCTGGGGAAGGCTTTCTCCCACCTTGGGCATTCCTTAGTTGCCTACAATTCTTTATCTAGGGTTGAGGCCTCCTGAACCTCCCCATCCATCTTAGCAGGTCTGTTGGTGTCATCCTTGTTCAGCCAATGTGCAGGCAGCCGTGTTGGTGAGATTTAATAGGTGTAGTTTCTGACATTTCTAGAAGACACCAGTTTCACAGCAAACTCCCTGTTCCTCCAGCTCTTACCATGTTGACCCCTCTTCCCCAGTGATCGCTCAGCATTAGCTGCAGGTGTTGTAGTTGTATCCATTGGGACTGGGATCCACAATAGTGCATTTTGGTTGGTTGTGCTTTTCTCTAATGGTCTTTATCTGATGCAAAGATGAAGGGTAAGAACTTAACTTATATCTGAAGATTTGGGGCTAAACACCTCACATAAAAAAAGAATGTGCAACATTTGTCTTTCTGAGTCTAGATTGCCTCTTTCGAGATCATCTTTTCTTGTTCTATCCATTTACATACAAATTTCTTGATTTCATTTTCTTTACAGCTGACTAGTATTCTGTAATGTATGTGTACCACATCTTGATTATCTATCCATCAGTGAAGGGCATTTAGGTTGCTTCTATTTCCTAGCTGTTGGGACTAAAGAAACAGTGGACATGACTGAGCAAGCATCGTAGGGCATATTCCCAGGAGTGGAATAGCAGGCTCACACAGTAGATTCATTTTCAGGCTTTTGAGAATTCTCCACTCTGGTTTCTAGCGTGGTGGCCCAGTGATTGGACCCAGCAATGATGAGTAGGGGCTCCTTTTCCCCACATCCCTTCCAGCTTTTGCTGTCCATTGTTCCCTTGATCTCTGCCCATCTCACTGGGGTAAGATGAAATTTCAAAGTTGGTCAAAGAGATTTTCCTGATTGCTAGGGACACTGAACTTCTTAGCCACCCCCTCCCCCCGGTTTGAGATCTCTCTGGATTGCAGACACTTTTTTTAAGTTAATTGACTTGTTTGTTTTTGTTTTTGACCTCTTTTTATGTATCTCGATATTAGTGCTCTATCAGATGTATATCCTACAAAGATCTCACCCATTCTGTTGGCTTCCTCTTCACCCTGTGCACTCTTTAACTGTGCAGAAACTTTTTAGTTTCATGAAGTCCCACTTATCACTTTTTGGACGTAATTCTTGGGCAAATGAGTCCTCTTCAGAAAGCCCTTTCCCATGTCTGTGTCGTGGAGCACATAAGGGTTCATTGTCCCACGTCTGTGTCATGGAATGCACTACCTGTGTTCCTCCAGCGGGTTCACTGTCCCACGTCTGTGTCATGGAGCGCACTGCCTGTGTTCCTCCAGCGGGTTCACTGTCCCACGTCTGTGTCATGGAGCACACTGCCTGTGTTCCTCCAGCGGGTTCACTGTCCCACGTCTGTGTCATGGAATGCACTGCCTGTGTTCCTCCAGCGGGTTCACTGTCCCACGTCTGTGTCATGGAATGCACTGCCTGTGTTCTTCTAGGGGTCCATTGTTTCAGGTTTCACACTTAGGTGTTGGATTCAGTTGGAGTTAGGTTTTGTGCAAAGTGATAGATACAGGTCTAATTTCATTCTTCTTCATTTGAACATCCAGTTTTTCCAGCACCATTTGTTGAAGATACTCTGTGTTCTCTAGTGTTTATTTTTGACACCTTTGCCGAATATTAAATGGCTGTAGTTATTTGTACTCATATTTGGGTTTTCAGTTTTGTTCCATTGGTCTACATGTCTGTTTTTGTGCCGGTATCATGTTGTTTTATCACTGTAGTTCCATAATATATCTGAGATCTGGAATGACAACCACTCCAGCATTACTCTTCTTTCTCGGGGTTGTCTCAGCTATCTGGGACACTCTTGTAGACCAGACTGGCTTTAGATGCAAAGAGATCTGCTTCTCTCTGCTTCTCGAGTGCTGGAATTGAAGGTGTGCAGCACACATCCAGCCATCTTTGTTCTCTTTGAATAACCCATTAAATCTTGTTGGCGTTGTCCATATGTTTATAAATGTGCGACCACGCACTGGAATATGGGCAACCTATTAGTAGCTATAGAAGAACGGCTTTTCCTTGGCAGCTGCCTACTGCTAATGCTGCTCAGATGTGGTAGAGCCTTGCGAGCTGCCACCCCATGCATGCTGGAATTTTGGTTGGCTTGATGTTGTGCAGGTAACCATAGCTACAGCTCCATGGGCACACCAGCCATTTTTCTCACTTTTACATTCTTTTCCCCTCTTTTTCTGGGCTATCCGTGAGCTTTGGTGGCGTGGGAGGTGGAGGTGTTGATAAAGATGCCCCGTTCACGGCCGAGCACCCTGTCTCCTATTCTCAGCACTCTGAGCAATTCCAGTCTCAGACTTGGCTTTGTCCTCTCCTGCTGTGTTGTGGGCAGTAGCTGTTTCAGTTCCTTTATTGGACTGGGAAAAAATAGTTAATGTGCCCAGTCTACAGAGAAATCTTTGAGATGTGTGCATCTTAAGCAGTCTCACATGATTATTCATAATCCTGGAAGCTTCTATAAGTGAGGTTTTCTAAAAGCCTGTCACCCGGCCAGATAGAAATCCCCTTACAAAAGCCTGTTGGAGCCTCCTTCACATTTGCTTGCAAGTAGACTGCATCCTCTGTTGAGGTTCTAAGTGAAGGGCGTAGTCGGAGCGCAATGGGGAAGATTTGCCAACTGCAGTTTGCCTCTGAGAAGAGAGAACGAGTGAGTGGGTCAAAATGCTGGTGGCCTTGATGTAACCAGCTTTTCATTCATTAAACGGACACTTCCTACGTGCTAGGTGAGGGAGGTGCCTTCTGTGGGAGTAAGGGTTCGAAAGGTGAGAAAGACTCAGTGTTGTCTGTAAGTAGGTCACAGTTAACCAAGAACATACCGAGGAAGAAGCGATGTGTGCTGTGTTGTGGCTGTCAGTGGGAAAAGGCACTTGCCCTTGGGAAGAGTTCATGAAGGTGAGGAAGCCAAGGTGTACAGTGTTACTCTGTGTTCCTGGACACACAGGAGGGGAGAACAGTTCAAGAAGAGAAATTTAACATGTTCTAGAATTGCATTTTATTTCTCACAAACCGGCTGCAGAGTGTGTGTGTGTGTGTAGGTCAGGGACAGCTTGCCATGGTGAGTCAGTTCTCTCTGTCAATGGTGTGGGTCCTGGGAATCCAATTCAGGTCACCAGGCTTGGTGGCAAGCGCCTTTCCCCTACTGGGCTCTCTCATTGGGCCCCGGCTAAAGAAGACGTGGGTGTATTTGGAGGTGCAAGTACTCTGTGAGTGTCGGGGTGAAGTCACAGCAGTCAAGGCGGTGAGACTGAGGCAGAAGGGTAAGTTCCTGGCAGAAAAGGCCTCTTTTCATGTCCTAAGCACAACAGGATGGTGGTGAGCCCAAGCATAGAAAGGCTGTTAGGAAGCAGCTGCAGGATTCCCTCTGCTGATGGAGGAAGACCCAGTAGTACGTGGCTGCGGAGAAGAAAGGACAACCTTGAGAGAATGAGGTGGCGAGTCAGCGGACCCACAGTGAACTCATAAGCATTGAATGAAGCTTATACCCTATGCAGTGAATCATCAGTTTGCCAGATCAGAAACATGTGCTCTCAGCAGTGGATGGGCTTCTTTCTCAGTGGTCTTCCCCTCTGTGAGTCCGTCCTGTGGGAAATTCAGGAAGTTTTCACCCCCAGGCCTCCTTGGAGATGATTAGCAAAGGAAAGAACACAGGATTTGAAACCACTGAGATGTGGTTGGTAGAACAGATGTCAGAGAAAGAGAAGGTGCGCACCCCCCCAACACTGCAGTAGAACTTGAAGTAAGATGAAGAAAGTTTAAAGTCGGGGTCCAGAACTGTAGCCTGGCAGCACCTACAAGGAGGAGGGCAGCCAAAGGCTGTGGTTCAAGCTGTCAGCATCCGCTTTGGCCCAAGGAAGGCAGTACAGTTGCTCAGAGACTACAGGGTCATTCTGGAGAGCAGGAGGCGCACTGGGAAGTGCCAGCCAAAAATAGCAGCTTTACCCAAATCAGATGACTGCATTTCTGTGGTCTTGGCAGGCTCGGGGTGGCAGAGGGACGTGTTGGAAATGAAACTAACAACTAAACGTAGACTCAGGAGCACAGGAAGCACACCCATACACTCACATACACACTGTGTTTAGCAAAGCAGTATAAACTTGCCAGCGACTTGTGAGCTGTTAGGAAAGGAGATTTTGAAGTTCTTGGCAAAGGAGGGTACTACATAGTAAGACATATTATTACTGTTTATATTTAAGTGGACTTTCTTTCTCTGTTAAGCTTGTGACTGAAGTGTGTGTGTGTGTGTGTGTTTGAGATAGTACCTTACTACATATGACCCAGGCTATCTCTAAGACTCTAGGTAGCCAGCACTATTTCAGGCTCCTCCTGCTAGATTATAGGCATATGCCACCTACCCAGTCTTGTGCTGACTTTTTATTTTGTTAAGAAAAAAATCAAAGATTTCATAGTTTCATTTCTAGTCTATTCTTTCTAAAATTGTATTCTCTCTACACTCTTAAATTGGAAAATTGCAGACTCTATAAAACTCTTCAGAGTTTCATATGAATAATTTTATGGAAACCCAGAAGGGCAAATGGCTGGATTTTTGGTTTTTGTTTTATTTTTTGTTTGGACTCAAAGGCAAATTAATATTAGGATTACAATTTAAGGAGAAGGATCTCCACGTGAGTATGGTGGTGCATGCCTGCAATCTCAACACCTGGGAAGTAGAGGCAGTAAGATTAGGGCTCACGGGCATCCTCTGCCCCATAATGAGTTCAAAGCCAGTTAGTTCCCTGAGACCCAGCTCCAAGAGGAGGAACTAGCTCACTGAAGAGGCGGGTCCAGAATGGAGTTCTAGAGAGAGGAAATGGCCTTGGAGAAGCATTGAAATGCCTATGTTCAAGGATGGGAAAAAGTAGCTCAAGGTAGAGTAGAATTACAGTTTGGCTCAGTGTAAGAGGAAAGGGTAAGAGCCAAGCAGAAAGTGTTTGTCAGAAATGGTCTGTTTGTCAAGAATGAGTGAGGCCAGTAAAATTGGAGTGGTTCTCTTTCGTCTCAAGGATAGTCGTGATTGCTGAGCTTCTGCGTCGGCGGAGCTGCTCTCAAGAGCTCCGTTACTCCATGAGCATGCGTCGTTCTGGTGGCAAGGAAATGTCGTAGGAATTGTTGATAATAGGTGTGTCAACAACTCCCAGTTGCATAATGGCCCTAGAAAGATCCAAATCTTTTTCATGTGTTTTCTTTCAGACTCCAGAAATAGAGTTGGCAAAAGTTCAGAGAAGGCAGAAATTTGCCAGCACATGTGCTTTACAAACCCAGGCCCCTCTTGTTGGAAGTCTTTCCGACACAGAGCTCTTGCGTGGCCTTTAGACGATGTTACCTAACTTTGGTGTCCATATGCGTCGTGTTATGGATTGTCTGTGTGTTTAAAAAAAGCAAATCTTTTTCCTCTCTCTAACAGGCTCGAGTGCTCTGATTTGACCCGAATCATGATTTTCATATGCACCTTTCTCTGACTCAAAACTCTTAGTCTCAGATCTCTGTTGCTACTTCCACAAGGGATTAGGAAACATCACAACACAAGTACTAGAACACATCATTGTTTTAAAACACATAAATTCATGAATGACACTGAAAATAAAAAGTGATTCTATTTATAGGCCCGAGTTCATGCTCCTCCCGGCTGAAATCAAAGCCAGACATCATTCCAGCCCGGACATTAAAACAGTTCAACGACATAGTGACAGAATCTAAAAGTCATGGAAAATGTCCTTATTGTGTCAAGTCAAACATAAAAAGTCTGCTCAGAGTTGGATGCCACATTTCAGGAATGAAAAAGAAGGCCATTTTGCTAGCTGTTTGCCAGGGTACATCCACCCACCCCACATTTTGTTGAGTGTTCCAAAGTTTGTTCATACCCCAAACATGTGCTTCCCCCTCCTCAGGGAAGAAAGCTAGGAATGGTCTATACACACACACACACACACACACACACACACAGAGAGAGAGAGAGAGAGAGAGAGAGAGAGAGAGAGAGAGAGAGAGAGAGAGAGAGAGATTGATTCTGAAAGCCTTCATGGAAAATAAATGAGGGGCTATGGTTTCCCAACTATTGTCAGAGTCCGGGAACAGCCAGGGGTGAGAGAGGATGTCAGTGTGTACAACCCCAGGACACCTGCCAGTGCGTCCTTCAGCTGTAGCTGGTGCTGCCAATAGAAGCACATCGTTATTGTGTGGGGCTGGCTGCTGTTTATATGGCGTATCTACAGGTCCATACTCTGCCAGCCAATCAGACAGAGCTGCTTTTTCAGAAAGATGGGCTGGCCTTGAGTTCCATGACTGTTATTTAGAATGAGTTGGCAACTTCCTCTAAGCAGAGTTATGAACATCCCTAGTGTCGTTAGTAAGAAATGGAATCTAAGAAAAATTACCTTTGCTCAAATGGATGGATTTTTTTCTTAGTTGTTATCTGAATATTATGTATAAAATTATTAGTGAATATATTAGGTTTTTTTTTCAAATGCTGAATATCAAGCCAACAGCTTTCCTCATGTTAGGCAAGCCGTGTGACTGAAATATATCCCCAGCCCTGGATGCATTTCTTATGCTGGGTTATCAACCAATGGCTGTTTTTATTAAGCAGTTCTCTATTGTGACTAGATTAAGATATGAAACCATTGTCTTAAGATATGAAATCATTGCCTTCAAACAAGTGGGACTATTTAGAGCCTCTTTATTCTTAAGGAATAAAGACAACATACACATTGACCAAGGGATCCATCTGATTGATGGGTATACAAACATTATCTTTTTTGAGACGGCGTCTCTGTTTAGCCCTGTCTGTCCTGGAATGCACTCTGTAGACCAGGCTAGCCTCAAACCTGGAGATCATCCTGACTCTGCTTCCCGGGTGCTGAGATTAAAGGCATGCTCCGCCACTGCCCAGCAGGTAGAGATAGTTTCATTCTGATTTCACTTTCCCGGGAACCAAGGCAACACAAGCTCTTACCCTACACTGCTGCTTCTGTCTTCTCACTTGACTGTTGCAGACTCTCCAAGCCTTAAAGACTTTATAGATCAGCCCTCCACTGTAAATGACAAAATTGATACTGAGATATTAGCTGGCATTTTTTTTCCAGTTTTTCATAGGTGGTTAATAAGAGAACTAGGAACCGAAGCCCAGATCTCTTTGCATTCACCAATACTGCTAAGAAAGAAATTAATGTGTCTCCTCATGTTTCTCCTTCCAAATTTAGAAGTCTCCAAATATTTGGAGCTTACAAGAACAATTGGAAAATACATTTTATTCTAAGCTAGAAGAGAGAATATCCCATTCTAGGAGGTCTACCCTGTCAGCACAGAAACATGTGTTCTTGCCTTATTTAAAAGAACATGCCATAGTCTTCTAATTCAGCATGGCCCCAGCCACCTCCCACTCTCAATCAAGGTTATGGTCTGGGTACTTAAAATGTATTGTTTTATTTTGTTAAGACTTATCTGCATATTTTTATTGATGTGTATGGTGAGGGATGGTCATTAAGGTCAGAAAGGGCATTGGATGCCTAGAGCTGAAGTCAGAGGCGATTGTGAACCAAGGTGGATGATGGGAATCTGAATCTGGTCCTTCGTAAGAGCACCTAGTACTCTTGACCTCTGAGTCGTCTCAACCCCTTAAAATGTGTTTTAGATAACTTATTCAAATGTATCCTTTTAAGTAAGGTATGACACAGCATCATGTGTCTTAGAAGGTACTCACTGTAAGGTCCCTTTCTTCCTCTTGTTTCAAAGGGACAAAAAGCGTTCTTGACCAGTTATTTAGTTCCTTGTCTTGTGCAAAGAGTAATCAAGGCTATGTAGTTCTACTAAGCTTACGGGAATGCATGTCAGACCACAGCACTACTGAAAGCAAAATAGCCTGTAAGTGTAAGTATGTACTCTGTTAATGATCCCCATACTCATTCTAAACATATTTTGAGTTATGGCCAAAAACTCTGAGTCTTTGATGTTGTCCTATCATGAGTAAGAAACGTGCTGAAATGAAAATGACAGACGGCTGGTTCCATTTTTGAAGATTCAAGCAGAGATATTTGGAATTAAGAAGTGAAAGTCCTACTCTCAGGTTTGCCTGACATTTTATACTTTACTGCTGCCATTTTGCTTTAGTATATGAATCACTCTACATCAAAACTGCTGCAGCCAGATGTAGTACTGCATGTCTGTAAGTCCAGCACTTGGGAGGCAGAGGAAGGAGGAGTGGTGGGCAAGCCTAGCTTTCATAGTGTATGCTAGGCCAGCCGGAGCTATACAGCAAGATTTTGTCTCAAAAAAGAAATGAAAGATTATGGTGTCACATGTCTTAAATATTAGCCCTTGGAAGACTGAGGGGAGTCCATTCAAGGCCAGCCTGGGCTAGTAGTAAGATTGTGTCTTAAAACAAAAAGTTGTATTTCTTTAAACAAAATAAAGCAAATACAAAGCGATTCTATCAGACATCAGGGTAGTAGCTCCCATGGTAGCAATGAAATGTCTCCAGGTGACTTCTGGGTCCTGGTTTTTGGCCACTGGTTACATGGGCGTATTCAACACTAGTTGACACATTTATATGAACATTGCTGTGTATGTATTACATATTAATCACGAAACAACAGTCTGTGGGGGGTTTTCTTTACAGCGTCCACCAAGGGTTTGATACTAATTCATCCTGGTTGCTACTTGTAAATGTAAAAGCATAGACTTGAAATGAAAATTAAATGCCTCGCTCCCGTTTCTTTTAAGCCTTCCTGTACTCTACCAGGTATCTGCATGTAAAGTTACTGCACATTTCATCAATTTCAATGGGAAATATGTTAGCCTTAACTGTAGTTGTAATTAAGGTGAAATGGGTAGAGTCTTATCTTCTGAGTGTCTTTTTCATCCTGATGTACATTCTAAACATTCTAAACACTGCATTCTAAACAGAAGGGAGCACAACTCGCTTCTAAGTGAAGCATTTTTCATTTTCATGTGCTGCTGGCGAAGGATGGCACGTGTGTTTCTCCCTTGATGTGCTGGCTTGTGTGGCGTGAACCTGACACAAGCTAAAGTCGTCTGAGAGGAGGGAGCCTTAATTAAGAAAATGCCTCCGAAAGATTGGGTTGTAGGCAAGCCTGTGGGGCATTTTCTTAATTAGTGACTGATGGGGGAGGGTCCAGCCTATTATGGGTGGAATCATCCCTGGGCTGATGGTCCTGAGTTCTGTAAGAAAGCAGTTCTGTAAGCAAGCCAGTAAGCAGCACCCTCCATGGCTTCCGCATCTGCTCCTGACTCCGAGTCCCCGCCCTATTTGAGTTCCTGTCCTGCCTTCTTTAAATGGTAAACAGTGATATGGAAGGGTAAGAAAATGAACCTTTCCTCCCTAACTTGTTTTGATCATGGAGTTTTATCACAGCAGTAGTAACCCTAAGACACTTGATAATGGGGAAAAACGCTCACTTTTCCAATTATCTTTGGCAGGTTGCCTCTCCCAGAGCAGACGTTCATGGGCTACTGGATAACCGGTCAGGCGGGAAATGGGATGGCAAAGATCTTGTGTCCAGTTGAAACGTCTCATATCGACGTAAAGGTTGTTTTCCTTATTATTTCCTCATAACATTGAATCTTGTGAACTTTTCAAATATTCTGTAGATACGCTCTGTAAATCTAAAGGCTTAGCAAGTGCTTGGCTCTTTAGCTTCTGTGCCAACATCGAGGTCAGTCTGACCCCCAAGGAATTCAGTGTAGTCTGTTGCTATTGGCCAAATAGAACTTCTAGGAGCCAATCTTGTGTTTCAGATGAGCCAGTCCGGTATATTGTATATTTTCCTTAAAAGATTACTCTGTGATAGTTGCCTTTACTTTGTATTTGCTAACAAGATTAAATTGTTTTGCTTTTTAAGTTTTTAGCCATACATTGGTGTTGCTGTCTTCCTGTGAAAGGGAAAGGGTTATTAGTTACCATCAAAACCATCCTGAGCATCTCAGGTATAAAGAGCTCCCCTCTGGGCAGTTAGGTACCTACAAAAGTTGTTAAAAGGGGTAGCCAGAACAGAAGTCGGGGGCACACTGGACTCACTGTTTTAAATAGGTGTTTCTCCATCTGCTGCCATGCCCACTGCAGGGACCTACACAGACAGTACAGTCAACAGGCCTGTAAGTGGCCGAAAAGAATATACAGGAGATTTTGTGGTCACTAAAGATTCTGTCATCTTCACACCAGAACAGTTACGGTGGGACATAAAAAGATGTTTTCTTCCACTTAAGTAGTATTTAGAAAATGAGAGAGTGAGTCGTAGTCTGTCAGTCCCTCTAGGGAGCATGGACTTCAGAGCCCCTTATCAGAGCTGCCTCTCTCTTCTGCCCCCCAAATGTCAGCTAAGTGCGTGATTGGAGAGCCTAAATCACTTCCTGAAGAGGTTTTTTCAGGTACAAGGACAGGTACAGTTTGACTCTCCAGTCTCCTGGGTATCATCCAGATAGAAGGGGACATGGCACCAATGTGTAGTCTGAATCTTGATTAAGGACCATGGGGCAGGCAAGTCATTGAAGGTTTAGTTGTACCCATAGGGTTCTTCCAGGAAGTCATAACCAGCAACCCAGGACTGATAGTCACAATATTACCATGTTAGTTCTTTTGCTTATCTTTATATTGAATGATTATAACCGCATATAAAACATTCCACTTTTCATAAGTACACCAGTGATTATCAATCACTGGAAGGTTTTTTGGTTTTAATGTCACATTTCTTTTTGACATTTCGTTTTAAAGGCCCACTTCCACCACTACATTTCAATGTTATGATTTCACAATTGTTCTTCACAATGGAAGTATGTTAAGTCTCTGGTGCCTTAACTTGTAAGTTATTCCTCCGGCTTGGACAACTCTGGGTCTTGCTGTTTGGGTGTCAGAACTGGTTATTGGTTTAGGGAGAAGTGCAGTCATGAGAAATCTTCTAGTACTTTATGCACAGTGTACTTCCTTAAAACAAAAGCCAGTGAGGAGATTTATGAGCTCACGTGTATGAAAGCACTCAGGAAGGTAAGTAAATGGTTTTATTGTTGTTTCAAGTATGGTAAAGTGGAGTATGTGAAGATAGTAAATGCTGAAATGTGCATTCTGTATTGGAAGAGCTGTTTTGGTGACTACCCAAGCATCTTCGCTAAAAGTGCCGCTCTGTTGTAGGGTCCGGTGCTTGCAAACATAGAAGAGTACCCAATAGAAAGGCATGAAGCGAGATTCCTAAACTTCACTGAAGAGTATACCTCTTGGAGGTTTCCACTGGATGAAGTTAATTTAATCTGCGACATTGCGGTATCACACGGTACATCCATTTATAATTTTGATCTTTTCTTCCTACACTGATTTAAAAACAGGGTTAACATAATCCTGAGGCATCGGGAGCTCTGTGAGAGACTTGGTGACTTGGTGGATCAGGAGAGCAATTAGATATAATTTAGAACTAATTTCCTCTAACCATCACACAAAATGCTGCGGTGGGCCCCACATGAGCACTGCTGGGTTGGTACGCATATGTCTGTTTCTCGTTACAGTCCTAGCACAAAGCTAAACACACTCAGGCGTGTGCTAAAAATAGACGGGAAGAAGAAGGGAGAAGCATTGGATTCTGGGGAGGGAAGCTTGGATTCCAGTTTGGTGATTACATTCAGTCCAGCAGTGAGGCCTAGAGTGACTTGCCATCATTAAACCTTCGATTGTCTGGGATGTGGGTAGAGGAAGGTAGTTATGCGCTTCTGTAATTCTGAACTGGTGCCATTACTGGCTACCTTGTGCAGACAAAAGTTCCTCAGTTGATGTCAGTTACTAAAGTGATACAAAGTGGCAGCTGGGAGAAGGGAGGGGAGTCACTAACTTGACTGGGATGGAAATTTTCCCAGGGAAAGAAGTCAGCACCTTGCTTTTGGTTCCTGTAAGTCCTGTGGATGTTACTCATTGCCCAAATCAGCTATTTGAATAAACGTATGCCTTCAGATATTTAGAGGATTGTATTGTTTGTGGTAAGGATCCAGGCTCTCATCAGGACTGGTTGCATCCACCGGTAAAGAACCCTTGAGAGTCTAAATTGAAGTCTAAACTTTAGCGCTTGTGAGTGCACAGTGACCTTCTGCCCACCCCTGTGGGGGACAGCAATCACCTGCTGCTGTCCCTGTGTTCCCAGCAGGCAGTCACACGTGGCCTGAGAAGGGCTCATTTGCTCTTCCTGATAAAATGTAACTCTTTCCTCCCAGAGTGAACCATATTTGCAAACTAGTCTTTCCTTTTGTTCTGACCTCTCTCCTTTCTAAAAACCTCATCTGCATTTGACAGAAAAAAAGAGCACTTTCTTGGGTTGGAATTGAAGTTAATTATATATCTATGCGTTTGAGCCGAGGACCACACAGCACTTACTGCCTGTAATATGAGAACAATTAATTACCCTGAGGTGCCCTTTTTGTCAATGTTCCTCCTGCAGCCCTGCTGCCCTCTCCTGTGCAGGAAAGTGCCTCTGAAATGCTAACTCGAACTGATTTTTCCTTATAAAAAAATACATTTAAAAGACCCATAAGTTACAAATTCTACTGTTCTACTATTTATCTGATATTTAGAACTGCTACAGCATAGTTCATGTTACCTCTTAAATAATAAACCAGATGTGGTGGCACACACCTTTAATTCCTGTTCTCCAGAGGCAAAAGCAGGAGAATCTCTGTGAGTTCAAGGCCAACTTAGTCCACATAGTGAGTTCCAGGACAGCCAGAGCTACATAGACTCTATTAAAAAAATGAACAATAATAGTAATAATAATAACTATTATTATTATAAATCTTCTCCAGTTCTCTTCCTCCTTTTTAAACAGGGGCTCACTATATCTAGATAGCCTGGCATTTGCTATTGTCTAAAAGTTTCTTTCTATTGCTGGGACAAGACACCATGACCATGGCAACTATTATAAAGGAAAACATTATTAGAAAGGCTTACAGTTTAGATATTCAGTCCATTATCATCATGGCAGGACATGGTGCTGGAGAGGTAGCTGAGAGTTGCACAGGCAACAGAAAGTGAACTGAGACACTGGAGGTGGCTTGAGCATGTATGAGACCCAAAGCCCACCTCCACACTGACACACTTCCTCCATACCTACTCCAACAAAAGCACACCTCCTACTAGGCCACTCCCTTTGGGACCATTTTCTTTCAAATCATCACAGCTCTGTAGACCATACTACCTTAGGCTCACAGAAATCTGCCTGTCTCTGCCTCTCAAGTGCTAGAATTAAAGATGTATCACCATGCCCAGCCTGGTGGCTGTGTTTCTTACTGATACTACTTTATTTGTTCAAATCTAACATATCTTTTTATGTACTATTATTTATAGTTTTATCTGTGTACTGTAGAACTGATATTTTGGACATATTTGTATAAATATTTTAGATATGGGTCATGCACAAATTTCATGCAGATTTTCTTGGATTTTCCCAAATTTTAATATATCTCACTGTCTTCCTTTTTATCTCAATTTGGCGTTAAAGAAATATGATTGCTGTAAAATAAATAACTGACAGACAGGCAGTGCTCAACACACTCGTCAGACAAAATGCTTGGTCATTTGTCTCGAGCTCACATCAGAAACTATGGCCCTGTTAAGAGGGAGGGGTGCACAAACCAGCATCCTCGGTGTCCTTGGAAACTTGCTTCAAGCACAGACTATAACAGCCGACACTAGCTTTACTGACTCAGAATCTGCGTTTTCATTAGCTCTGCAGGGGATTGAAGCATATAGAAGCATTGGCATATGTGTTAGAAACTAGACTTGGGCAAGTCCCTGGGTTTAAGAGAGATTGCAGATGCAATTTAATATCAGATGGGAAGTTAGAATCCTTAGTGGTAGGCTGTGAGGGTTTAGCTCAGCAGGAGAGTTCTTCCTTAGCATGCTCATCAGTTTAAGTTAAATCTCCATTATCATAACTGGGGAGGGGGAGACCTACAGGGCTCAGATTTTTTAAAAATCAAATTGCTTATTTATAGCAAGAAATCCTATAACCTGCTAACTACCTAATAGAACAAAACTTCACAGGTAGAAGATGGCGACCAAATGCTTCTGCAGGAACAGTAGCTAAAGGAGACCACTGGGTCACAAAATGCTTTGTCCCTTACAAAGAAAAGTTCTCTGCCTCCTAAGAGAGTCACATATTTAATGGAGTTATCACCAGACATTGTGGAATTATAAATTATTATAGGTATTATAAGTACCTATAGGGTACTTCCCTCAACTATGTTCCCACAATGTTACTCTGTCTACATTTAGGCAGTCTGACAAACCTGAAGGCCGTGTGCTGAGATTCTGACCTAGCTCAGGTTCAAGATTTAGTAGCACTAGAACTCTTAGCCCATCAGAAAACTATTTAGAAATTGCACAATTAATCCATTTTTCTCATTTCAGAAAATGGGGAGCACACTCTGTATGTAGCTGCATGCAATCCCATTTCCTTATACTTTATGAATTTAACTGGGAAAAGTGGCTTCTTGGTGGACTTCTTTGACATCTTCCCAAAAATGATCAGTGGATCCTGGAGACCATTTGTGACAGTAGCCCCTCTGGGCAGTCCGCTCAGGGGTCAAGTTGTCCTGCATGAGGAGCAGGTAAGAACACCAGACACTCACCAGGTGTCGATGTGGGAAGAGCGAGTTCTGTGAAGAAAAAGTCGAGTGATGTCAGCTATGGTTGGAAACCTGTGATTTCATAAAGACCAAAACAGGGCCCAGAAGGCCAGGGTTTGTGCTGTACCAAAGGCTCACTGTCTTCTCTCTGAGGAGATTTGAACATAACTCGCAAGTCTGAAAAGAGAGGTCACCAGTCAGTTTTCCACCTTGCTGACTTTGACAGTTAAGAAACTGCAGTCTCTAGAGAGACAGAAAACTAGTAAAGCAACAAAGAAGCACAGCACTTCCGGGTGTGTAGAAGCGGGTGACGTCAGAGGGTGATGGGGATGACTAGGTTAGGAGGGCCAAGGTACCTCCTCAGAGAAGATAACATTTTATCTGAAAATCTAAATGACATTCTTCAGAGATAGCCGCAGAAATCTACTGGGTGAAATGCACTGGGACCCTTGTGTGTCTGGTAAGGTCAAGTTCTATCCATCATGTTCATGGATCAGTAAATGAAGGTCTCACTAATGAAAGTACAGATGCCTAGCTAGCATCAAGCTGAAAGTAATTCCAAATGGATGACACAGATCAAAAGACCAGTTATGTTTCAGTGAGTGGAAATTCTAAAGGTCTAGTTAATCTGCACTATACCAACAGAAAGTGATCTGTTTTGTGTGCCTATTTTCTACCTAACGTTTACCAGGTATTGTCCAAGGCATAGTATTCATTTTGTAAATCCTGGGTATACTGCTGGGGATGAGAAACAGCATAGATGGTTCAGCAGTTAAGAGCACCTACTACTCTTGCAGAGGACCCATTTCTACTAGGGCAGCTCACAGTTGCCTGGCACTCTGGTTACAGGGGATCCAGAGTCCTCTTCTGACCTCTACGGGCTATAGCACAAATATTATACATATAACTCCTGCAGGTACACACACCTCCACACAAAAGTGATAAGCAAATATATACTTTTTTTAGAAAAAGATCTCAATCTCTCTCTCTCTCTGTCTCTCTGTCTCTGTCTCTGTCTCTGTCTCTCTCTCTCTCTCTCACACACACACACACACACACACACACACACACACACACACACACATAGTTTTTCAAGACAGTTTCCCTGTGTATCCCTGGCTGTCCTGGAACTCACTCTGTAGAGATCATCTGCCTCTGCCTCCTGTGTGCTGAAATTAAAGGCATGTGCCACCACTGTTTGGCGACAAATATTTTTATTCTCAGTTTATTATATGGTCCAGGAGAAATAAGAAAAATAAATTACTAATTAAACTATATCATAGCTAAGAGAGTAAGAATCAAGAGAAAGAGAACTCAATTTAAAATCAGACTGACAGGATAGCTGGACCAGCCTGGTGGAGGTAGACAGGAAAATGGGAACCTGGGAGAGAAGTGTAGGCAGTGGGGATGAGTTCTGAATCCCAGGGGCAAGAACATTCCCTCTTCCTTTTTAAAGATTGAATGAAGGCAAGAGTGAGAAGAGGCGAAGAGGAAAGGTTACTCAGTAAGTAGGATCAGAGGTGATGGAGAGGAAGTGGTGGGAAGCAGATTGCTCAGAGCCTGTAGGCAGGGGAAGATTCTGGGCCTTGAGAGAAAGGGGAGGCATTGGAAGGGATGACCAGGGAACATGGTCTGTCATGTTCTAAAGGGATTTCATTGGTCACTCTGTGTGATATGTGAGTGATACAGCTAAATGAAGCAGCCAGTCAAGAGTTTCTTGCAGTGAGCTGTCCAAAAGATATTGGTGGCTTGGCAGAGGATGAAGGTCATAAGTGATTGTAGGTCTCGGTGCAATTTGAGAGTAAAGCCTGCAGGATTTCCTAACAGAGCAGACATGGGGTAAGAGGGAGTTAGAGGCATTGTAAAAAAGTTAGGGGGTGAGCAATTTGAATGGAGTTCCCATCAACCAGGATGAGGAAGGAATCAGCTCAGACAGGGACTGCGGGAAACAGCGCACTAAACTTAAATGTGTTAAGCTACCAGGTAGAAGGTGAGAGTGGAGTTCATGAGCAGTGAGAACCAGAGATCAAGACTTGAGACTCATGGGCTGATGCTTGTTATTTAAGGTCAGGAAAATATTCAACAAATGTAGTGCCATTAACTGTGGTTAAAGAGCTGTGTGCTCTAAAGAAACGATACTTTTAGGACTGCGAAGGTGGCTCGGTCAATGAAGTGTTTGTTGCAATAAGCATGAAGACCCTGCCAAATGTAGTGGTACATGCCTTTAATGCCAGCATTCCAGAGGCAGAGGCACATCAAGAGTTCCAGGACAGCCAGGGCTACAAAGTGAAATCCTGCCTCAAAAATCACAAAGAAAAAAAATCATGAAGACATGAGTTCAGATCTTCAAAACCCACATGAAAGCTTTGCACAACTGCGCATGCCTGTAATCCCAGCACTGAGGAGGGGATGGGTGGATCCCGGAGGCTTGCTGGCCAGACAGTGTACTGAATCAGGTTGATATGCTCCATGTCCAGTGAGAGATGCTACCCCAGAGAGTAAAGTGGAGAACAAGAGAAAGCAGCCAGCATTAACCTTTGGTTGGCTCTCTCCCTTCTCCTTCCCCCCTCCTCCCTCTGTAGTTCCTTCCTCTCCTCTCTCCCTCTCCTCCCTCTCCTTTTCTCTCACACACCTACTTTCACACACACACACACACATGTGCACATATTCACAGGAACACTATACACATATACATACATTGTGCATACATATAGAAACAATACCTTTATAATGTATCTACTCAAAAGGAACAAAAAAAGCATGTCCATGGTTAACTGGAGAAATCGACACTTCAGGTCTTACCCAAACCATTCTGTTGTTTTTGTCTAATTCAGTTTTCATGATTTGTTTCCACGTCTGTCTACTGAAAGCATAGTTCATCCAAAACCAGATGTTGCTTATGCAAGTTTCTCACCAGCAAATTGGAATGAGGCTCTTGCTTTATAGATTTCCTATAAAATATCAATGCCATTGATCTGTTTTTACAACCAGAAGGATCCTCTGTAGGAAGCACCTGTCAGGGTGAATTTGAATTTAATAAGCTAATCAAATTTGGGTGAGACTCAAATTTTGAAGTATTTATTCTAACAGCTCCAGCAGATTCTCAGCTTGTCACATTAACATAAATTTACACATACAAATTCTGTAAAACTATTAGAGTTTTTAGATGCTCAGCCCATGATTTATTTCTCAAAAGGCCCAATTGTTTGGCAACATTGTAAACTAATTCTCTGTTCAATGGCAATGGCTTCCATCAAGGAAGCATAGTTTTCACTTCAGAGCTTTGCTTGCCTTCCACAGCCCGGGCCTCTGGGCCTTCTGGGATCCTGTCTGCGTGCCCATCCCTCCCGCTCCTCGCAGGGGTTATTCCCGCTGACTGTTTTGTAAGTTGGTGCAGTCGGGGTGTTAGACCTGGGGGTCCCTACCAGCACTACAAAGCTCTGAAATTTAGCAAGTGCAGTAAACCCATGGGCTGCCCTCAATCCTTCCTCCTGATTCTGGTAGAGCTGGAGACAGTTGACAGGGAGAGAGTGCAGCCCCAAATCTGTCCCTTATCATTTTGAAATAAAGTTCTGCTGTAGATGCCGCCTCCTGGTTAGTTGAAAAAGTTGTCCAAAAATTCCTTACTAAAATAAAATCTTAAGTGAGGACAGGAAAACTAAAAATAAAGGCCTTCCCCTCCCCCTGTTCCCATGGGCTTATTTATGACATCTGCACAGCGTTTAGAGTTTCAGACTTGGGGCATGGAGGTCATCCAGAGGTTGCTCTTCTCCCAGTCAGATACAAACATCATAAAATGGCTCAGTTACTTCTCTGCCCTGCCCCCACCTCAAGCGTGCCAGGGCCGCAGTTTCTTGTACTCGTGTGTGACGTGAGATTCTATTTTTAAGCACAGGCAGAATATATCATTAGTCATTTGCAGAAGGAACCCATTAACATCTAAAAGGATGGAGCCACAGAACTCTTTCATGCTGCCAAGTGTTGGTGGAGCTCATTCTCAGCCCACAGGGCATTGCACTCAGGCTGTGGGTGTGTGTGTGTGTGAGTGTGTGTGTATGTGCAAGTGTGTCTGTGTGTGTGTGTGTGTGTGGTCACTTAGCAGGGACGGTGCTCAGGTCACGTATGCCCAGTTAGGAGGATACAAACCTAGAAAAGGAAATGGAAACTACACTGAATTCTCTGTTTAATCATCTGCTGCTTCTTCATTGCAAGGGAGAAACTTTATTTTAAGACTTCCCTTAATCTCAGATTGCTCAAGAACTGTGAATTTATGACAAAGTTGTGTCTATCTATCATGCAAGAAACATTTTATCTATTCAAAGCTACTCCCAAAAGAATTTAACCTAGGACAGAGACCTTGTACGTTTTTAACTTTTTTATGCTTTCCTTCTTAATTATTCTTGGGTATGCATGTGTCAAGGGTGTAGGTTGATGTCTGACATCTGCTTTGATCCCACTCTGCTTTACATATTGAGGCAGGGTCTTTCACTTGAACCCAGAGCTCACAGGTTTGCTGGTCTAGCTGGCCTGCAGAATCCCAGTTCTACCTCCCAGTTGCTGGAATTACAGGCAACCACCATGCCTGGCTTTTATGGCCTCTTCATGGATGCCAGGGACCCAAGCTCTGTTCTTCACTTTTCTCACTGACCTATGTCCTCAGCCCTTGAGTTTACATTTTCAGAAGCAAAGTCTTGCTCTCACCACCGATTTCAAAGCATTCAAATAACAGTAAAGCAAGACTTTTTTTTTTCTGTGACAGGGTTTCTCTGTGTACCCCTGACTATCCTATGTCGTAGAACTTGCTCTGTAGACCAGGCTAGCCTCAAACTCGGAGATTCACCTGTGTATAACCTTTGCCCAGCTAAAAAATACTTCTTGGACTAGTTATTCTAAATCTAATTACATCTAATGTAAGTTCTTTTTTCAAGACAAGGTTTTTTATAGCTTTGGAGACTGTCCAAGAACTCACTCTGTAGACCAGGCTGGCCTCAAACTCACAGAGATCTGCCTGTCTCTAACTTCCGAGTGCTGGAATTAAAGGCATTCACCACCACTGCCCAGCTAATCTAAGTTCTTAGTGGAGAATTATTATGTTATACAGAATGATACAATTTTAGGATCTGTCATTATAAAAACCTCAGCTTTCATCTTAAAGGGAATAGAACATTCTTTATTCTAGAGCCATCATAATGGCTATGACTGTGTCCTGGAAACATAGGTTTAGGATCCCCCAAATTCCATGGTCAGTGTGAAAACAGTTTCAAGAAGTTTTTATCGTTTTACAGAACAGAGAAAGTCATAAATCAAGGCAAGTTCAAAACACATTATTGGAGACATCAGAGAGGCAGGTACAGGAAGATTGGGGGAGCTCTTCTATAGGTCAAGATGCTCCCTGATCACATTCTTAGCTCTTGGATTGGTGGAAGCTGGTACACTTCTAAGTTAACAGCTTCTGGGGGGGGGTTATTATCATGAGACACTAGTCCAGGTACTGAGTTGGACGAGGACTGGCTGTCCCAGAAGGCTAACACTGGCCCATGATAAAGTAGTTAGCCTCTGAGCCTGTGAGGTTCTGGGCAGCCATCAGCCTCTGCAGACACAGATGTTCCTTCCAGGAGTTTTGTTCACAGTGAGCCACAGCTGCCTCTTGGGGAGCTTCACTCACAGCTACTGATTGTGGAAAGGTTAGAGTTTTATCAACATCTGTTGCGTGCAGTAAACTATGTTGGAAATCAATATGGTTTTAACTCTTGTGGTTTAATTATCTTGTAAAATACATTTCTGTATTTCTTTTTATTTCTCTAACCAGATCACATAATAGAAGACAGAAGCCATGATTAAATTTTGATTGTATTCTCCATTGCTTTAAATATGAGCTGTCTAATTGATATTATGGCATAATGGAGCAAACATACCATATTTTATTGTTTTCTGCATCTTCTAGAGTCCGTTGCCATTGGGTGCTTTGTGTCTTTTTCTCCTAAGAACTTGCAGTGACCACGACAGCTAGACCCAAATTAAAAGAAGGAAAACCGCTGTTGTGCAACAGCGCATTGTTGTGCAACAATGAGGCTGAGCTTGCAGACGCCCTTTTCACTCCGTGGTCACTTTTACAGTTTAACTAGAAAAACCAGCTTCCTTGCAGTCCTTGAAAATAGTTTTTTTCTAGTTTTCTCATTTTTAAATCCTTATTTCATGTGTTCCAGTTATAAGTTTTATACCTAGGGTTTATTCCCTTTCGTAACACAGCCCCAGGGTAGGGAGGGGCCCTGGAGTTGGTATCCAGGTCTACTTAGAGGTAAGGATTGTGTGTTTGGGATGGGATGGGTTTCCTTTCTCCTTCGGAACTGACTGCTGGAGCCATCACAGGTGAAACTGAATGTTACAAACACATGTAAGCTTATTGGTTCCCACCACAGGGGCCTCCAGGGTCCGAATAGTTCCCTTGGGGACTGGACAAGTGGGGGGGACACCAAGCATTTGCCACACATGGAGAAGAGCCTAGAAGTCAGCCATCTGAATCATCTGAGTGAAAAGTAGAGAAGTCTCCTAGAGCCTCTGCTGCCGAGCTCTGCCCAATGCCTAGGCCTCCAGCTGCATGGCTCTAAATGACGCCACAAAAATCTTGTTTGTGTGTTATTGTAGCAACAGTAATGAAAGTTCCATGGGGGGCAGGGGCAGAGATATCGCTCTACACGGCCACTCCCTACAACCTTGAGTTCTCGTTAGAGATCTCCACTCAGATAATGCCACATCCTTGACTTCGCCACAGAAATGCATATCAAGGCAAGCCAGTATTAAACAAATCTGGAGGGGAGGTGTGGTTATGTTGTTGTTATCCGTGTTTTGGTTTTGTTTTGAAACTATGTGTGTACACACATGTGCATGATTGTGGGGATGTATGTACATGCACACATGCACATGTATGCATCATGAGATGCTGCGGGAGTTCCTTCCGCTCCTTCAGCCAATTGCCGCTGAGTTACCAATGGGCTGGTAGCTCAGTGGCGATTGGCTGAAGGAGCGGAAGGAGCTCCCGCAGCATCTCCCCCTTTTGTTTAAGTAATTAAACAAATTCTTGATTATCATCTAGCAAGAAGCTTCAAGACAGACTCTGGAGTGAGGGCCTCCATTTTCTTCCTGTACTTCAGTCATTTTCCCTGTCTTTCTTCCCAGCCTTACTTCAGCTTCAATTAACTTTAAGATGACAAACATCTCCTACTATTACACAGTCATATACTTTGCTAACCCATTCTTCTATAGTGTACATATTTTCTTACTTGAACGTGGATCTATAAAAGGAATAAACAAGATTTACTGAGGGTCATGTAAAAGTGCACTCTTAACTGCTGTCTTTCTTTCTCATCTCAAAGATGAATAAACAAATCATAAAAGATTTGTTTATGTGTGTGTGAGTTCTGCGTGTAGGTATGTGCACTGCGTGTGTGTGCCCGGTATTTACGGAGGCCAGATGTGGGCATCGAATCCTCTGTAATTGGATTACTGTGAAATAATTTTTGCAGGCATTTGTGCGTCACGAAGTATGTGCTAGAAATCAAACATGGACACTGTGTAAGAGCAGCCAGTGTTCTTAAATGTTGAGCCATCTCTCCAACCCCAAGTGTAATCTGTTTCCTTATGTTTATAGAACAAATAAAATCAGAGTAGCTACCTTTGATTTTAAAACAACTTTCAAAGAGAAGGTTACATATTTACCTAATTAGGAAATTGTCAATAAATTAACCAAAATGTGATATTTTGCATTAAGATCACTGAGTGTAGTGTCTTCATGATATCTTATATCTCAATATCATTGTCTTCCATTTGGTTGGCCACAGTGACCTTTACTCTCAGGTGACCTGGTCACTGCTGCTTTTTATGGGGAACAGAGCGGGTGTCTTGAGTCTCATCCTGCTTTCTTTATTTCCAGAGTAACGTCATCCTCTTGTTAGACACTGCTGGCCGTGCCGTTCGCCATCTCATCCTTCCTGTAGACGAGCCTGCATCTAAGAAGTCTTCCTGGTGGAACAAGGAAGGCGGTGTAAGTCGTACCAGCCCCGCCTGACAGATTGCTTGCTGGGGATTTTCCCAACCACAAGATGGTTTGGGAAACAACAACAAAAATATAAGGCACAAAAGAGTCATTAAGCAATTTTTGATTTTGCGATGTTAAGACTGTATAACTAGATGAACAATTAACTATCAGGAGGTTCCTTCAGTGTCCAGCATATTAATGTGAAGATCGCCAGGACTGGGCTATTAAGGAAAATTAGAGTTATTTGAGTGTGATAGTCATAGCAAATTCTTAGTCATGCAGTCAACGTAATTATTTTCCAATTACATAGTTATATTTTGGATTTATATGTTAAAATCTTAAGTACAGCAACTGATTTCCTCTGTCAGATAAATGTTTTGATTTATTAACTTCCTTAAATCTTGTAGCCTAACTCAAGGAAAAATTTTTTTTGCCATTTATATACAAAATAAAGCTTATCCAGTGCTTTGCCGTAAGCATCTGTGGTTCATAAAAGGCTCGAGAAGGTTTTTTACAGGTTATAATTGAATTAAGAGCTAAGAGACAAAATATTTCCTGTATGCTTATATTTTAATATAAATTCCACAATTAACCAATAATTAGCAAGTGTATTTTTAACCAGTATTTGGCACTGTTTTAAAGACTTATTTTTATGTGCATGGTGTTTTGCCTGCACGTATATCTGTGCACCGCGTGAGTGCCTGGTACAGAGGAAGAGGGTGTCAGATCCTCAGAAGCTGGAGTTCCAGATGGCTGTGAGCCACCACCATGTGGGTGCTGGGAACGGAACTCAGGGCCTCCGCAACAGCAGCAGATACTTTTAACTACTGAACCATCTCTCCAACCCTTTTGGCACTGTTGAAAAATTATTCTGAAGAGGTATTAGTAGCTTAGTGATAGACCGCTTGCCTGCCAAGCACAAGGCCCCGAGTTCAAGCCTCAGTTGTACCGAACATAACCCCTAAAATGCTAAAAGAGCTTTAATGCATAACAGTTGGTCTATTTTAAGATCTGGCTTAATCTGTGTCCCCTGAAAGCCTTGGCATGAATAACGGCTTCTCTGAGAGTTGGTCAATTGACGTGGATGTTTGCTTCCTTTTCTCTTTAGGAGACTTACAGAATGTGTAAAGAATTTTCACACAAAAACTGGCTAGTATTCTACAAACAAACAGGGTAAGTGCTTCACTGTAGGAGATTCTAAACTGGGATTGTTACTTCGTTCATTCTGTTTCCTGCTGTAATTATACTTGTTTAGTATGAAACTGACGAACCAAATAATATTTTATTCTGAAAATAACCCTTCACAAATCACAGAACATTGTGAAACTGGTATAAGATACTGGGATTACATAACACAGCCCCAGCTCCATGGCAGACCCAACTTCCTGTTGTTCTTCTCATGCCTACCCTGGCATACTGAGAATTTTGTAGAGCAGTTTTCTAAAATGACATGTTTATTTATTGTTGCTTAGTCTAAAATGTTCATTTTAAGATTGTATATTATATCTAAACATGATTTCACCACAATTGTTTAGCCATCATCTTCATCAGACATAATTTTCTTCTTTTTTAGGGATACCTTGATTGTCTTGGATGTCTTGGAAGGACGAACTCACACCATCTCTCTTCCCATCAACCTCAAGACAGTTTTTCTTGTAGCAGAGGACAAATGGCTTCTTGTGGAGAACAAAACAAATCAGTGGGTAAACTCTGTTGTGTACTCTCCCGTGAAGTGTGCAGAAGACCAGCCTTGCTCACCATTGGTCTCCCTTAGCTTTTAGGTTTCTGTGTTTGTCAGCTTCTTTGAGTGAGATTTAGGACAGACAGTGAGGAAAGAAAGTATGTTATGTGTCTATTTTCAGAGTACGACCTGGAAATTGATGATAAAAATGATGACTTTTATCTATGACCTACTTGTGTTTGGGGTTTTCCTGTTCACACATTGAGCAGTCGCTGTGTCCTTGCCAAGCTCAGGCTACTGCCGAGCACACTCTCTGTTCATCCTCTCTCCTGATGGCAGGAGCATCCTAGAGATGCTGCCTTTTTATCACAGGACTCCCACCCTTGGGCGGTCCTTCCTTTCACCTCATGTGTTTGCTGGTTATAGTTACGGTGATGTCTGCTACTTCCTTTGGGGGCCAGACGCTTCCTGTGGGAGATACTTTGCTGTGCCTGCCTTATAAGGACTGCTGCGTAAATTCCCAGTCTCTTCCTTGTGTGCTACCTCCTCTAACTAAGTGCAGATTCTTTCTGCTGATAAGCAACGTGGCATTCAGAAAACAGTATCTGGCTACTGATAGATCTTTATTTTATAAATCTCAAAAGCAAACAAAAACTCAAGTTAGTATAGTCACAAATACTCTGTGAGGTAATACCCCATCTGCTGCCTGATGTAAGACTCATACCAAGAGGGAACTCCATTTCTGGGCATCCTGGCACTCAGAATATGGAGGCGGGTGAATCATGAGTTCATGGCCAGCCTGAGCTAATAATGATACCAATACCCAGTCTTAAAAATGCCACAAGAACAAAAAAGAGGGAACTCCATAGTACTAAGGATGTGCCTCATCACACAGCTCTGCTTCTCTTGAATAGGAAATGTGATTTTTGTTTGTTCGTTCATTTGTTTTGTTGTTTTTTCTTTCTTTCTTTGTTGTCCTGGAACTCACTCTGTAGACCAGACTGGCCTCAAACTCGCAGAGATCTACCTGCCTCTGCTTCCCAAGTTCTGGAATTAAAGGCATGCGCCACCACCGCCCGGCTAATGATTTTTTTTTTTGTATTTTCTATGTTATCATTTGCTACTTCCTCTTTACAGTATTGTCGAAAAGGGTTTTGGTAATTCATCATGAAATGTTTAGGTGCAAATTATGCTCATGCTGTCTTTTTAAAGGCTTAAAGAGAAAAAACAAATTCTAATTTTTCTTGGTCTATCCTAATGAATGTTAGAAAAAGAAAACTGTTAAATTAGATTGGATTGAACCAGGCTTCTTGTCTGTTTACAGGAAATACCTTTTGACTAAGCCTGCACACATTGGTTCTCAGGACACTGGGGCTTGCCAGTTGTATATGTTGAAAGAAGAGCTGCCCAGCACAGGATTTGGGGTCACACAAGGTAAATACTGAATTCCCTGCGCTTGCTGCCGTGTGGGTATGTGCTTGCACATGTGCCGCCCTCCAGGCTCATGGGAGGACCGGAGCCTCAGCCTGTGTGACATTTATACCAAATAAAGTGGCTTAGACACCACGCCAGCAGTAGACCAGAGTCGTATACTTTCTCGTCTACATCAGGAAGCTGCACTTCGAACTCCATGTGAAATTTGTTTAACTGCTGAATTGTTAGGACAGGTGGGTTTGCACCTAGTCTGGGTTTGCACTTTTTTTTTTTTCTCCATGGGCTGTCAGCTCACCAGAACTTCTGCTCCATTTATCACGGTTTGCAGCCTGGGTTTGGTCCATACAGGGAGCTCCTGATTCAAGAAGATATTTATGGCTGGCAGGTCGTGGGCTGCAAAAGAAGCTTGGGATCATTTTGGGAAGACACTTTGATGATTAAAACTATTTTCCCAGACAAAAGCTGGCAAGTGTCATTCAAAGTAATTCTTAGACCTTGTTCTTTGTGGTTTGAGTTGTTGAGGATAAAACCTTGCAAAAAAGAATAACAACAACAATAATAATTCCTGAAGCATATTGGGATTATATCGTGTCTAAGGTGTATCTGACATTTTTCAGAAACAGAATTCTGCATACCTCATAAAGTCTCGAGTGAACAGCTGTCATCTGAAAACCTAAGTTCAGCTGTGGGTCAGAAGATCGCCTCTCCTAACCGTGTTCTCTCGGATGAAAACAGCTATGCTACTGTAGTTGTTGGCTTCCCGGATCTCATGGTAAACACCAACGTCTGACCCTCCTTCTCAGCGTGGCCTAGAGTGTCTCAGCTTCTCTGAAGCTGAGAGCAGTTTTCCTGAAAGCATTTTCAGTCAAGTCTACATTTGAAATCACTCCCCAAAGCTATGGTCCAGCACTATAGTTTTATTATTTTATGAATTGCGTTTAAAGTGTGGTGCAATATAATTTAGTAAGAGAAATGGTTGTTCTCTGCCTCTGAGAGTTCATGTGGCCCAGTGCGCAACACACTAATGGTGACTTTCTTACCACACCATCTTAATGTGTGTTCCTGGACTCTGACAAAAGGAGCAAGTTGAGACTGATCAAAGTAGCATGTATTCTAGAATTTATATTTAAAATGATTTTAAAGTGATTTTTAATTGGCTTTAATTAAAAGTAGGGCCCATCTTTCCTTGGTGGAGATGTGGGGGTTGAACTAGAAAGATTATTCCAGGACAAGTTGTGTTGCTGGAGGCCGCTTGTTGGTTCCCGGCTGCTCAGCCCTGAAATAATCACACAGAAACCATATTATTTGCAATACTGTTTAGCCAATAGCTTTAACATATTTAACTCATACCTGGCTAACTCGTATCTTAAATTAACCCATCTCCATTAATCTGTGTATCGCCATGAGGCTGTGGCTTACCTGGTAAAGTTCCAATGTCTGTCTCCAGCACTACATGGCTTGTCTCTGGCTCTGCCTTCTCTCTCCCAGCATTCAGTTTAGTTTCCCCCACCTACTTAAGTTCTGCCCTATCAACAGGGCAAGGCAGTTTCTTTATTCACTAATGGTTTTTCACAGCATACAGAGGGGAATCCCACATCAAAGTTGCAATGTGATAGTCCAAAATATGTGTAGCTCTAGATGTGATTGAACATTTAGCTTAAATAATTCCCTTTGTGGCTCCGTGAAGGGAGCTGATAGAATCAGTTAAAGATAAAAATAAAGGTTCTACTTAATGTACCAGTCTTTCATGCTTCACCTTTTTTAGCTTAATTAACAAATGGAGAGTGCTTTGGTATATAAGGCCCTTGAAATCCAAAACTGGGTGGATAATATGTGGCTTAGTTCTTTGTCATATGCTTTAGTAATTGTCCAGTAAAAACCATTCGCTCCTACATTATATAACTCAAATGCAGTGTGTTGTTGCAATGTGGTGTCTGCAGCAGCCTTGGTAGAATGCTCGAGCAAGGTCAGGATGCTTTCTGTCACATTTACTGCTTAAGTAGAAAAATAGTAGCACTTTCCTGGGAAGGTAGAACTGTCTGAAAATTGATCTCACTGCTTTACTCTGGTGGAAGGTATTAGTGTTCAAATACAGTGCCACCATGAAAAGGGCTGGAAGGTAAAAGCTGGGTGTATGCTGTTGTTTATGTTGGTCACATAGTTAGTAACCTTGTTAAAGCCATCTTTTGGATGTTTGGTAGCCACCATGGAGGAGATGCCCAGTTCATATTTGTTAAGTGAAAGGTTCACCGTTCATAGCAAGTATACTTCATAGGCCAATGTGGTCTGTACTACTCTAATCTCTTTCATACTAATAGCTCATTTTTACTGTAATTCAGTAGGGTTTTTTGCATGGGAAAACAGGAAGATATTACACCTCCTATTCTCCCTCCCACAAAGATTGTAATAAGGAGCCTCGGGCTTGAGCTCAGGTGTGAGCAGCCAGCCCTCCTGCCTGTATTCTTTACTATACTCCTCTGACTCCCTGCTTGTATGTGAATTTCTTTGTATTTCCTCATAAAGCTCTACAAAAGGATGTCATTCCTTATTAGCTTTTTATGAAGTTATCAAAACCAATGAGTTCTTATAAACTTAAGTTACTTTCTTACCCTAACAGCAAGTAGATGCTTTTAAAACATACAAGAAATATCAGAATCAATGGTGAACATTACAGGCGTTCATTTTCTCACCAAGAGTAAGGGAGACAGGTGTGGTGGTCCACCCCTCCGATCTTAGCACACAGGAGGCTAGGACTGTGATTTCAAGACTAGCCTGTGCTAGCAAGACTTTGCCTCAAAAGTGTAAACAGAAAACCAGAACACCCACTGCCACTACAGCCACATACTGGACTGTCTTAGACGTGGAACAAGCAGAAAAACCTTGATAATTAGACTGCCGCAAAACATACAACTTAGCTCCATAAAAGACACTGTTAAAAGAATGACAAGACAGTCTGCAGGCTAAAAGGAAGTATTACAAACTGCCTCTGTAACACAAGGCTTGTATCCAGAATATTTAAGACCCATAAAGTTCAGGCTGGGTGTGGTGGCAACAACCTTTAATCCCAGCACTTGGGAGGCAGAGGCAGGTGGATCTCTGTGAATTTGAGGCCAACCTGGTCTCAACAAATTCCAGGCAGCCAGAGAAACCCTGTCCCAAAAAATCAAAAACTGATCCATAAAATTCAACACTAAGAAAACAACCAATTCTTAATATCTCCAAACAGTAAGCTAGTGTAAAGTGTGAAAGGCAAATCCAAGTGGGGTAAAGATATCTCTGGTGGACAGGGGGTCACCATGTCCTGGGTGTCAAACCTGGTGGCTACATTGTCCCCATGAAGGGACAGCTGATCTGGGAATGGAAGCCCCGAGTAAGGACAGGAGGGTTGGGTGTATCCCAGTGTGGACTGCTGGGACCCAAGCAGGAAGAAGGGTGTTGGCCTCGGAGATAAGTCTACTGGGGGAGGTGGGACAACAGCAAGTATGGATACCGAGTACCAGGTACCAGGGAGGCCACAGAAGCAGTGCCTCCCGTGCAGTGTTACAGAGAGCAGGAACAAACAACTGCGAAGCATGAGTGCAAGCAGTCAGTCAAGGCTAATAGTGTATCCTGGCCCAGGAGTAAAATACACAGTAGGATAGAGTGCCTTGTCCGGAAACACGGGCAAAGTCAGCAGGCTATAAGTGGTGTTTGGGCAGTAAGCAGTCCATCCAAGAAAAGTAAGCCTGAGTTCCTGCCACACACGCGTGTGTATGACAGTAAATCCCCTATGAGTTCTGGACTTAAATGCAAACATAAGACTTAAAACCTTTAGAGAAAATGGAAGACAAAGATAGC
The DNA here is from genome assembly GCF_982192425.1 of Myodes glareolus. NCBI lineage: Eukaryota > Metazoa > Chordata > Mammalia > Rodentia > Cricetidae > Myodes > Myodes glareolus. The sequence goes on from NC_142037.1 coordinate 44,395,245, forward strand.
TTATTATCTTGGAAAGGATAGACACACTAAGTAAAACAGTGAGGGGAAAATACCCACAAAATCCCAGAAGAGCTAAGTCATGGCAAGGCAGAGACATGTGACCAGGAGGACACTCCAGGACCTCAAAAGTCCCAGCATATTTTACTTTATGCAAATAGTGGGAGCCTAGATGTTAGCGCTGTGGTCTTATTTTTTACTTAACTTAGAGCGCGTACATGTGAACGTGAGCACCGTAGCCCTTGCATCACTGGACAACTTTCAGGTGTCTGTTCTTTCCTTCTACCCCGAGAGCCCCAGAGATCAAACTCAGGCTGTCAGGCTTGGCAACAGCTGCCATTAGCAACTGATCCATCTCACTCCAGTTGTGTCATTTTTAAATAACTACACTGTTCTATGCCTCTTTTCAATTTAATTCACTTTAAACTAAAAAAACCTTTTATTTTATACTTGCATAGACAATTAGAGTGATTGGTAAAACACATATCTCCTGTGCCATGTTAAACATTATTAGGGAATATCTTAATTTTTGCATCCATAAATCATAAGTTACCACTGAAAATAATCTAAGGGAAGTCTAAGGGAAAAATAATCTAAGCGTGATGATGAATGTAATAGATGTGATTTTAGCACTGTTTCTCCTTTTTCCTCTCTTTTTATTTGTATTTTTTGCAGTCACCCAGTGAAGTTTATTCATGGAAGAGGGCTTCATCTTTGGAAAAGCGAAATGTCACCAACACAGGGATCTATGGAGGGAAACGAACAAACATCACCCCAAGGCACAGGAACTGCGTGACTCTCACACACACTAACCAGGTGGTCAGGATCCTGCCTGCCGGAGAAGTCCCTCTGAAAGACATCTTCCCAAAGGGTGAGCAGCCTTTCAGATTGCCAAGATGGTTAAAGGAAGCTTGCTTCTGCAGGGGGATGTTTAGTCTGTCATTGTCATTTTCTTCTTACCAGTGTAAACCGTGCTGACAGAGCAGCTAAGAACACCTCTGCATGTTGAAACCTTGCGGATGTCTCCACATGGTTGCTACTTGTGGGCTCTGTGGGTGAAGTTGGTCTGTGTTCACACTGCAGTCTGTATGTGCCGTGACTTACTGAGAACTCAGCTTCTGAGCCCTCACATGTAGGGACTCCGTATGCCGACCGCTTGGTCTGCCAAGTCTCCTCACGTTGGTGGCTGCGTGCAAAGTGCAGTGCACCTTCCCACTGCACCTGAGTATTAGTTTGCTCTGTTTGTGTGGAAACTCTGCTGTAGGGAGGGAACATAACTGAGCCAGGATGACCCACCAGTGTCCTGAGGAGTGCAGATTCATGCCAAGGTCTCCCAGGACTAATTCTAGAACTCTTCTCACTGAACGTACTGGCATTCATCCTAGCCATTAGTTATGAGAACAATCATAATTGCATAACAATATGATAGCACTTGGGTTCTCCTATACCTATATTCATTGTATTAGTGTGGCCTTCATGGGCATAATGCTAAATGTATCAGTTACTGAGTTTGAAAGTTCTGTCTAAATCATTATACTTAGAATTTGTTCTTTCCAAACTGAAACTGGTAGGAAATAGTCAACATTTCCTCAAAATACTTTGCAAGATAGGGAAAGCAGCTGGAGGATGCAGAAGTCACCTAGCATCACGGCACACATTAGGTAGGGAAGTCACTGAGCATCACGGCACACGTTAGGTAGGGAAGTCACCAGTCACCGAGCATCACGGCACACGTTAGGTAGGAATCTTCACAAGGTGACAAATACAGGAAGAGCTTATGGCCCAGACCAGTGACATTTAAGAGTTTCCTGAACGATGTGTGAGAAGAAATGAAATGAAGGAATTATGACAGGAAGTGGGGAGGGTCACGTGAACAGTATGGGAACTTAGTAGACATTCCAGAACCTACACAGTGTCCCATCCCACAGCACAGTGCCCTTCCGTCCACCCAGGAACACGGGGCTCACCTTGATACCCCTCCCCCATCACCCATGCATCAGCCCTCTCTCGTCCATCTTGTCCCTCTGATAAACCTCAGCAGTGCTTGCTGTATCCAGTAGGCAGCAGGCCACATCCCGTCTAGGACACAGCTCAGGTGCTGCCATGACCCTGTCAGAATTACTTCTTCCGTGTTACCCTCCTGTCCTTTATCAGAGTGGTAGTTCTAATGTTTGCATTTGTTCTGATTAAAGTAGAGTTCCCTGTTTTTACTGTGTTGTGTTATATATTTAATGGATACAGACAGTTGCTTAACTATCATCACAATTAGTAAAGAAAAAGCCTCCTGTGTCAGTAGTCAACCCCTCCGGCTCCCTCCAAACCTAATCTAATTTCTATCCTTATAGATTTGCCCTTAACAGGATGCTGTATTAATGGATCCATCCAGATGTAGTCTTTTGAATCTGGCTTTATTTTCTTAATAATGTCTTTGAGAATCATTTATGTTGTGTGTATATTGTAGTTTGGCTTTCTATTGTTGTGATAAAACATTATGACCTAAACAACTAGGGGAGGGAATGGCTTATTTCACCTTACAGCTTATAGGCCATCATGAAGGGGTGCTGCTTACTGGCTTGCTCACCCGTGGCTTACTCATATATACAGCAGCACCATGTGCTCAGGAGTGGCACTGTCTGCAGTGGACTGGGCCCTTCACATAATCATTAATCAAGAAAACGCCCCGGAGGATTTCTTACAGGCCAACAGAGAGAGGCACTTTCTCATTTGAGGTTCCTTCCTCCAAGATGAACCTAGCATGTATTCAGCAGACAAGAAACTAGGCAATGCATTGCCAGCATACTGTGTCTGTCTGAGTGCCTGTGTGTGTTTTTACCACTGTAGTGTGAGTATGCTACCATTTCTGTATTCATTCTCAAACTGATAGATACTTAAATTCCAGTTTGACGTGAAAAAGAATAAGGCCTCTGTGAACATTTATGCACAGGTTTTACTTGAGTGAACCTTAGGAATGGCATATATATGATAACGCTGCTGAACTCTTTTCTAAACTAGTCAAGCCTACTTTCATTTCTCTCAGCAGTGAATGAGGGCCCCAGTTGTTCCACATCCTTGCCAGGACTTGGTACTTTCGGTTTTCCATCCTTGTGATACCTGGATAGTCTTTCTCATATTGGCTCTTAAGATTTTTTGTATTTTCATGCAGTGCATGGAGGGAGGGATGCATTTGCCTTGGTGTGCATGTGGCGATTGGAGAACTTACAGGAGTTTGTTCTTCCTCCCACCACACGGCTGTGGAGACCCTCCCACCACAAATGGAATTCAGGTATTCAGGCTTGGCACTAAGTATCTTTACCCATTGAACCATCTTGCCAACCTTCACTGTCGTTTTAATTTTTGTTTTTTACCACCCAATGACCATCTTTTTTTTTTTCATGTATGTCCAGAGTTTTATGTGTTCTTGATATACCCTGGAAAGAAGTACAGTGTTAGACATAAACTTCCTGTATTTTCCCCTGTTGTAATGCAGGGCAGATGTACTCTTTCCTTTGGAGCTTTGGGTTGTCTATTTAAATTTATGGTCCATTTTGAGTTTATTGTTGTTATATTTTGTTTGTTTGTTTGCAAGATGGCATAAGAGAAAAACACAGAAACTTGAGTCAGGGCCCATTCAGGACCCATTTGGACCGATTCAAGAGGAAGAACCTCAGTGGATTCCCTTGGTGAAATGAAGAAGCCGGCATTGCCACTCAGAAGCTCCCCCCTCCTTTCACTGCTCCATGAGCAACCGTGTAGTCATCATTTCTTTGGAAGTCACATTTAGTGTCTGCACTTGTTTGCCATTAGACATGATGGCGTTGCGAATACTCCGTCTCCTGTGCACAGACAGAGTCTGTTGGTGCAGTGAAGGGGGAATTACTGAAGCTGCTGATTCATCAGCATGGAGGAGGCTACAGGAAGCCTGGGAGGGTGGTTCCGCCAGGAAAGCTCTTGCTGTGGAAGGATGATGACCTTGGGTCTTCAGAACACATGTAGAAAAGCCAGGCATGGTGGGGCATTGTTCGTCATCCCAGTACAAGGGAGGTAGAGAAAGGTAGATCCCTGAGGCTCACTAGCCAGTTGGCCTCGCCAGACCAATGAACCGTAGCCACTAAGAGACCCTTTCTCACAGAACAAGGTGGACAGGCTCATGAGGTATAACACCCAAGGCTGCCCTCCGACCTCCACACACACATACACATCTGTGCACGCATATTCACATGAACATATTCACACACATACATACACATAAAGAAGGTTACTGGAAAACATCAATGAAACTTTTTCCTGTAGCACATAGCACTTTTAATCTGTGTACAGATGAGGAGTCTTAATCCTAGTGACAGCAGGCGTGCATCAAATTACACTTCCAAAAGAAATGGATTGTGTAAAGTAACCTCATTTGCCTTTGCGGACTCTCTTGGTTGTATTGCCTGACAGTTTTTATTCCTGCCCCTAACTTTGGCCTTGTGCATATAAACTCTCCCCTGCCCATGGTAACTCTGTGATAAACACTGCAGCAATGACTTCCCTTAATGGTATGTGGACTAATCCTTAAATACACTTTGTACCTATCTGTGAAATCCACCTGGGCTGTAACCACGGTGGAAATGTACTGAGCTTCCATCCTCTTAAGGACGGACACATTTCAAATGGATGGGTAAGGCTAAGTTTGGAGGGAGACTTGGCCACGGCTGTGCTTCCTTAATTCAGCCATGAATTCTACTCGAGGATAACCATAAGGCTCTTTCTGTAAATATTTTTGTCTTCTGGTTTATTTTTAGATCAGTAAGCTTTACTCTTGATTCGTCTTAAGTGCTTAGCACTATGGCCCTGACACTGCCCCTGTGTAGCCACAGAGTCCCTTTGCCAATCCACAAAAGCCTTAATGTCAGTGTCAATTATTGCTTCCTCCTTATTGAGTAGTAGACACAGCCATTGCTACATTTTTCTCCTCCTCTGCTTGTGGAATTAATTTCATAATGAACAAAAAATAATGATGAAATAATGATGTAGAAAAAATATTTAAATGAGCGGATATGCTGTTCACCCAGTGATCTGAAAGCACCATTATCAGTGACTCAACTTAAGTTATGTGCATCTAAAAATGTCCGTAAGTGACAAACCAAAATATTTAGGTTAGTTAGATAGGCAGCTCCAGCTTCAATAACTTGTCCTTTTTAGAAAAAAAAATTCTTGCTCTATAAATATGTATGTATAGACCAAATATAAACTCACCTTACTTCAGCTAGATTTCAGCAGCAGGAATTGTCAGAAATGATATATGGTGCACACAGCTTTATCAGAGATTGGCCTAATTCCACAGAAATGCAAGGCAGACAGAGCATGGTTTAAGAAGCCTGAGCATGAGCAGTACGGCCCCCCTGGGGACAACCAGTTCAGCTGGTGGGCAGACTGCTTCCTAGCCCCTTTCCTTGCCCAGGCTTTTGTCCTGCCCCCTGCACTATCCCTACACACACACACACACACACACACACACACACACACACACACACACTATCCCCCCACACACACACACACGTTCTCTCACACCTGGCTCCACTCTGGAATTTTTTTCTAAGTCCCCAGAGTTCCACAATGGCTCCAAAAGGAAGAGAGGCAAAGGGAGGAACTTTGCCCTTCATTTTGTGCGTGCTCCTAAAGAGTGAGCCCCACCATGCTGCTTAGTATGTCTGCTACAAAGTGATCGCCCACACACCTCTGCTCCGTACATAAGGGTGCACTGAGTGTTTTAGAAAAATCCTTCATGGGCCGGGCGGTGGTGGCGCACGCCTTTAATCCCAACACTCGGGAGGTAGAGGCAGGCGGATCTCTGTGAATTTAAGGCCAGCCTGGTCTACAAGAGCTAGTTCCAAGACAGGCACCAAAGCTACAGAGAAACCTTGTCTCAAAAAAAAGAAAAAGAAAAGAAAAGAAAAAAGAAAAATCCTTCAACCTGAGTTAGTTAGATAGCCTGTTTGGTTGGCTGGTTGGCTTTTGTTTTCGTTGTTTGTTTATTTTTATCTCTCAACTATAGACATGAACTGTTTTTGTGAACCACACTCAGTGGATATGGTGTGAACATCCTAGGCATTTCGTGCTAATCCAAACTGTAATCAAAATGATGGAAGATAGGAAGATAGATGGTAGACATGCCTTAGATAGACAGACGGAAATCTTTAAAAGCATATGTTTTGTATATAAGTTTGATTTAGTACAAATGTGTGTGGCTTCATTTTCCTCTTGGCAGCCAAGGCTTTGTTCAGTGGGACCGTCAGGCAGGAGCTGTGTGGGACGGTAGGTCGACCAGAAGTTTTAGGATCGGGGCCTTCCTTTTGCATGCTCCCTAACTAAATTGCTGTAAGTCCTCTGGTTATTAGCTCTCGGCTTTAGCTTCTGCATCACTTGAACTGGAGGCCGACAGGATCGTTGCCGTCAGAGAACCACCTGGACTGAATGGAATTTCTGGTCGCAGTGGGTCAGCTACTGTTTTGAGAGTAATGGTAGCGCTTGGGCCAAGGAAGAGTAGTCAGGTTTTGGAATTTGCTGGAAGGCCAACCGCAAGATTGGAGAGACCTCATAACTGTTTTTTTCTGGCACTACCCTGAACCTGTAACTATCTGGATATGACTAGTTCCTTGCCAAACAGTTCCCAGAGTTCCACTCTTCTCCTGAGAATTCCATTCTGTGTTAGCAGCATTCAAGAATTCTTGGGGCCACTTTGGTATCAGCACCCCTTAACACTTTCCTTGTGTCATGACTTGTTTGCAGATGTTACCCCCCCACAGACAGCTGGCTACATAGAGGTTACTGATCTTCAAGCAAAGAAACTCCGATACATCCCTGTCCCCAGGTAATCCGTGTCTCTTCTTTTCTCACGTGGTTTGTTGTATGAAAATGAGCGGATTCTTCCTGTGTGCTCTGAATAAATGCATGGCTCCTGCTTCTCCAAGTAGCAAATTCTCTCCTCCACTTACAGTTGGTTTGTGTCTCACCATTCTTCTGGATGTGTTAATGACATTTTTATTTTCATTTTAGGAAAACATTCAAACGTTTTTAAATACAGTGTGCAGGCATGAGTCCCTCGGGCTCTGGCCTGTTCTGCTTTGAGTGGTCTGTTCTCATTTTCACTTTCTGTACCAGGAGCGGCACCGTCAGTATTGCAGAAACTTTAATTTTGCTGTTCACTAACTGTTCTCGTTTCCTGAAATGGATGACTCAGGATGTCCAGGGCGTTTAAATAGCACCAGTGTCACGTTGTCTCTAAAGCTGATCCTGTCCATTTGCAGTCACGTCAGTTTCGAGGTTGAACAATTCCGAGGGATTCAGAGTACACCCCACTACCAGGCACTGCTTCGGGTATTGTCCAGCAGTGGCAGCCAAACCTTTAAAGCAGGGAAACGTGTGGTCTAAGCAGACACGGAGACTCCTCTCTGCTGAGGGGACATGGATGTGCTCGCCTGCAGCCCAGAGGCCATGCCTTGTCTCCTGTTTTCTGGCTGAGGCTATACCTCCCTTGGTCTTCTTGTCTGTTACTTACCACTAACTAACCCAGAACCTCCTTCTAACCCAAGGGTTCTCAACCTTCCTAACCGTGCAACCCTTTACTACAGTTCCTCATGCTGTGGTGACCCCCAATTATAAAATGATTTCATTGCTACTTCAGAACTGTAATTTTGCTCTGATCTAGATTAAGATCCTATTCCTTCCTCTGGCATTGTCATGTGACTGAACCCTTCCCAGCACAGTGGGTAGAGCCTGCCTGCGGTCCCAGGCAGAGTGGAGAACTGTCTGCTGTAAGATGAAGGCCAGGCCCAGCAGCACCTGTGGGCTACTTAGGGCAGCACCAGCCATGTATGTCTCTTCACCCCTCGAGTCCTAGAAGAAAACAGCTTGGCATGGCGATGCAGAAAAACTCAGCAGCAGGCTTCCTGTCTCATGACCTTTAGTCAGACTGTAAAGCTATGAAAAATGAAATCATTATTCAGAGAGGTAGATTTACCTTCTCTAATTAATATGGCTTCTTAGACTGCCTTAATATGTTGTCTTCATGGGAGATGTTGTTTAGTCATTTAGGAAATGTCATGTTACATCCTAGCTGTACATTCCTTCAAATATACAGTTAGTTGAGAAATCAAAGCAAAGAACGCCCTATGGTGTCCTAGTTAGGTTTTGTATTGCTGTGATAAACACCAAGTCCAAAAACAAATCTCAGAACTCGCAGGCCCACGCTCTCACTGGGGGAAGCAGGAGCTTAAGCAGTCTCCATGAATCAACAAAATGCCTGCAGATTTACCTATGTGTGACCTGGTGGAAGCATTTTTCTCAATTAAGGGTTCTCTTCCCAAAGAAGTCTAGGTTTTGTCACATTGTCAAAAATCAGCATTTCTGTACCATTTCTAAAGCTTTGGTCATTTTTCCAATGTTTCTCTTAAGCTGTCTGTATCTGTGTTCTTTACATTCTGTATGAGCTACTTGTTTCCTGGCCAGGGAAAGAACTCCTGGAAAGGCAGCTGGGTGTGCAGCAGGTACCAGCAGTGCACACAACTTGTTCCTTTAGGCTGAAGCTCAGTGCAACCCTTCCAAGCAATATTTCTTAGAGCTGCATAAAGACATAAAAGGGGGTTAGGGATGTACTCAGAGGTAGACTATGTGTCCAGCAAATGTCCGATGTTCAAGGTTTGCTCTTCATTACCGGAGAGAGGAAGAAAAATGAACCAGGAAAATTTAATGATATATTTTATTTAAACCATTAACTTTGGGGATATTTTCAGTATAAAAAATTTAATGTAGGCTAGACATGATGGTGTATGTCTTTAATCCCAGCTCTCAGAAAAGAGAGGCAGGTAGATCTCTGCAAGTTTCAGGCCAGCCACGGGTACATAGTGAGATTCTGTCTCAAAAAAAAAAAAATTTTCTTCTAGGTTTTTCAAATCTCAGTACATATTTTATACTTGTAACACATTTCATATGATACATAATTTAGATTATGGTCCTTACATCCTGACTCTCTGTTTAAATTAGCTAGTGCTATATTTGGTACACATTAGAAAGGAATGAATCATCTAAAGTTAAGGTGGTAGTTGGTGCATGTGTGTCCATGCATGCGTGTGTGTGTGTGTGTGTGTGTGTGTGTGTGTGTGTGTGATAGTTAAATTTCTGCTGAATATCAGGAGTGTTCCACATGATGCCTTTCTTAATCACTGTGTTATTGCTGTGATGAAACACCATGACCTAGGCAATTTTTGAAAGGAAGCATTTAATTGGGGGCTGGCTTACAGTTTTACAGGGTTCGTCTATGATCGTCACGGCAGACAGGCATGGCACTAAAGCATTAGCTGAGAGCTAACATCCTGACCTACAGGCAGGAGGCAAAGAGAGAGTGAGACTGGGCTTGACTTGGGCTTTGAAACTTCAAACCCCACCCCCAGTGATATACTTCCTCCAACAAGGACACACCTCCTAATCCTTGCCAAAGAGTTCCTCTAACTGTGATCAAGCATTCAAACATATCAGTCTATGGTGCCATTCTCTTCCAAACCACCACAATAGCTAACTTCAAACTATAAGAAAACATAATAAAGTTGCATAACTGCAGAGCTGTTGACTGAGGTTTCTGTCCTGCCTAGTCTCACAGTCATTCAACCCCAAAGAAACACACAAGAGGTCTATATTAATCATAAACTGATTGGCCTAGTAGCTCAGGCTTCTTATTAACGCTTATAACTTATATTAGCCGATAATTCTTGTCTGTGTTAGCCATGTAGCTTGGTACCTTTTTCAGCGATGCAATCACTTCTTGCTTGCTCTGTTTCTGGCTTCCTCTCTGTCTGGGTGACAACTGCAGACTGAAACTTTCTTCTTCCCATAATTCTTGTTGCCATACCTCTACTTCCTGCCTGGTCGCTATTGCCCTGCCTATACTTCCTGCCTGGCTACTGGCCAATCAGCATTTTATTTAAAAAATTACAAGTGACAGGATAAAAGACCATTGTCCCACGGCACAGAGCCAAAATAAATGCATTTCTTCAAGTTTCTGTAGCATATATTTGAATTTGGCTAGATTTCTATTTTGTGGTGCTGGGAGGTTGAACATGCAGTGCTCTCCTGGTAAGCCCTGCCTCCCTCCTTGTACTAGCTGTATCTTCTGCAGCTGGAATGGCCAGCGGGCTGTCGCCCCACCTCACTGAAGTCCCTCCTCTCCCTGTTTGCACAGCGAGCGCTTTAACCACTGGGCTCTCTCCTCGGCCCCTAACTGAGTGCGTTCTCCTCCCCTCGCTGCACGCATCTTTGGGATTTGCTTGTGCTGTGAGATGGGTAAAAGCAGACATAAAGCAACCCTGCATAGGAGAGTGGGAGAGGAGCAGGCACAACTCACCAAAGTAAGGGAGTAGCATTGCGTGTGTTCGGGTGTCACCTGCCTGGTTCCTGACCTTTCCTCTGGGCTCTGTTTTCAGTGCAGAGTCCCTCTCGCCGTATACTGCGTGGATATCTGCTGTTTCGGACACAGATGCTCTACTGGCTGAGTGGGACAAAAGCGGCATCGTGACTGTTGATATGGGAGGGCGTGTCAGGCTTTGGGAAACCGGACTTGAACGGCTGCAGCAATCACTCATGGAATGGAGAAACATGATTGGACAAGACAGTGACAGACCTCTGCAGGTATCACTTGAATTGACCTTTCTTCTCACAAATTGAGTTTTAAATGTCACCATTAAGGAAACTTTGTGCTTAGCCACTCCAGTAGCTGCTTACATGTCTAAAGTCATTTTTAAACTCCTAATAGAAGATAATCTGTCCATCTTGAGTGACAAAGTAAGACTGTCGTTGCCCCCTGCCAGTGTTTAAATGTACAGTTCCCACCATCACAGCATACACATGTACTCAACTTGTACTTCTCAGCCATAGGCAGCTCTGGTTTTCTGCACCTTTTCATTGTGTCAGCATGGTTGCTGGCATCTTTGCATGCTGCCTGGGAAAGCAATACCCTAGGGATGTTGTGGAGAGCAGATTCCTCCAAGGTCCAGAGCTCTAGACTGGAGGTCAGCGAAGTGTACCTCCAATAGGGTTTGTCCACACCTGTCTGCAGACAAAGCAGGCACTACGTAGGTACAGCTCTGAGAGAGATACAAGGACAGCCCTTCTGAAGATAAGCCCACAGCTGTAGAGATGAAGCGCTCAGCGTCTATTCTTGGTGCTGTCTGGACTAACCAGAGGAATAAGGAAAGCTGTAGACTCACTTATGTTAAAGCTTAAATTAAGAGAATCACCTTGCAATTGATTTTAATCTTCAGAGCAAATCTTTTCTTGTTACATATTGTTGTTATACAGCAAAAAGAAAGGTAGGCTCCAAAATCAATCAATTGGTTAATTAGTTAATTGCAAGAAGGGTAGGTTACTAGCAGCCCCGTCACTCTGCAAATAGCCATCAACAAGGTAAGACATTTCCACTAACAAGTTTATCAATAATTGATTAATAATTACTACTTCATGTGATTTTCCTTGAAAGAGATGTGAGTACGCTTATGGATGAATAAATACTACATCATTCTCTAAGATTTTTGAAAGCTTACAGAAATGTTTTGAAAATCTCAAACCAAAATAGGCTTGTGACTTCCAATACTTTTGAAGAGACATAAATATATTAATTAAGTTGAGTTAAAGCAAATACATTGCTCTAAAATGCTGTCAGTATGTAAGCAGCTCAATTGTAGCAGAAGATTGACTGCGATGCTTAATGATATTTAGGGAACTAATTACCTGTGGTTTTGTTCAGAATTATTCTAAATGTTAGTTTCCCCTCTTTTTGAACTTTTGTTCTTCTGTTTTCATTGGTGCCTAGCAGTAAATATTATTGTGTTTGAACTTCCAATATGTTTTCTTTGAATTTCTCATATAATGTGGAGATCAAAGATCCTGCTATACCTGTGGCCAAGATGTGTAGTCTAGCTGGGTATGGCGGTGTATGGCTGTAACCTTAGCATGTGTGATGTAGAGTTAGGGCAATCATGAATTCAAGACCAGCTTGAACTGTATAGTGAGTTCTAGGACAATCCAGGCTCCATAGCAAGACCCAGTCTCAAAAGTCCAAAAGAGAAAGAAAAAGGAGTCTTTAATCCCAGCACTCTGGAGGTAGAGACAGGTAGATCTCTGAGTTCAAGGCCAGCCTGGTCTACAGAGTGAGTTCCAGGACAGCCAGGGCTATAAAACCTTGTCTTAAGAAACAAAAACAGAAAGAAGGAAGAGGGGAATATTGGTTGCCTAAATTAAGCTTCTTATTTCTAAACGGCCTTGAAAGAATCTTTACTTACAATTTAAAAGTGGTTCTTGGCTGCTTAAAATATTAACCCCTACTTACTTATGTCTTAATTGTGTAGGGTTTTCTTCCCAGGGCTTTTCTGATTACATCACAGACCTTTGCTTTTCCAGCTCCCTAATTTAGTACAGACGAGCGACAATCCAGATCTTCCTTCATGCTCTAATTTGTATCAACAAAATGGCACTGGCAACTGAAGCTAAATAGTTAAGCTAGAAATGAGCAAAATTATCTCAGGAATAACCAAAATATTATTATCTAAACTTCCTCTAATCAAAATGTTTTTTCTGAAGTGTTTAGCTTTATGTCCTCAGCTCAAAGTTCAGATAGCAGAAACAAGACAAACTTAATAATAAAGTAATATAAGTCAGAATTAATGGCATTTTGATTTGGAAAATAGATGTTGGTCTGCATGCTCTTTTTACCTCCACTATCCCTTGGTCCTAATGATATTAAACATGCATACTTGAATACTCAGACAGAAAAACAAATTGAGTATGCATGCTTACGCTAAGAATGAATTATCCGAACAGTCTGCTATTGTTTGAGCTTGTGGTCAAATCTCTTGGTAAATGATGAGGCAGTATATTGACTACTGTATGTAGGCCCACTCATGCTGTTATTCACAAGTAGATTGTACAGCCAGATCTAAATAGGAGTCACTGCCAGTAATAAGAGGTAATACTTGTCTTCTACAGTTCCTTTCCAAATCAGCTCTCAAGCTACCCCATTTCTGGACTCTTTACTCAGAAGAGTTCTGCTTGCTCCTGGTTTTGGAGCTTGGGAAATCCCTCTTGTGGAAATAGTGGGGAGAGATACCGTTCTTGATGCCCTACTTCCTCTCCTGGATGCCAGCTGCTTTCCCCGACTCTGATGGAGTGATCTGATCTCCATCTAGTGGCCATTAGATGCACTACACACATTACTGAAAGGAAAGTCAGCCTTCTGCTTGGGTGATTTCCACAGACCCTTGTATGGCTCAGGTTGGGTAGTGCATGCTCCTCAGGTCAGCAGTGAAGGCCTGGAAAACAACCTGCCAAGCTGTCCTCTTCGTCTTTTCCTGATTCCTCTGTGGCTAGCAGATGGGCTGTCCTTAGACACACAGACAATAACTACGCTGCCCTTGGCGTCTGTGCTGTCTCCCGCTGTCTACCAGCACTAGCATGGAAAGCATACTTAGTTGAATCTTTGTTCATGAATTATTTGCTATATTTCCAAATGAGAACACAAGGTAGTACCTACTGAACTCTTCGTGTAACACATGTTCATTAATTGAACACCGACAAGAACATGTGGTTTTCCTATAATGAACAACTGTAACAGTACATTCGAAGTATTACTGTAACTGTAGACCCTAGGATCCATAGTTAGTGCTTTTAGACTCTATTTTCAGAAGCACTGGTTAAATATAAGCCAGAATTCATGCAGTTGTATTTCACGATGTTGCCTTTGTTTATTTTATTACATTTTTATTCCTCCAAACAGTTCTGTCATATCTACACCACCATTTCCCTCAAAAATCAAGTTACCATCTCTGCAAAGCTGTCAGTGACTGTTCTTGTGAGGAAAGGTTGAACGATCATAGCTTTCAAATGTCATTTTCTACTTACAGCAGGCAAATCGGGAAGTTGATCTCCACATGGTACTGGTAGAACTTCTGTGTCTGTGGCCTTTGAAGAGAGCTCATTGAACCATAAACTTTTAAATGGATAGAGTGAATCACCGGGCAGGACTAGAATCTGCCCGCCATTGCACTTAGGACGCTGCTCAGCACGTGGAGGCACACGGTCAGTGCGTAGACAGAGAGAGAGATGCACAGTCAGTGCGTAGACAGAGAGAGAGAGATGCACGGTCAGTGCGTAGACAGAGAGAGAGAGAGAGACGCACGGTCAGTGCGTAGACAGAGAGGCGCACGGTCAGTGCGTAAACAGAGAGAGAGATGCACGGTCAGTGCGTAGACAGAGAGAGAGATGCACGGTCAGTGCGTAGACAGAGAGAGAGAGAGAGAGACGCACGGTCAGTGCGTAGACAGAGAGGCGCACGGTCAGTGCGTAAACAGAGAGAGAGATGCACGGTCAGTGCGTAGACAGAGAGAGAGATGCACGGTCAGTGCGTAGACAGAGAGGCGCATGGTCAGTGCGTAGACAGAGACAGAGACGCACAGTCAGTGTGTAGACAGAGAGAGAGATGCATGGTCAGTGTGTAGACAGAGAGTGCAAACGGAAGACAACTGAGTGACAGGAAAGCACCGTTGTCCCTTTCAAGGAAATGCTCTAGGACTATGAACACATGTAGGTTATTATACATAGATGCATTTCTGTTACCACCGTAAAACACCACAACCAAGGCAACTTGTAAAAGAAAGTGTTTATTGACCTTAGGCTCCAGAGGGTTGGAGTCCATGATGGAGTTAAGGCCTGGCGACAGGAACAGCTGAGAGCTTACATCTCAGGCTGCAAGTGGGAGGCGAAAAGCCCTGGGGATGGCCAGGAACTTTTGAAACTTCAAACCCAGACCTGGTGGCACACCTCCTCCAACAAAGCCACACCTCCAAATTCTTCCCAAACAGTTTCACTACCTGGAATCCAAGCATTCACACTTGAGAGCTTCTGTGGGCCATTCTCATTCAAATTATGATACCTGACTGTGGGTGGCCACTTTTTTGTTGGTTTTTAGTCTGGAAAACATTCGGTGTAAGTTTAGTTTCTTTTTTATTATATTTTTATTATTTAAAACAATTCTTAAGTTTAAATTTATTTTGATCATATTCTTCCTCTCCACAAGTCCTACCAGATCTTCTCCCTCTCCCTACCCACCCAGCTCTAAGTTTTCAGTGAAAAACACAATAAAACAACAACAACAAAAATACAACAACAAAACCCTGCAAAATCAAGAAAACTAAATAAAACAGCACCCAAACAGAAAAAAAAAAACCAAATGAAAGCATACATGCACACATATCAAAAAAAACAAAAACACTTGTGGAGTCCACTACTCCTGAACATGAGGCCTGCTCTGGAATACTTGAAATACCTAGTGTCCTGGAGAGAACTGATTTTTCCCTCCCCCAGCAGGTTATAAGTGACAGTTCTGCTTTTAATGTTGGCCTTTTCTAGCTACTAGCTCAGTAGTTTTGCAGTTTTTGTTTGATTGTTTGGTTGGCTGGCTGGCTGGCTGGCTGGCTGGTTGGTTTGATTTGGTTTTATTCGAGACAGGGCTTCTCTATGTAGCCTTGGCTGGCCTGGAACTAACTCTAGACCAAGCTGGCCTCAAACTCACAGAGATCCGTCAGCCTCTGCCTCCCAAATGCTGAGATTAAAGGCGTACGCCACCACCACCCAGCTAGTTTGGCAGCTTTAAGATTCAGTTGGATGGTAAAGCCTATTTTCGGGTTCATTGCTGCCCATATTTAAACTTATCTTTTTCCCAGTGTAAGGCAGTTATTATCAGGATCTTTTAGTGCACAGTTCCTCCTTCCATTTGCAGAGGAAGCCTGGTCTACTTACATGTTTTGTTTTACTTTGGCCAATATCTCTGGAAACAGTCCGGTTCAGAATGAGTCAAGCCTTGTAGGGTTGTTACACGTTCATGTCTTTGGGGAATCTCCTTTGCCTAGGAAGGCCATGCCTTTCCAGAACTGTTGTGATGTCCGCTCCAGTTCTAGTCATGTACCAGTGCACCTGCTGTTCCCGACATGATCCAGCGGTTTGCTTATGCGGCGACCCTTAGACTCTGCCTATGGTGATTCTTCTGTTGTTTATTCCTGCTAGAGAAATCCACAGAGGTTACTCTTGTCTCTGTAAGGTTCTCAGGAGTCCTTTGAAGAATGGAAGCTCTGGCACGTGTACCTAGGGTGCTGATAAGGCAGCTTGTCATGCCCGACGATGGGGAAGGAGCACTAACAATTTGTGCCAAGCTCCACGGCGTAAACATTTCCTCCCTGCTGATTTCAAGAGGTAACAGTCTGTTTACACGATTCCTGAGTATTTTGCAGTGATCTCTCACAAGCTGGTAGGATTTGGATCTGGTGTGCCCCTAGCTGAACTAGCTTTCTGCTCAATGCTTTGAGAACAACTGTGGCGGTTTATTAGAGAGAGAGAGAGAGAGAGAGAGAGAGAGAGAGAGAGAGAGAGAGACCAAGACCTTTCTGAAATAGGGTGATGGACCTGTGAAGAGAAAGGTTGAGAAAAGGGAAGGAAAGGAAGACTGGCATTGTATAAGGTGGTGTCGCACTGTCTGGGAAACACAGAAACCCACAGCCATGCTAACTACAGATAGCAATGTCCTTCAGGAAAAGAATGTTTTCTTCTGCTGCTGGAGATCGAACCCACAGTCTCACACACACTAGGGAAATACTCTGAAGCACAGCCCTAACCTATTAATGTCCTTGAAGTGACACCTGGGTTTGAGCAAAGACCTGGAAAGAAGTGTGCTTTCCAGTGACGTTCCTGGACTCATGCATGGAGACTACCTTCATGCCTTCATTGTAGCTCAGAAGCAGTGGCTAGTCGAGGTTTCCACCTACCCAAGTACTGCTCCCATCACCACAGCCTCAGAATAGTTAAACCAACTACCACTTCCCTGAGAAAAGGAATCCGGAAGTTTGTGATTCTTGGGAGGCTGGGAGTTTCTGGTTATTCGTTGTGCATATTCAGTAAGATAGCCCTATAATCTGGGCATATCCACTGAGACAACCCTATAATCTGTGCATATCCAGTGAGCTAGCCCTATAATCTGTGCGTATTCAGTGAGATAGCCCTATAATCTGTGCATATCCGGTGAGATATCCCTATAATATGTGTGTCTACTTTGAGATAGCCCTATAAACTGTGTGTATCCAATGAGATATCCCTATAATATGTATGTATTCTTTGAGATAGCCCTATAAACTGTGTATCCAATGAGATAGCCCTATAATCTGTGCGTATTCAGTGAGATAGCCCTATAATCTGTGCATATCCAGTGAGATGGCCTATAATCTGTGCGTATCCGGTGAGATAGCCCTATAATCTGTGCGTAGCCGGTGAGATAGCCCTGTAATTTGTGTGTAGCCGATGAGATAGCCCTGTAATCTGTGAGTAGCCGGTGAGATAGCCCTGTAATCTGTGTGCATCTAGTGAAAGTTGCATGATATTAACTGTGCCTATCCAGAGAGAGACAGCCTATAAACTGAAAAGTGTGGCTGTAGCAATTCAAAATGAAAATCAAAACTAGAAATCCTATCTTGCCTCCAGACTATGGAGAAGACCTAAGAAAGTCTTCAGAATTTTCTCTTTAAATCATCATCAGTACCATTTCAATTTCTTGTCCTCATGCCAAACTTTACGACATCATTTTATGTTGTTATTTCCACAGCGCATGTTGTTCAGGTCAGTAAATAGAGGAACAATATTAAAAATGTTTATTAAACGTATAAGGAAGCAGATTTAAAGCATGCCAGTGTTATATTAAGGTGTCAAGTAGGCTGACAGCCCATGCTTTACAAGTGATATGATCGGGCATTTTTAGTATGTATTTAATGTGGCCAATACATCACAGTGGCTACAAAAATAAACCTTCTTACCATTACGTTTCTAATAAAATTATAATTTTTCTTTCCCATAAGCAGTATAACCTATTTATCTGGAAGAGTCAAACCTGACTTCAGATCTGCCGCTCATGTTGCATGTGAGCGCTGGCAAATTCCTTGTGCTTTTGAAGTTTCATTTCCTAATTGTGGTGCAGTGATAATGCTGTTTGTGAGTTCCGAAGTCCTTGTGAGAATGAAATACTTTTATCCCTGGCACAGAGTAAGTACCCAGTAAACAGTAAGAATTAGAGACTTAGGACTTAAGTAATATTGGGCTGCAGGTTTGTTTAATGTTTATATGGAGACAAAGCTCCAGTAAAATGAAATGCTATTACCCAGATCCCACTAGTGAATCACCACCCAGTGCGCGATATGTCATCCTCTGTCCGGTGCTCACATGTAAGCTTTGTTTATAATCCCGCTTAGAAAAAGTTTTGTCAGGCCCGAAAAAGGAATTGAAAAAAAAATAGTCTTTGCTTAAAGCTGTCAGCGTGAAGAAGAGCAGAAAATCGATGGCAGGACAATGGTCAGCAGGGGATTATGCTTGTTTACTTCTTCAAGAGACGAGCTAGAGCAACTTCAAAATGCACAGCCTGTGCCCGAGCCTGAGAGCAGGGGAGAGCGTGAGTTGGATTCCGAGCTGTGTTTTCTTAGTCCCTGCCTCCCCCCTTTTATTTAGCACTGTAGTTTTAGGGCTGGAAGGCGCAGCACAGCCCCGAAGGCTGAAGTGGGGATGACACTAAAAATGTGTCAGCCTGTGCGGGAGCATGTAACTGTGTGGATCTCTCCTCCATCTGGTGCTCCCAGCAGCTGGCCCTCCTACCTTACAGGAGGCTGAGGGTTGGGGTTAAACACGACGTGTGTGTGTGTGTGTGTGTGTGTGTGTGTGTGTGTGTGTGTGTATGTGTGTATGCATGGTGAACACTGCAGCGCACTAATGCAGGCCGTAGGACTTGAGTACATGCAGAGACAGACAGAGTTCCCTGGTCAGATTTGACATGCCCAAGATTCCGTGTCTCCAGGCTGACCTGTAGATCTAGTGCTACTCCAAGCAGTTCCCAGCAGGACTTTTGCTAACAGCTGAATATAAGCCAACTCGAAATTTTAATGGAAAGGCAAGGAAGTAACATAGCCAAAGCAGTCGTTTTAAAGACAAATAAAGTGGAAGATCGTGTTACCCAATTTTAAGGTTTACTACAAAACTGCAGTAATCAAGACAGCGTGATGTTGCCAAAAGGATGAAAGAGCAGATCGATGGGACAGAACAGAATGCCCAGAAATAGACCAGAAGCATACCGCCAATTAGCAACAGGCCACCAATGCACTCTAATGGAGAAAAGATAGTCGGCAAACCATGTGGGAACATACAACTGGACAGCCGTATGCAGAACTAAATAAACAAAGAAATAAAAACAAAAACTTTTTAAAAAATTTACTTAAGGGGCTGGAGAGATGGCTCAGCTGTGAAGAGCACACGTTGCTCTTGTGAGGACCTGAGTTCCGTTGCCGCACCCGCGCCAAGCAGTTCAGGGACGCCTGCACATCCAGCTCTAGGGGATATGACGCCATCTTCTGGTCTCTGCAGGCCTTGCACTCATGCTCAGACACATACATATTCGTGATTTAAAATGAATAGTAAAATCTTTGGTGCTGGGAAGGTGGTGCTGTGGTTAAGAGCACTTGCTACTTTTGCAGAGAACCTTGGTTTGGTCCTCAAGTGCCCACGTAGTAACTCAAAACAACCTATAATTCCAGTTCCAGGTGGGTTGCTTCTGGCCTTCACAGGCACCAGGCATGTATGTGGGGCACACACATACATCCAAGCAAGCAGTTATACACATAAAATAATAAAAATAAATTTTAAAAACATTTTAAAATATAGAAATAAAATTACCGGGGCTAGAGAGATAGTTCAGTGGTTAAGAGCATTGCCTGCTCTTCCAAAGGTCCTGAGTTCAATTCCCAACAACCACATGGTGGCTCACAACCATCTGTAATGAGGTCTGGTGCCCTCTTCTGGCATGCAGACAGAATATTGTATACATAATAAATAAATAAATATTTTTTTAAAAAAAGAAAATAAAATTACCTAATGGCTGCCATTTCAGAAGGAATAATAGTTTGCTGCTACGTGGCCCAGCATCCATTATTATCTGAAGAATGTGAAACTGTTTAAAAACGACTCTGTACGGGACGGCCAGCACGGTTTAGTGGGTAAAGGCACACACCGCCAAGCCTGGCCACCTGAGTTCCATCCCTGCTCCAGCAGGCTAGTGATGGAACTCCTGATTTTACCTGTGTTCCCTCCACCCAGCCACATGCTTCAGGAAGCATTAATAGTGCTTACTGTTCGGTCAGCTATCCCAGAAATCCTCACAACCACCCCTGCTAAAACCCAAAAATTCCAGCAGAGTTCAAAACTTAGCACCTATCTCTGTGTAACCCCAAAAGGACACACACAGAAGCAGATGTTTCTAAGGAGCCAAGTAGCGCTATCCAGCTCACTGACATCGTCAGCAAGGATGCTTTGGGATGCTCCTCAGTGTTGGTCATGGCAAGCAGGAGTCTCATGAGTCTTACAGTGTCTCTTAAATCCTGGACACGCTTCCTTTGGTCGCTAAGAGTTGTCGCACTGCTGTGTCATGCAGTAGGTCTACAGCTGGATCCCAGCGGAGCAAGCCTGCCACAGGGGTGACGTGCTGCGGCACCCGGTGTCACCCCAGACAACTACATGGTCAGGTGCTTGCCCAGAACGAACGACTGGCTGACAGGAAGGCCCTGTCATTGTAATAAGCAGTACCTTGAAAGCTAGCCTGCCTGTTTCCCTTGAAGATGCAGATGCATCACTATGGAGTGAGTTAGGGATTGTGTGATTGTCGGTCCCACAAGTACGCCTGTGGGAGAACCGGAACCCAACCTTTTGCCCTTATCCACGTAATTTTTAAAAGGTTTTTCTAGTATAGCAACAGAATACCAGAATAACAGAGATCAAAGGTATTAGAGACCACAGTAGAGGACCCCTGCCCCTCGATGGCTTTGTGATGTGAAGGTCATTTGTTGTAAACACTTTTGCTAACCCAAGGAGCATCAGTTAACAGTCTTGTCCCATATCTTTGGAAATTTATTCATATTTCTGATGCATTATCTTATAAAAACATTTTTAGAAGTCACCAATTTGAGAATCCTTTTGAATTATAACAAAAAGCTTTATTGTTCTTATTATGGTCTAGTTAAATATCCCATTATACAGAGGTCAGAATGCTTCTCCTAGCGATGGCAGTTGAACAATAGATACATCAGTAAAATATTCTGTTGGGATGAATCTAGGCACACTGACCCTGGAAACAGGTAGAAAAAGAACAGGAAACAGCCTGCGGGTCACCTGAGGTGTCGCTATTTTACCTAATATTCTATTATCTGCATCTGTTTGTTCTGTTTTGTCTTTGAAGGAAGGGAGGGGAATCCATGATGGTAGGGCAGTAACTGATATTACAGGCTCTTACTGCAGAGCAACGCTGTTCTGGGTGTTTACGTATCTTCTCAGCAGGTGTGGAAACGGGCCCAGAGCTGTTCACGCCAATACCCAGAGAGGTTAAATAGCTTCCTTTCTAGAGAAGTAGTAAGCTTTTACTTTTGAAATTCTGTACATTTATTTGTCTGTGTGTACACACACTCGTCATGGCACACGTGTAGCAGTCAGGACAATTGACAGGAGCCGGTTCTCTCCACCTTGTGGGTTCTGAGGATCGAACTCAGCTTTCCAGGCTTGGCCACAGCTCCCTTACCAGCTTAACCACCTCACCAGCCCGTGATCTGCTTTAAAATGTATCTGCCCGTTTCTACCTTCTCACGTGCCTCTGTCCAGGGCAGCCGGAGAAGAACTGACCCTTCTCTGCCCTGCTGGCGATAGGTCACAGGCCACCACTGTTTCTGATCTGCTTCCGGGATCCTTACAAATCTTGATTCTGTCCAGTGATCTCTGCCCCTTTGGTTTAAGAACTACTATAAAAGCATGTTCTCTTGCCCATATACAGACGGTTAACAGACCTACCTGCCCACTTGTCCTGCAGCAGAGCCCTAGAGCAGATAATTCATCAAAGCCAGATTCTGATTGGCTGACTACTGGCACTGCAGAGTCCAACACCGAGGTCCTGGCCGAGTTTGTGAGTTTGTGTATAAAATGTTCCCCACCCCCAGGCCCCTGTGTTGAAGGCCTGGTCTTGCTTTGTGGATCCAGTCACTGAAATGTGACTGGGTCATGAGGACTCTACCTTCATCTCTGAATTAATCCACAGACAAATCCATAACTCTGTGGCATTATTTGGAACCGGTGGAAGCTTCCAGAGGCCGATCCTCCTTGGAAGAAGCAGGTTGGCAGGTATTTGGAGTGTACTTTCCGTGGGCTCCTTTTGTCTCTCCTTGCTTCCTAGCTGCCGTCATGTGGGCATCTCAGCCACAGTGTTCTACATTGCCACAAGTATGGGAGAAACTGCTAAAGATGTGAGTTAAGGAAACCCTCCTTCACTGAGGAGGAGTCAGACTAAGGCAGTTCAAGATGGCGCCTCCAACTCCATGTGGCGGAGACACTAAAGGGAGTCGCATTCACTCATAGCGGCGTTGGTTCCCCTCAAATATCTCTCTCCTTATCACTGTTACCCCTCAATACTGTCATTGCAGTCAATTTTCCAGTTGAGTTTTAGAGGGAAGGGAATTGAAACCATAACAAGACCCCAGCCCTGACCAGGGTTCAGCTGATTTCCTAGACGTGATTTCATGTGAACCTTTGGAGAAGTTACCAGAAGGAAAAGGGAAGTGTGGGAATGAGTTTTCCCCATCCTGGCTCACTTCCTAGGCAAGCATGATAGTCCAGTCCTTAGGATCTGGAGCCAATAGCTGAGCCACCATTGTCCCTTGCTGAAGGTGACGGATGATGGCCCCCAGGGAGGAGAGCATGCTGTCTGGAGTGATAGACACCCTGAGCTGCAGGACGGAGCAGGAGCCTGTCCGGTCTTCCCCGCAGAGTCTGGCCTCTCACTCGTCAGAGCTGTCCTTTTCCAAATGGCCCTGTTCCCATGATTTGTGTTGATTTGTCAAGTATGGTTTTGTTTCAGCTATGCTTATATCCTCATGAAATAACTGACATTTAAAAAGTGAATGGATTTGTAACTACTGTCATATGGATATAGTGAAAATTCTTAAATACATTATCAATGAAAATTGTGTATTAATAAGTAGCTCCTGGTCGCCCCATCCTCAGCAATCACCCGCAAAAGGCCCCAAATTACATGTTCATCACCATAAATTCATTTTCGTTGGCTAAGATGTCTTCTTGCTTTGCCATCACATTTGCCAACTGCCGGCTTAATCACTGGACTCTCATCCTGAACATTCTATTGGTTTGCTATAACCTCCCATGTTTCTAGTTTATTTATAACCACACAACAGTGTTTGTCATCCATTCTGGCTCCAGGAAACTCAACAAACCACAGTTTCCTAAGCAGATGATAGTGATCCAAGCTGTGCCATTGGCAGGTTGTCATCCATTGAATTATAGACAGACAATGGGTGTGTGAGGCCTTTGAAATGCATTTAGCCAGCTGGTTCTGGTGAAGCACTTACTGGAGACCCAGCGATGGGACCTTCCTCAGGGAGCTTGTTCTGTGTAGCTGCTAATCATGACACAGAAGCAAGGAGCCAAACAGTCTGTAGCTGAGTGTTAGCTCAGGGCTGTAAGTTCTGAGAGTGTGCAGTTCAGGGGAAGTGTGAAAGGAGGATGGATAAGCCAACGAACTGGAGCTGAGGCTGGGCGTTTCTTGCTGCTGCTTGTAGTGCTGGGGACCTCAGACGGATAAGCCCAGGGCCCCTGCCAGCAAGCCAAGCAGTCTACCTCTGAGCTCCATCTGTAGCCGAGGCTTGCCTTTTTAAATGGATGTGTTTGAGTAACTAAACACAAAGGGAGATTCATCCCAGGCCTTTAAAAACCCTGGGTGCCAGCATCAGTATAAGGATTAGTATGGTGTGCCTTCTTGGCAAGAGGGAGAGCTGTGCCTCAAATCCGGGGATAACCAGACACAGAAGCCATAGGGGTGAGAGCAAATGCCACAGCCAAAGCGCAAAGCCCAGAAGGCAAGTCCAGATTCAAAACCAGCTATCACAACGAGGGAGTGGAGTGTGCAGCAAAGCAGAGGTGACCGTAAGGGCTAAGCTGGAGCCACCAAAAGCGTATGAACTGGGGGACTTTAGGAAACAGTATATGTTAGTCTCTATGCAGTCTTATAAACACAGAACATTTTCCAAACAGTTTAAAGGAGATTCGCCCTCCAGGCAGCCCTTGTTATCACTGAATGGTTTAAGACAAGCTTGATTCAAGTAAATGATTTCCCTAACAAGTGCTGTCCGGGACGGAGTAGAAGCCAGACTATGTGAAAGCCAGCTGAGGTTCTCAGATTCCCTGACAGTGGGTGTTGCTGTGGGTTCGTGGGTAGAGACTGAGTGGGAAGGTGGCTTTGGTACCCAATGGCAATGTGAAGCAGGCCAGCCACGAAGCCCAGGTAATGGCCAGGTGTGAACTGATGCAGGCTGGGGTGGGGGTGTTTAGGCAGGACTTCCAGACAGTTATACTTTGATGTCTGACAAATGACAGGACCCCGAGGCAGTCTTGAGTCGAGCATTTTGAATGCACTGGTGACAGTGTCCTGCTGCCATTTGACAGTAGGGAGCAGAGCTTCAAGCTGCTCTGCGTTAGCATCTTTACCAGGGAGGTGCAGTTCAAGTCATGGGATCGTTGGATGCAGGGAGAGAGGCAGAGCAGAATGCTGGGGCAGACAGAAAGCTGCATCTCTGGAAGCGTGCCCAGTCAGCTGTTTCTGAACACAGCTTCATAGTCTTATTCTCCAGGGAATCTGTGTTCGAGTCATTGCAGGGTACTGTAACTGAGAAAATGCTCGGGAATTCAATTACAGTTAGTAAATCTCTGCCTTCGGGAAACCCCACTGTAAAAAAAAACTCTTGATATTTGTTTAACCCAATTGTCCTCAAATTTTCTTTTTATCAAGTGTCTTTGTGTGTGTGTTGGTTTTGGTTTTTTGTGACAGGGTTTCCTAGAACTCACCCTAGACCAGGCTGGCCCCAAACTCACAGAGACCCACCTACCTTTGCCTCCCTTGCCCTGAAAGTAGCCAATTCCTACCTACTGTTTCCTTTACTCCAGTTTCCCATGGACTCTGAGTAGCAGAATTCTTAGAAGAAGCCCTTCGTGCTGATTATCGTTATGGTTTATGATACAGTGTTGCGTGTCATTTATGATGTTTAGGATAAATCAATAAGAGGGCTGCTGGCTAAACTAGTAATGTTTTCTTAAACCTTTGAAAAGAAGAGCTGTTACCCATGTGATTCCGGGTTCATCGTGGAATCAAAAGATGTGCAAGATGAAGGTATGAAGGCACATGCTGTATCTCAGTCTCTAAAGAGTGGAGGCCAGCCTGGACTACAGAGGGAGAGCCTATCTTACCAAAAACAAAACCAAAAAAGTGTAGCCGGATATAGTGGCACACCTCTGCTCCCAGAACTTAGAAGGTAGAAAAAGGATTATCTGGGGTTCTAGGCCAGGCTCAGCTACATGGTGGATTCGAGACTAGGCTGGGCTACATGAGATTCTATCTCAGAGGAGGGGGAACGTGCATGGAAGATGATGTTAAATAGAAGCACTGATTCAACTCACACTAATGTAAGCTACAAGTGCTAATTCTCTGTCTCATAGAGCCAGGAAATCCCGAGTGCAAGGAGCAGCTTATACGTAGGTGTCAGCCTGCATGAGAGCTGTTCTTTCTCTCGGGCGGCTTCCCTCTCGCGTTCATTCCCCGTCAGGTGGCCCCAGGGTCCTCATGAGGCTTTATAGTTGCCAGGATTCTGAAAAAAATTTTCCAAGTCTTTCTTTACAGTGTTGAGTACATTGGGATTTAGCAAGGTTTTCCCTATTTTTATTTTTAATACACAGTTGTATATAGCCCGGGCTGGCCTCAGACTCACTGTTTAGCCATGGAAGACCTTGAATCTTTGATCTTCCTAATTTTATGCCCAAGTGTCGTGATTGCAGGCACATAACCCTACATCTGGCTTATGATGTGCTGAGGATCAAACCTGGGGCTTCCTACATGGCAGGCAACTCTACCAGTCAAGCCCAAAGCCACTTGATGCTGGGCAGTTCTCATTATGTTTTATTTTAGGAGTGAGCACCTGGTTGCTAAATTCAATGCACTCTGCAGTGCTGGGTGGGTTGGGCAATAGCCCTGTGTTAACCCAAAAGGAAAGCACTTTTTTTCAATTGAAAGCCATCCCCCTATCCTACTGATGAAGATGTAATACCAGAAACAAACTCCCTGTCCCTGACTGATTCGGAGGGGCCCAAAATACGGAAGAGCTATTTCATGGCTAACAGTGGGATCCACTATTGCAACCATGGTGCTCTTGCTCTTCCCCTATAGCCCATAATTCTTTAGCTGTTTAAAACCCAGTGGCACATCTCCCGAATGCCTCTGGCTTGGTGGTGGCATAGGCTGGGGTGTGATGTAAAAGCCCGACAGGCGCTAGCTTAACCATTCTGAAAATAGCCCAGTTCTCACCAACGCCCAGCTCCAGGACAGGTGGCTGATGCATGCATGGCTACATGGGTGGATAAATGTGTGATATAGATAAGTGTATTTTAATATTTATTTATATATGTGATTCTTCTAATTTTTCTAAAACTGCAATAGAACTTCCTTGAATTCTTGAATTTTAAAATAGGTCTTGAATTTTCACCTCCAAGTTTATCACTCCATGTTCTGATCTTCGTTAAATTTGGGGGGAATCTGTGTTTACTGATGCACCTCTGATGAAAATGGAGGGGTTGGGGAACACAAGCACATGTCCTTACACTGCCATCCCCAGAGCTTCCGTGCTCACCGAGTGTGCATTTGATAAGATGGCAGCCTAGAGAAGCTTCAGGATAACTCGCCCCAGATAGGACTCTTACGTACCCTTGCATGCACCAATGACAGCCAGAGGGTCTCACAATGGTCTCTCATTCACAGTGTTGGAGAGAAGCCTAAAGGATCGTGGTGATGTGACTGTCACATATATTGAATATTAGTCTTACTTATAACAGCCAATTTCTTTAATGAATAAGACCCAAGAAAAGCATTATCACTTTGTGTCTCATCAGAGATTTGGTTGGAGATATTTTTGCCTCTAAGCACAAGCTGGAGCACAAAATAATATAATTATAGTGACCTTTTCAAATGTTATTTCAAAGTTACCATGTTATATTAAATTGCTCCAGATTTTTGTTTGACTAGAATTATTGCTTCTACTGACCACAGGAGGGGGACAATGAGCTTAGAACAGGACGATCTCAGATAAGTCAATGCTAGAATTTCGTCTACTGAGCCGTTGTCATTGTATTATATGGAGAATTCTAGTTAAAAAGATGGACTTGGAGAGTGGGTCAGTGATCTCTTTGTAGAGCTCTATCTACTGGGTAGAGGTGCCCAGTACTGCCACAGTGAATACATCTTCCTGCTTTTGCTAGTATTCAGGCTCCTCAGTCGGGTTATTAGGAAGGGTGGCTGAACCTGGCCCACCTAAAGATGGTGACAATATGGCAATCACAGAGAAATAGAAAGGCACACTTTGGCGGTGTCTGTCACCCACCACAAAGTAACTCCAGAAAGAGAGGAAATGAGAGGTCCCCGCAGCTTCTTGAGCAGTTCACTGTAGGGACTTTCCCTAGCTGGACGGCTCTGTACCTCTTGCCACCCATTTAAACTCTACCCTCTATCAAGACCACTCGAAGAGCTTTGACCCTCAAATGAAGGTCTTTTATAGGAAGAGTTCTGTGTGGGGTGAGGTGGCATGGCCTGGAGGATGGGACAAAGAAGGGGGTGTCTGAGTAAAGCCACATGGCACAGAGCAATTTCTCAAGCCAGTAATTAAGGAAGGGAGATCCTTGCCCCTTGCCCCATTAGCATGTATCTTTGAGCACCCGATTCACCTCTTTGGCCTTAATTTCTTTTTCTATGAAGTCAGGTAGATTTTAATCTAATCTTAAAAATCCTTCCACAGACAGCAACAGTCAACATGGGTCTGAAGTTTGAAAATATATACCAAAAACTTTCTCCATCATAGTGATCTGTTGGTTTCCTTTTTTTCTCTCTCTCTTCTTTTTTAAATTGACTGCTTAGTCTATATGAGATACTTCTGGAACATCCTCTTAAGATCACGACAGCCACTGCTTCAGGTGTGTGCATCTCTGTTCCCATTCTGAGGCCAGGTGTGAGTAATCTGCCCAGAGCTGCTCTGCTAGCAAAGAGCGAAGCTGTAATTTGAGCCTCGCTCTCTCCCTACTGTAGAAGCCTGTGTGCCTGTCACTCTCCTTGTTGCTGTGGCAAAAAGTCTGGCTTCTTAAAAGGAACTTAGAGGAGCCGGGCCTGTTTAAGGGGATACAGTTTGTACTGGCTGGGGAGTCATGGCAGCAGGAACATGAGGCGGCTGGTCGCATTCGGTCCCCAGTCGGGAAGAGGGGCTATCAAAGCTGTAGTCAGCTCACTTTCTCCTCTTTATGCAGTCTGGGCCCCAGCTGCTGGGATGCTGCTGCTCACATTTGAATGGATCTTCCCACTTCCCAACCAAACCTAGAAAGTCCCTCACAGACTTTCCCAGAGGTCTGCCTCCCAAGTGACTCTGGATCCTGTCCAGTTGATGGTGCTAACCTTGTTTTATTCCTCTGCACCGTGTAGCTTCCCTAAGGCCCAAAGACTGTGTAAGTAGAGGTGCTGCTCTCAGTGACTACAAAAGTGTTTGGTCCCATACACCCACACTGATATTGGTGATGTAGATGCGGAACACAGGCCGAGAGGGTCCCAGGCCGGCAAGGCATTGGGCACCATCCAGGAAGAAGGGACCCTTTGGAAATGGGTAATTTCCAAATAATTTGGCATTATTCTCTCAAGAGAAGACTAGACTCCAGACTTGTAAATGAACTCTCCTTCATTTGAAATTTAGGCAACAAAGTCAGAGTTTTCCAAGTAGCTTCAAGAAGGTGAATGGCAAAATCCACCTACTAACTTCTCTTTCCTCTCATCAGGGTGGACACAGAACAGGAAACAAAGCCAAGTTCTGTTCTAAGCTTTGTCATGTTGAGTTTGCGACCCTTCTCTATAGCCTGTCTTAGGCTCTCCTGAAGAAAAACAAATTAAACATTTAAAGAGTATGAGATCTGGGGAACTGGCAAAATATGTTACCCGGTTTTGTCGAACTGACAAGCGAAGGTTCTGCCTTATTTTGTTTTTAAACATTTCTAGAGGTTGAAAAATGAAAGGATACGTGAAAATTAAGTGAAGTTCAGATTTTGGTATCTACATAAAGTTTCATTGGAGCACAGCTGTGTTCACACAGTGTTACCTGTGTCTGCCTTTGCATTAGAAGGGCAGTGCTGAGGACAGTCCCATCTCGTGGCCCACCAAGCATCAAGTGTGTGCCATCTGGCCTTACAAAAACATCAAGCACTCTGATTTAGAATCCAAAGCCAAGAAAGATGGACAGTGCACATCTGCTTCCCAAGTTAAGGTCAAAATAGAATGTGCTTAAGTCAGAAGGAATGAAAGGAAAATTACTAATTTCTCCAAATATAAGGAAATTAAAATTGTTGGGTTTTTTCTCCACACATTATATCAAAGACAACTTACAAGCTGTGTCGCAGTGATCAACAACTTAACTATATTTGTCGTTGGAAAAAAATATAATCTGGCCCAGAGTGGTTTTCTTAGTATGTTCTGCATTTTATGAATGACAAAGCAAGATTCTTTAGTCTTAAGAAAAATGAGAATAATGAAGACATAGCACCCTCTGCCAGCCCTCAAACATGCACTCCAGGCTGCGAGCCTGCACCCCACGCCCACTGCTGTGTCCCAGCTTTCATAGCTAAGGCCACTTCATCTCCATGTGCTTGGTGGCTCCAGCTGCCTCTGCCCTAACTGCATCTTTTCCTCAGATGCATCTGGAGAGCAGGCTTCCCAAGTCCAAAACTGATGTCTGAAGGCTGGTGACCCCAGTGCTTCCAGTAAGCCTTGATGCCCGGTTAGTGCTCAGTAAAGCATGTGTGGTGGGATCAGTGGCTGCTTGTCTGTTGGAGCTTCTGTGAGGTCCTGTGGAGAGCTGAAGCGTCCCTTGATTCATTCCTAGGAGGAATCTTCCTTTTCTAGGAGCTCACTCTTCACGAGGGTGACAAAGAACTTTGGGAGTAGTTTCTGTGTTAACCTTTTCTTCCTAAGGATAAGTTTGCGGCCCCTTTATAAAAACCTGTGATTCAGGTGACCCTACATTCTACACAGACACGATGTGTTTGTAATGGTCATTTTCATTAGTGTCTAATGCCTGTGAACTCCTTCTGAGCAGCCAAGCCCAAAGCATAAAGCATTTGGCATTTTCTGCTGCCTCTAAAAGTCTATAATTTGACAGAAGCCCAAACTCTGTGTATCATAAAGTTAAAAGTTTGTTTCCAAAGAAAAAAACAGTACCACCACCACCCCACCGATAAGCCTGTAGAAATTCTGCAATGGAATTTTAAAAATTGTTACCAAATACCAACACACCCAAAACAGCAATATTCAAACTATTTATTGATCCTCTCTATTTAAAATATTCACCAAAAATACACAAAATACATTATTCCACAAGAAGCACAGATAATATGAATACCTCTTTAGCGATAGGTAGTTCAGGCTAGGAACTGTCTTAGGGTACTATTGTAGTGAAACACCATGGCCAGCGTAACCTGGTGAGGAAAGGCTTACATTTTCCTGTCACTGTTCATCATCAAAGGAAGTTAGGACAGGAACTCACACAGGGTAGGAACCTGGAGGCAGGAGCTGATGCAGAGGCCATGCAGGCTGCTGCTTACTGCCTTTCTCCTTACTGTTTGCTCAGCCTGCTTTCTTAGAGAACTCAGGACCACAGCCCAGGGATGGCCCCGCCCACAGTGAGCTGGACCCTCCCACATCAATCACTAAATAAGAATACGCTTGTCTAGAGCCCAGTCTTTTGGTGGCATTTTCTCAGTAGAGGCTCCCTCCTCTCAGATAACTCTAGCTTAAGTCAAGCTGACATAAAACTAGCCAGGCCAGCAACCTAATATAAGAATCCCATTTATCCCTTTGCATTTATTATGCAGATTGAGTTTTCCTTCCTGAAATACTTTTGACAGAAAGTGTTGCAAACCTCAGGTTCTTTCAGATTTTGAAATGTTTGTGTAAACGATGAAGTGTCTTTGGGATGACAGTCAGATCTAAACATGAGATCCAGCTTCATACAGTAGTTTTAGTATGTTAGTGTACTAACTGTGCCCATCACTTGATTCTGGTATGAAATTTTCCACTTCTAACAGCAGGTCAGCCCTCCAGAAAGGTCAGATTTGGGATTTCAGAGCTTTAGATCCAAGTTCAAGTTCTCAAGAATAGAAAAGCAGTTACTGTGAATGACAGAATATCTAACCCTTGACTGACAAGGGATATTTGCATCTACGGTCCCCCCTCCGGTCTGGGCTACTGAACTGCCCAAGTCAATCATCGTGACGAGTGTCCTAAACATACCAGTCTGATCAGAACCCTTCAGAAAGTGTACGCTATGACGTCATGCTGACAGCATCACAGGTAGCTCCCAGCCCACTTCCTGTCTTAGTGGATTTGCCAATTCTAAACATTTTATAAAAAAATAAAATCTGTGTTATGTACGTCTTTATGACAGGCTTCATTCACTTATCATAATCAAAATGTTTTAAGGCACATCCATGCCATAATATACTTAAGTATTTCCATTTCTTTTATTCTGAGTAATAGGCCATTATATAGATATACCTCATTTTTTGTTGGTTTTTTGTTTGTTTGTTTTTTATTTTGTTTTGTTGGCTTTTATTTTTATTTTTCACAACAGGGTTTCTCTGTGTAGCCCTGGCTGGCCTGGAACTCACTCTGTAGCTCTGGCTGGCTATGAACTCAGAGATCTACCTGCCTCTGCCTCCCCAGTGCTGGGGTTAAAGACACCACCACCTGGCAGTGGTGTGCCTTATTTTAATTGTTCACTTATAGACATTTATGTTGTTTCTGCTTTGGGCTTGTGAACATTTGGGTGTGTGCTTTTGTATGGATATAGATATTTTTTTTGATGATTTTGCATGTGCACCTGGACGTGGAGAGGCTGGGTCATATGAAAATTCCATGTTTAACTTTTGAAGAAAATTCCAGACTGTCTTCCAAAGCAGCTGTTCTGTTTTACATCCCCACCACGGTATGTGCGGGTTCCTGAGTCTTCACATTTCTTGATGGCAGTTGTTCTCTCTCCTGGCATCCTAATGTCTGTCTCATGGTTTTGACTTGCCATTCCCGATAGCTAACGATGTTGCACATCTACCATTTCATCTGTTACAGGCTATTTGTGTATCTTTGGAGAAAAGAGCTATTCAAACCCTTTGCCCATTTTCCATTTGGGATGCCTTTTTGCTGTTCTGTTATCAAAATTCTTTATATAAAAGCTCCTATCAGGTTATGGTTTGCATGTTCTCTTTCTGTGGGCTGCATTTTCACTCCCCTCGTAAGACCCACTGAAGCATAAAGGTTTCTGGTTGGATATACCAAATGTTAGCTATTTTCCCTTTGGTTCCTGTCCTAGTTAGGGTTACTGTTGCTGTGATGAGACAACATGACCAAAAATAAAGTTGGGGAGGGAAGGGTTTATTCGGCCTACACTTGCATACTGCTCCATTCTATTCTGTTAGTGTCTAGCCTGTGTTAATACTATGTCTTGACTATCGTGGCTTTGTTGTGAGGTTTTAAATGTGAGAGCATGATTCTTTAACAGTTTGTGCTGCCTCAGTTCCCTTGCATTTGCATACAAATTTTAAAACTGGATTATCCGTTTTGACCAGGAATTCAGGCAGGATGTTAATAAAGACTACATGAACTCTTTAGGTGGATGTGGAGAATGTTGCCATCTTAACAACATTAGGTCTTCTGATTCAAGAATTTGCATGTTCTTCTACTTATTGAGGTCCTTACATTTCTTTCAAGAATGTTTTGAATTTTCCAGAGTATAGATTTTCCAGTGTCTTAACCTTTTTCATGTTTGTTGGACATGAAATTTTCTCAATTTTAATCTTTGATCATTATTAGTCTATGGAAATAGTATGTAGTTATTGATCTTCTGTTCTGCAATGTCGTTGTTCTCATAACTTGTTCTAATAGATTTAGCAGATTCCTTGGAATTTTCCTACTTATTTATTTGTATCTGGTTGATTGGTTGGTTGTTTTGAAACAGAATCTCATCTATAGACCCGGCTGTCCTGGAACTCACAACAGTTTCCAGCCTCCACCTCCTGAGTGCTGGGATTAGCATGTGGTACCCCACCTGTGAGGATACTGGATTTGTACAATACTGTGTTGTGTGCAGGCAGAGGTAGTTTACGTTCTTTCCTGTTTGGACGCCTTTTAATGTTCTCACCGAGTCCTAGGCCTCTCTTTCCGCTTTCAGAAGAGTTTTGAAAAATTGTTCTCAACTCCTTAAATGTGTGATATAACTTAGAGATGACACTATCTGGTCTTGAGGATTAGCCTTTTTAAAATTGCTTTCGTGTGTGGGGGTGGGAGGTGTGTGAGTGAGAGGAGAGCTTGGAGGTTTTGGTTCACGCCTACAATGTGTGTTCCGGGGTTTGAACTCAGGTTGTCGGACTTGGCTGCAGGTACCTTTTCTCTCTGAGTCATCTCGCTGGCCCCTTGAAGAAAGTTTTCAAGTCACTAGTAGTCTGCTAAGTTTTCATAGACATTTGAGGTATTAAGAATATAATATGGTGTAGGCTAAGACCTAAAACTTCCTGTTATCACCACCTTTTCACCTCAGGGAAACTGAAAAAAAAAAAATGATGATGGATCAGATACCACCCAAAATACCAATACATTTGAACTTATGTGTTAGTAAATGAGCCAGTCCTCAGTTTTTCTTAGTGCAAGAATAGTAGAAACTGAGTGGGGATTGGAGGGCCCTTGACCTGAGAAGGCAAAGTAGATGTGCCTGCATCCCTCCTCAGATTCTAAGCAGTACATGTAGAAAACCCAAAACTCTTTTACAGTGTTGCCGGCTGTCAGCACGACCTCGTTGCCCTCTGCTCTCTGGGCCCTAACCTACCGCCAGTGGAAAGCATCAGGCTGCTGTTTTAAACTGTCTCTAAGCATCCCTTATTCCTGAAGGCTGTCCATCATTCTGACCACTCCCTTTAGCATCTCACTCAGCTCCCCGCTGTGGAGGCTGCCCTGGAAGTAATTAGAATTGTGCATCTCCTCGGATGGTTACACTTTGCAGGTCTGTGGGTAGGGTACTTGAGGAAAAGGTTGTTTTACTGTGTGCTAAATGTAGCTTCAAGCAAGAACTATTGTTTGAGACCTTTTATAGGCCGAGATGAAATTCCTTCTGCCATTTGAACAGCTTACCTCCAGGAAAGTCCACACTTAAGTCTCTGACTGCTGGGAAAGAATCCTTTGTTCTCTAGAAAAGCAGACTTCCTCATCCTTTGAGTCGCCTCGTTTTTATTCCTTGTTTACTTTTCTGGGGGAAATAACGCCCCCCTCCCCAGTAATGTCAAGGGAAGAGCTATTTCAGAAATACCATTGCTGTCCATGAGAAAAGAAACGCTTAGTTGTTGATAGAAAAAATAAAATTAAAAAAGAAATATTTATGAAACCTGAATCAGATAAATATTATAAACTCAAGCTTCCAGAAATTCTTTAGATTGTGTTCGTTCCAAGGCTATAAAAAGGGACTTTGTTTTTATCACCCTAATTAGTTAACAATCAGGTTCAGGAAATCCAAGGCTGCACAGGGGGTGTTGTGCGGGGTACAGGGCCTTTTCCTGTCCTGCTGGGGAGAGCCCATCGCTGCTAACTATGCAGATCTCCAAGACAGCAGTCAGCGTCTTCTCCAGATTTCATAAGCAGCTTAGGCCTCAGTCAGCTGAACCTGAGGTCTTTGATTAATACTTGTTTATTACCCAAGTACCAATTTGTTCATTGCCGCATGCCCGGTGCCAGCACAATTCCCCAAACTAAACATCTATTAAAGGAATGTCTGAAGTAAGTTCAGGGCCAGTTGCAAATAATAATTTTTGGATTTCTAAAAAGTTTCTTTCAAAAAGAGAACCTTTTAAATGACTATACTCAGAGGTGTTTAAGAAACTTTTACTGTTTGTAGATCTATACTTAAAGAAGTTTATGCTCATTTAGTCTTACTGAGTTTGTAGAAATGGGTCGCCTGTGGGTTAGAGGTCATTTATTCAAATCGTTCTTCAGCTACCCAAAAACTGACTTACATTTTTTTCAGTATCATTAAAGTGTCTGATCTGCATTTAGGTCCCAGGTTTTATCAAGAGCAGAGTATCGGTTGCTGCCCCATCTGCTGTGAGCCATTTCTATGTCTTTCTCTGTAACTGAGAAGACAATGTGTCTTGCTGCCATTGTTAGAAAGCCTAGGCATGAGAAGTAAGAGATCTTTCCTTGCCAGCTAGGTTCCTCTTTAGAACACCCTTGTGATCCATTTATATCTGAGGAAATGCCACCTCCCAGGACTATATAATATACCCAGTGTCCTCCAATAAAGAAATCACGTTGTCAGAGCTGAGCCACAGGTAGGCATTGAGTCTACAGGGCCTGTGTGTGACTGGTTCAGCCTGTATGTAAATGAAATGTCCAAGTTTCTGGTCCCCAAATGAATTTCCGATGCCGGATTTCCGATGCAAATTACATGAGGGCTTTTAATAACATTCAAACTTAAGTTTGGACCAACACCTTTAAGCACCCCAGCATGGTAGGTGCAGAAAATGTGGCAGGGAGCCTTGGGAGGGTAGAACTTTTAAAGGGGAAATGCCGTAATCAAGGGAGTTCATGTCCTGCCATTTTGGGATTGGGTGAGGAATACATAGGATAAGGCAGTTTCTGAAACCATTGGTCAGTTTGGGGGCATGAAAACCTATCACAGAGCCATTAATAACTGACAAGGTGTCTTCAAGGACAGGATGCCTCTGAGGAACAATTGGACCTCATTAAACTTTATGGCCCTGCTCCCTATCTTAATTGGCCATTTTTAGGGTATCTGTTCAGATTTCAGCTATGGCAGCACATTTCTGGAGCTGAGATTGCCCACACACCCCACCCCCCAGCTCATTACATGGCTTAAGATGAAGCCCCCTCTTTAAAATGGAGTTTGCAAAGTCAGGTCCTCACATGAACAGAGGGTACAGTGGGCCTGGTGTCCACGAATTCCTGTAAATCTGTAATGCATCTTTTACACATTTCTTGTTTTTTCTAAACCACAGTGCACTTTAAAAAACATTGAATTCTGGGACTTACAAGACATAGCCACTATTAAAAGCCAGTGCAATGCAGTATAATGGATCTGCTGAATGTGGCTTTCAGAGTGGCAAGAACTGGGCTTGGCATTAACAATTTGTGTAGGAAGTAAGCTGATAATTCTCAATCTGTGGGTCACAACCCCTTTAGTGCTGCACATCAGATATTTACATTAAGATTCATAACAGTAGCAAAATTACAGTTATGAAGTAACAACAGAATTACTTTGGGGGCTGGGGGGTCTCCACAGCATGGGAACTGTATTAAAGAGTTGCGTCATTAGGAAGGTTGAGAACCAGTGCTGTGTTCTTCTCTGAGTCTTACTTCCCTGCCCTTGGAAATGGAAATAACAATGCTCACTATGGAGAATTACGCATATTAGCAGTGATCTATATAAGGTGTCTAGACTGTAGACTGCGGAGTTGTGCTGTGCACAGCCCTGGCCAGTGGCCAGCGCTCAGCAGCAACCAGACTCATTCTTATTCCAGCTCTACAGGTGAGTAGCAAGAAAATTCTCCTAAAAGCTATCAAGAGAAGGAAAACGGTACATTCTTTCCTTTACATTTTGGGAAACATGTTTTATTTCTTTTAAATGCATATTTATACACCAAGAAGTATATAAATAAATAGAAATTTTGCGTCTGGTATTATCTGACTTAAAATATTTTTAAGTTGACAAGCAAACAAGTCGAAGAGATTCAAGTGCGAACTTGAGTTTGGGATTTGTAGTTCAAAAAGACCTGCCTTCTCCTCAGCACTTGGCCATATTTCTTCTTGTTTTCCTAAGGTATCTTTTTTCTCTACGTCTTGCCTGGAGCAGTCACGTGGACTGTTCCCCACTGGAAATGTTTCTAGTTCCCTTCATACCATGTTTTGTCTCTGAGAACAAACATGTATTCAGGACTTCTAAAGTGAGGGAGCTCTTGTTGCAGCTGCAGAGCCACAAAAGGGTCCCACTGCCATCTTGATGTTTATCGTCTCCACAGCAACACCGAACTACCCGAGTGAGGTCATGAGGGCCAAGATCTAGACAGCGTGCAGAACTTTATACAACCCAAATTTCACAAACCATTCTTGATTAAAATCCTGACTTATCTCTCCCAGTAATAATATTACCAGGATACATACCTAACATCTCTACTAAAAAAATGATCTACACTATGCCATACTTCTCACTCTCAGAAACAATAGGATAATTGTGGATAACCCAGGTAGCCCTGGTGTGACCAGGTAATTCCTAGTGATTCTGTGTAATTGCCTTTAGTCCCACAGTGACCCTGTGAGAAGGGTATGTGCCTTCATCATTCTTGTAGATGTGATCCCTTTTTGTATCAAAAGCCAGAGTTTAAATCCAGGAAAACAAGTTGTGATGTCTATGCTCTTAACCATATTAGAAAGTATTTTTGAATACCAGCAATACATCTGTTAGAACTGGACAAAATATATACATTGTTGACTCTAGAAAGATGCGCATGCACAGGCAAGCTATTCCCTTCCTTCTGTGTTCTCCTAAGTGCAACATGGGTGGGTTTCCCAAACAGGTTAGGGGAAATCTCCTTAAGACTGTCCAAGGATTCTCCCAAGGTTTATGCCTCAGTTCCTTGGGGAATTCTTGTTTTAATGTAATTTATAACACACAGTCATCAGATTTTGATGAGGGCTCTGTATGTAGACTCACAGAAGGAAGAAGAAGAAAGGTATGTGTAGATTTATTCATTTCTAGATGATTGGTCCTTTAGGCTTACATTTGCCAAAAATTTACTTATACTGCATCCTGTGGGGGTGCCAGTCCCTAAAGCCTCTTTCAGCACACGTGAGCACTATGTGAAATTAGAAAAAGAATTTTAAGTGGAAAAATGATTACCAACACAACCCTCTCGGACAAAACAGCTAGAAGGAAAATGGAAATGCTGCTGTGTGTTTGTGTGTGTTGTGTGCATGCATTTGTGTGAGCATGTTCTCATGGGTGTGGCCTTATGTGTATATACTCATACAGAGAGGCGAGACATTGTTATTGGGTGTCTGCTTGTTCATTCTCTACCTTATATATCGAGGCAAGGTCTCTCAGTTGCACCCACAACCCACCAATTTGTCACTTTGTCCCGGGGATCCTCTGTCTCTGCCTCCCACATACTGGAACTACAGGCAGCCACTCTACTTCCCAACTTTTACATGGGCTCCGGATCTGAACTCTGGTCCTCATGACGACACATCAAGCGCTCTATGAACCAAGCCGTCTCCCCAGCCCCCAAAGCTGCTTCCTTTAGGTTGCTTCTACAAGCATGATCATCTTGCACTGTTTGAACCTCAGTCCCCGCCCCCTTCCTACTAACAAGTGACCAGATATACTCTAAGTGGTACTTGGAAGGAAGTGCAGCTCCAGATGATGAAAAGGAGGAGCTTCAGTGCTCATTCATTAGCCATCCACTTAATGACCATCTGCTGGAAATCTCTTAGGTATCAGACATTGCACTAGGAACCAGCTATTCAAAGATGAGAAGCCTCTGGTATCTTTTCTCACTATTGAGAACGCAAGCAAAATGCAGTTAGGAGCCTGGTGCCCGACAGTAGCTGGGAGACCAAGTTAGACAGGTTCAACATCACTCCACAAAAAGGATGAACCCGGGAACCAAAGTGTAGGTCCGTTTGCTAGAAGAATAAAGTGAAGCCAGTGACTTTTTTCCAAGAGAAAAGGCAAGATGTCATGGAAGACAAAGGTTGTGCAGAAGATGATGGGGGCACTAAGGATTAATGAAAGCTGAGTGGCACTGTGAGGCTGAGTGGCCATAGCTGGCCAGGTCACCTTTGTCTGACGGAGAGAAGCAAAAGGATGGGTGGATCTTGGGAGCTGCTAGGTACCTGGCCAAGCCAAAACAGTGAGCGCTAGGTTCAGGGAGAGACCTTGCCTCAAAAAGTTAGGCATGGTGATGCACACCTTTAATCCCAACACTCAGGAGGCAGAGACAAGCAGATTTCTCAGTCAAGGCCAGCGTGATCTACATAATGAGTTCCAAGCCAGCCAAAGTTACATAGTAAGACTCTGTTTCTAAAAAGCAAAAGCAGAGGGGAGGGGTTAACTCCAGAAGTCCCCCAGCCAGTGCTGACCTCTGCCCCCGACATGCACACACTCCTGCAGGCACATGCACACACATTCTAGAGTTTTGTTTTAAATTCTAAAGAATCCCCATTCAAGAAATTGTTGATATGGGTTTGGAATAAACATATTTTCTAAGTAAGCACATATGCTTTTGATACAGTCTAGGGGTCTTGATCAGGTTCGTTTTCTCTGCCAGTCAGAGAACGAAAAGACAGGAAAAGCTCTCAAGCGTAACCCAGCTGTGGAGAAATCCCAAGCATGGCCAACAGCAGCACACACAGTCAGTAGTTGAAACGGTGTTTACTGGGGGTGACGGAATGCACGCGTGCAGCAGACACACACAAGACTCTCTGCAAAGCAGAGGGAGGCTCAGCCGGAAAGGCAAGGGGGGTTAAACTCGCAGTTTTCATCCCCTGCTTTAGTTTGAAGGATGGCTGCTGGGCCCACAACTGTGTGTAATGTGTCCCGACCCAGCCTTGAACTTGCTGAGCCAGTCTGTTACGGGGCGTGCTGGTGGGAGACAGAAACCTACAAGGCGTTGGTTTTAAGCTGCCAGATTTTCGTCTCAAGTCAGGAGGATGAGGAAGAAAGTGGCTATCTTGGAAGTTCACCCCTTTTATTACCTAGCCTTGGCCCCGCTCCTGTCTGTCTGCCCACCAGGAGTCCGTCTAACTCTTAGTCTCTCACTTCTAACAATAAGAGCGCTGCCCATGTTGGTTGTTACCGAGAAACAAGTTTTAATTCAATACCCAAACACTACAGTTCCCTCGTCCAAAGGACGGAGCTGTATGTACATGCCCAGCCATGGTAGAGTTAGCATGCAGTTCTGTTTAGGCTGAAGGCAGTGTTTTCAATCCTTTAACTGGACTTTTTAGTGATATGGACAGGGAGATCTGCCCTGCAGAGGACATCAGATCACATTGACCTCTTCAGCCCTTCCTCGCCTCTAAGTCTCTAAATAAAACGGTTTGGTCACAAAGAATAATTATCTTGTTATACTGAGACTACCAGTGCTAACTGGGATTGCCCCAGCCCAGAGCAGGGACATAGGCTAGGATGGTGATTGAGTAATAATCCATCACACAGCAGTGCTGGCCCCGCTCCAGTGAGCAGACATTACAGTAACTCTGTCCGAAGTCTCAGCTAGTACATGTAAGGAAGGTCAGAACTCCAGCCAATTCCAGACTTACTGTTTTGCCTGAAGCAGATGCCACAAACATTATGTTTCTAAAAATATTTGAAAATGGTTTATGTGAGACATTTAAGTTTATTTTTAAAGTGAATCCCTAATTGTTTTGGACTTAATTATCTTTATAGATAATGTTTTAGTTGTGTTTTGTTCATTGGATCTTAACATTTGCAGGGGCTGTAGAGATGGCTCAGTTGTTCACAGTGCTTGCTTCTTTTCCGGGACCCTGAGTTCTGTTCCCAGCACCACGTCAGGTGGCTCACGGCCACCTGTAATTCCAGCTCAAATGATGTAATGCCCTCTCCTGGCCTCTACAGGCACGTGCACACATGTGGGGTGTGTCTGTCTGTCTCTCTGTGTGTCTCTGTGTGTTAAAAAAAAAAAGAAACATTTTAAAGTTTGTTTTTCCTTATAGAAGCTACTACTCTTCCTTTAGGGGTTCACTGTACATCTTTCCCCGCAGAGAGCGCCCCAGCCCTGTTTTCCACCCACACTGCCCACAGACAACAGCACTGCACCCTGCCAATGCCCTGTGCAGACAGGTACTTAAAGACCAAGACCTCCCTGCCTGTGGTGGAGGAGCAGAACAAGGAAAGCAGCCTCTATGGACAGGGAGACCGGACAGGGTGGGTGGACTGCTCACAGGATTTCCCCAGCTTCTTCCCCTGGTCTGGGCTCTGTTGTCTTCTTTGGTTTAGCTTCTTCTTAAGTAAAATAAAGCAGTCTTTTGGGTATTTTGATTCAACAAGCTCAAAATGTCACTTCCCAAAAGTTCCATAAGTTTTCATTTGTCGTTTTCAGAAGACAACAGGCGAGTCCAGACAGAGCGTCACACTGTGAAACACATCAGACAGAAGCGCATCAGACAGGTCCAGCACTAAGTAGCCAAGGCAGCAATACAGTGCTTCTCATGGTTTTTAGTGGTAGTATTAACTATGTATTGCTATTATTATTTAATGGTACTATTAACTATGCAAAATAATGGATTTTATTGACATTTTCAAACATGCATATAATATACTTAGACCATATTCACACATCCCCCTTACCCTCTCTTACCCCAAAAGTGCATTCTATAAGTGGCATAAAGGTAGAAGTGGGGATTTTCAACTAGCAAACATGTGATTTTTCAATCACTGAATTCAATACCCTGTACGCTTAGGTTGATCTGCCAGCACTCCAAATGATTGCTTTTTCTTGCCAGATTGATTTATTTCCCTGCTTAGGCTAGCCATCCTTCAGGGAGTATCTTTCAACAGAATTTCACTGCGTCTCAGTTTATGTGAGTGTACCAGCAGGGGCATTTATCACTCCCTAGGGGTGACTATGAGCCCTGCAGGTCTGGCTGCCTGTTAAACAAAGTCTCTGTGTTTATGGCACTTGTGACCGGCTGGAGAGCCACAGCAGGCTTCCCTCAGCATTCCCTGGACCTGCCCACTGCCTGGCTGCCACTGACATCACTGCACTGATTGGCACAGACAAAAAGGTCACTTTTCCATTTTGTTCAGATTGAGAAATGCTGTATATAATTATCTGTCTTTTGTTATCTGAGAATAGGAATGCAGGAAAGGGTGTTTTCCGTTTCCATGAATTTTCTGTGCCGGGCTCCCTAAAACAGAACGCTGTGCACACACTCCTCATAAAGAGCACAGCACTTTAGAGCGTGCCCTGCCCATTCGTGTGGATCGGAGAGTCTTTGTTCTCAAGTAGATACCCTGCCGTATGCAAGTCTTCCTCCTGGTCAGAAAAGCCAGTTTGCATAAACAGGACAGCGCTCCCTGTGCCCTTTAAACACCCATTCCAAAGGTTGTGTATTCCAAGAGAGGCCACACTGCTCAGCTCGGCTGTGGGCATCTGTTTTCACTCTCACCCCTGAACACACCAGGCGGGGACATAGCAATGGATAGAACGTCCCTGGGTTGATGGGACTGCTGTAGCCCAGAGGGCCATGAGAACAGGCCTGGGAGAGTACAGAGGAGCAAAAGCGTGCGCTCTGTAGGGGGAGCCAGGCCCCCTTTGGGAAGGCCACTCACCTGGCGCCTCTCCTCACCCCCCATTCTTGGAACTCATGTCGACTCTGTTGCTCTGGCCTCACCTGATCTCTTTCCACATCCAGCAGACTGAAGAGTTACCTCTAAACACAGCCATGCTCTACAAAACCTCCATTGAAAGGAACATAGGTAGACTTTCAGAAATTCTGAGACTGAAAATGTCTTTGAAGCCCAGTCTCTGTAAGGAGTTCTGTGAAGTCTTCATGTTCTTAAGAACTGAATCCCCACCCCTCCACAAACACACTCATTCTTAGACAGTGTTCTAGTTCTGCATTTCCCACAGAATAAAGAAGTTACCAGAAAGGAGCACCTCGGCCTCCTGCAGCTGTCTGGCCTTCCCCTGTCCCCCTCCACC
This sequence comes from Myodes glareolus, assembly GCF_982192425.1. NCBI lineage: Eukaryota > Metazoa > Chordata > Mammalia > Rodentia > Cricetidae > Myodes > Myodes glareolus. The sequence goes on from NC_142037.1 coordinate 44,438,238, forward strand.
TTCACAGGCACCCCACTCCACCCTGTGGCCCCTTTCCAGTACCTTCCCCCTCTTCTGTGGGATCCTCTGGCAGCATGTAGCTATGCTCCGAGTTTACAGAACCCCACAGAACAGGCTCCCAGTACTCTAACTTGAGCTCCTAGCTCGTTCTCTGCAAAGCCTTGTAGAATCATTATCTTCAGGGCTGGTCCCAGTGCTTACTAGTGAGGCTAGGGAGATGACGCAGTGGTTAAAAGCACAGGCTGTTCTTCCAGAAGACCCAGTTTCAGTTCCCAGCACCCAAGTGAGTGTTCTCTATTTCATGTTGTTGATTTGTTTTACTTTTGGATGGTGCTTTACACATAGTCTACCCTCACATAGGAAGAAAAAGGTTCATTCTGGAAACAGTGGAAAGGATTGTGTCCGAGAGTAGCCTCTTCACTCTAGACTCGAAAGTCGAATGCAAAGAGTGCCTCATGTCTGTTCTCTAGAGTCACAACATGGTGGTGTTTTATCCAAACACCCACAACAACTCCAGAAGGGAACATGCCTTCATTTCACTTATCAGATGAGTAAGCTGGGCGTGGGAGTATTCGTGGCCAAATTACATTATACGCATGCATGAAAATGTCATAGCAAACCCATTATTTTGTACAATTAGTGCAGACTAATTTTCAAGTGTTGTGCAATGGCTAAAGGGTGAGATTAAAAAAAAAAAACAAAAACAAAACAGGTTCCAGGAGTTTAAATGTTGTGCAAGCTTTCATAGCTTGTGGGTAGCAAAGCAGTGTAGAACTGGGGTCATCTGGTTGCTAGGCTGCTGGCGTGTAGATGCTTCTCTGCAACTTTGAAGTTATTATGGCTAAATTATACAAATTGTGTTTGCTTGCAATGGCTGGGTTGGGTTGTGTGGCTCAGCAGGGTAGGCATTAGAATGAGGCCTCTCCTCCTCATGAGGAGTGTATACAGATTCTAGTGTTGCAGGTTGATTGTGCTGGCTGCCACGGCGGTCTGTTAGAAGCAGGCAGAGGGCTCTCGTGGACAGCAATTTCAAGCTCATTTTCAGCTCGGCACCCTCTGTCTGCTCTTTCTGCCTGAATTGCTGCCCTCTGTACCTTCTGACACTCTTCATTCAAAATCGCCTTCTGTATGCCTCTTGGCAGTCCCAACCTCTTGCCAGTTGACTCCACCTACCCCTGTAGATTATGACAGCCCCAGCCAGGCACTCTTCCCAGGCTCCACACTGGTTATTAAATGCAGGTCCCTCCTGCTCCTAGCTCAACACTCCACGAAACACAAATCAGGTCTCACTTGGCTTTCCATCCTTAGCATCCTAGCTGAGAGTCTGACTCATCACCAATCCTTCATGAGTAAATTGCAATGTTGCCTCGGGTCTTTATCCCTGGCCTCATTTCCTGGAGCATTCTGCGATCCGAAAATGTCTAATAAAAGTTCAAGACATAAATGTTTCGTAGGTTTTAAATTTTGGCTCTGCCCTGGGGCATTGTGAAGTCTTGCACTGCCCCACTGCGTCTCACCAAGAATGTGAGTCTGTGCTCCCTGCCATAGGTCACTCAGTCTTCTTGCCTGTCGGGAGACCATTGCACTATCACTGCCATGTGTTCAGGGAAATCGTATGTTACTAAAATGTAAGAGTCATGGTGCTGGCAGCTTGCTTGCAGCCTGTTACAGCTGTCCTCTTTATTGTTGGTCATATGTCCATCTTTTATTGTATCTAATTATCAAGTTTATCCTAGTAATGTGTGGTGGGGGTCGGTTTTATCTGTGGTTCTAGGCACCCTTCGGGGTCCTGAGAGCATAGCCATGTGGTTCAGTGGCAAAGAAAACAGAAGCACATGAAACTTTATCTGAGATAACTTAAGTAATGCATTTTGAAAGTGAAGTCTGTGGAGCCCGTCATGTCGCAGAACTCAGGAGAAAGTGCCTGTCTGCTGTCACTGAATTCTTTCTTGTCCCAGACCTCCAGCTTATCTGTGATGCACGGACAGTCCTCCCCCCACCCCCTTACAGCATTCATGGATGGTCCTTCTCCCCACCCATCATCCGCTCTACATCATTTCACCACCACCCCCTCCGCCTTACAGCATCCTCTTCTGACTTCATCCATGGAAGTCCGTCATATGACTTTTACCTCCCTCTCCGGAGCACTGTGTGATCCGCACAGTCCCTGGTAACTGAACTGCAGTTGAGGCTACCCTCATCCGTGTACATGATTCCTACTGTAATAACCATGGGACACAAACACGCTCAGGGGAGCTGCCCCCTGACTTACGTGCTGGCGGCCAGCCTCCTCACTTTCCACGCCAAGAAAACTAAGAGAAGATAAGAACTTTGGCCAAAACTAGTTCTCCAGTTAGTGCCAAAAGTAGTATTAAAGGGCAGCTTTCTAACTCCTAGTAAACTCTCTTTGTCAGGACATTGAGCTGCCACTGGGGGCGGGGGGGGGGGGGCTGTGAGCCTGAGTGAGCCAGTCTGTAGGTGACCCGCATGTTTAAGTAACAATCCCACCAGTTCTGTAAACTCACATTTGTTTGATTCAATTTGACCCCGGGGACCTGTGAACCATAACTGAAGCAGGTAGGGTGGGGACCTATGTGAACAGTCTGCAGCTAGAAAAGACATGGTCTGAGTTTCAGTTTGTAAAATGAGAGCACCAAGGCCCAGAAAGGGAAAGTGACTTCCAGTGTCACACAGCAAGCTGGGAGCCATGAGAGGCTGAAGCTCAAGTTTCACGTTTAGCGTCTTTTCTCTCCTTTCAGCACCCTGAGGGCCTCTCAGCCACTCTCCTTGTCTAGCATCCATGCTCACAAACACCTACCCTAATTCTGTTTCTCACCCAGGAAAATGGCTGTACATCGTGTCAAAATAAGACAGGAGTGGGGTAGAGGGCATGTTTCTGTTAAGTTGCTTCATGGGGCAACACAGCCCTAATAGAATGTAGTTCCTGGAGTATCATGGTGTCATATCCTTAAGTGTCATAAAGAATTAAGGACAGGCCAGGTGGTGGTGGTGGTGGCACACACCTTTAATCCCAGCACTTGGGAGGCAGAGGCAGGTCGATTTCTGAGTTTGAGGCCAGCCTGGTCTACAGAGCAAGTTCCAGGACAGCCAGAGTTTCATAGAGAAACCCTGTATTGAAGAAACAAAAGCAAACAAAAAAAAGAATTGCACAGTTTGTACACATGAAATACTTTCATATATGCAAATAAACACTCATATCTATGAAATAAGAAATTATTTTGGAATAGAATTACAGGACAGGACAGACTCTGAAAGGGTACAGAGGAGGGAAAGTTGGCTGTCCCACTCAGCCCATAACCCTGGACCCAGCGTTCTGTGCTTTCCGTATGAACTATGCCATGGAACCCTTGGCCTAGACCTACCCACTGTCATTTCTCAAAGGCTGTGGTGCCTGAAGCACAGAACCTCCCAAGGCCAGGTGGCACAGAAGGAATCAAGTGAATGTGGTGAAGGAGGAAGACAGTCACACAAAGGCAGAGCAGGGCAGAAGGACAATCTTCTTAGGAAAAACAGACAGTTTGGGGGTTAAGTGGGAAGTGGGTAGACTCACAGTTTTCACGACACTTTAGAACAGAGAGAAAGAAAGGACAGCCCACTCGTCGGCTTGTTGAAATGAGCCTTTGGTTAGCCGCGGCCATTGCACTGGTTGGTTTTGTTCTCTGGGTAGCTCATTGCCTCAGATGTGTATCGCATTAGCAGTGCTCCGAATTGAACTGGGAAGCTTTGCCTGCTGATATTTGGAGTTCTGAAATGTCTTCACATAGCAAAGGAACTCCAAACAAAAAGCTTATTTCTCTGAGTCTAGCAATACTTTTTACTCCTAAAAAGTCCCCCTGTTGCAGCCATTCTGTAGCTTTGGCGTGGCCCCGATGACAGTGTCTGTCCCACAGTGCTTGTCTGAGCTGCAGAGGACTGAGCAATTTTGTTGCTGCTGGGCAGAGCACGAGCCAACCCTGGCTTCTGAGGACTCACCCAGAATCCATGCAAGTGTAGAAACCAAGTTTTGTGTCCCTTCTTGTCCTATAGCACTGACACATGGTGGTGCTATTCTAACAACAAATAGTTTCCTTGAAGAATGTATATGTTTGGGGTGGGGTAACGACTCAGCAGTTAGGAGCACTTGCTAAGCTTCCAGAGGACCTGGCTGCATAACCATCCACAACTTCACTTCTCTGCAGACACAGGCATATCAATGGCACACATGCTTGCATGAAGGCAGAATATACACAGACATAAAATAAATAAATTCTTTGTGGCACACGCCTTTAATCCCAGAATTTAGGAGGCAGAGGCAGATGGATCTCTAAATTTGAGTCCAGCCAGCTCTACAGAGTGAGTTCCAGGACAGCCAGAGCTGTTACACAGAGAAACCCTGTCTTTACAAACAAGAAGAACGTGTATGAGGCAGGCACTGGGGAGGTCGCCCACTTGGTAAAGTGCTTGCTGTGTCTGGGGAAGACCTGAGTTTGATTCTCAGAGCCCATGTCAAAAGGACAGGGTGGTGGCACGTATTTATAATCCCAGCACTCGGGAGGCAGAGACAGGCGAATACAAAACACTCTAACGTAGTCAGTGAGGTCCAGTGAGGCCAAGAGGGAGACCCTGTTTCAAAAAATGAGGTAGATTGACACCCAAGGCTGTGACCTCTGTTCTTTATATACACATACAGACACACACGAGAATGTGTGTGGATCTATGTACTAAACGCATGTGTAAGTACACTGTAATAAAGGTGTCACAGTTATTTAATCTGTATTTCACACATGTCCTGGGTGCTGCTTTGAGCCAGTGTGGAAGACTCCCTCACCCCATGAGTGCTGAGCACCTCACTGCGAATGCTCTCCAGCCCTGCGCTGTGCAGACGGCTTATCCTGCCACTGCTCTTCACGCTGTGGTGCTGTTATATCCCCATGATCGCTCTGACCCACTGTGGCTGTGAAGGACAGCAAGCCACCATGCTGAGCCTGTGGGAAGGAGGAAGATTGTATCTTTGGGTGTCGCTGCATGGTTTTAAACGAACTTCGGATATCTCGGGGAAATTTGGGGGAAATTGGGGACAAGCAGAGTAGGCAGAGCTTTTGTAAATATGTTTACAGCCCAAGATGGAGAACCATCATGATGTTCCTAGAAGAAAGGGTGATTACCACCAGAGCATGGCTTCAGTAGAAACAAAGAAAACAGAAAGTCAATACCAAGTTTGTCATTAGAAATACCTCCCCACAGGGATTCTGCAGTAGTGACCTGCCTGTCCTGGTTTACGTAGTGTCCCTCTTTTCAGAAAAGAAGAATTCCCCTTGCTAAATGCTTTTGCACGTAGCTGTGGATGTTTCCAAGAACTTTGAAATAGACACTGGGTCATATCAAAACTGCTTTTGCTTGTAGTGGTAAGAATGGCTTTTCCCTCACACTTCTCTTTGCTGGTGGCGCTGGGTTCCTCACCAAACACTGCCACTGTGGGGAGCTGGAGCAGCTCTTCATTTTGCCATCTGTTCTGGGGAAAGCACAAAACCTGATCATAATTGGAAGTCACCTGGCCATGAAATGCCACAGGACACCACTTAGCTTCAATAACAATGCACGGCATTAAGTGTCTCCTGTCAGGGCCACGTCACACCTTGCAGAACAGAAACATCAGTAGTTTTATCGAGGTGGTCTTGCATGACCACCCTTCCCCCTGACTTGGAGGCCAACAACATGGAATGCCAGTGTTTGGGAAGGCTCTTAAAATCAGGCAAAAATAGACATGGTGGAATATATAAAGACCTGGCAGTTTGCCTGCCCCTCCTGTCTCAGAATTTAACTGGCGTGTTGTTTTCATGGATGTTTAGAATACTGACTGTCCTCCTGTGGGGTGATGGTAGCAGGGAAGCATTTCCGTGCCAGTCAACTAACTGTGCCAATTATTTGTGAGGTATTACTGTTTGGTTTTGGCACCCACCTGCACTCAATGATGAAAACATTTGGTTTCCCTCAAAAGTTTAAGTAAGGCCCCCACAAAAAAAAATCACCTTGATGCCATCATTTGCATTCTCTATTTCCAGATTTTCCAAGAATCTTCTCCATCTGTTATTCCCATTTAGATTGAAAAGGAGAACAAGCAAGGTACTCAGAGTGAAGTGAGAAGTGGCTTTGGACAGAGCGTTGTGCAGCCCTGTCTTATTCCTGACAGCCATTCCGATAGCTTGTCTGGGCCTGGCAGTGCATGGGGAGACAGTCTCCATGGACTCACGGGCTCTGACTGGAAGCCTTTCCAGAGCCTCGGGAAAGTTGGGCCAGAGGGATGTGAGGCAAGCTGAGGATGCAAGGCCCTGAGTCTACGGACCACTGAGAACCAGCAGGCAGGAGTGTTTCCAGCCTGTTAGAAGATGGTCCGCTGGCCAGCGGCCCTGCTGTGTGCTGGTTCTGGACTGGTGCACAGCACTGGACAAGGACCATCATCTGCTCACAGAGCCTGATTTGAAATTATATGTAGGAAGTTAACTCTTTTAATTCTGTCTCTGAAAAGCTCTGATGCTTGTTTGTTAGGTACCAGTGATAACAAGGCCAGCGTGATCACTGCTGGCAGATAATGAAAGCTTCAGAAACATTAACACAGTGATGCTGCTTCCCTCTTTGAGTTCAAGTGTGTGACATCTGTAAAATATCTCATTTGGATGGGTGTTTGTGGTGCCTGGAAATGAGTCCTGATGAAGAAGGCTAGGGAGAAAATTCTTTACCAAAGACTCTATAAACTGAGACCCTGAAATCACACAGGATATATTCCAAAACATCTAGATAGAGGAAGGGGGTTTAGGGCTGTAATTTCAGACAATTTAAAATATATACCAAGCACATCACTTGAGTCCCAGAAGAAAATGTGCAAAAGCCTCTAGCAGCACTTAGCAGAGGAAGAAGGTGGGGTGGGCTTGGGGGTGTGAACAAAGGAGTCCAGCCCAGAGTCAGGAGGAAAGTGCTAGTGGACTGTTTAAACAGTTCTGCAGGAAAAGAGCAGAATTCTTTCACACCAGCATACAGGGCTCTGCAGGACAGAAGAGCGACCAGCCTCTGCTTCTCACCTATAATGTCACAGGCAAGCATGTCAGCCTCCTGGACCCACACCCCATCCCCACCCTCATCCTGTATCTCTGCTTGCTTTTTGGTTCCAGGACCTTTTATCAAAAGTGGGTGTGGGGTACTTTAATTATCAGTTATCAATGACAGCACTTAAAGTATGGAAGCCTTGTGGTGCTGGAAAAGAGTCAGCAACTGGAATAAATGGGATGGCTGTGTCGTGGGTCTGCGGGGAGGCTGGGCACCAGTGGTGCGTGCTGCCGCTGCGGGAAAGTCATGGTGACTAGTGATCAAATCGTGAGAGTCTGCTTTGTAGCAGGGCAGAGAGATAAGAGTTCAGAGGTCACTGTACATGTGCAAACGGATGTAACCCCAAATGAGACAAGGACTAGAGGTGGAAGTTGGGATGCAGAGACGACACTGACAAGACAGAGGCATTTTTGTCCTGTGTTGTCACTGGAGACGGAGCAGGTGATTTACAAAAACTGACAATGGCCAGCAGCGCCGTATGAAAGGCCACACTCCTAGGGCCGTGTTCCTGTGATTTTCATTCTGCTGAGATCCGTGCGAGACCATTGTGACCTATGGGTGAGAATGACATTGCTGTGCTTCGGGAGGATGTGCTGCACCTCATCACAGCCTGTGTCGTCCTGCACTGCCCTGGTCCCCTTGATACAGTGTCTTGCTAGTGTCTTGTGTAGTGTCTTCACACACCCCTGGATCCCAGTGAGCAGTAGATGCACTACAAACATGCCCAGAAATCAATGTATGGATGAGTTCAGTTGCCTGTCAATCATCGGGAAAGTAGCAGGCCACTGAATATCCGTAGGATTGCTGTGCTGATTTCATTACGGATCGTTTGCTTCTGGGCGGCAGTGTGTGGACTGAATCTAGCTAGGGCCTCTTGGATGCCCAGCAAGCACTCTACACAGACCATATCCTCAGCCCAGCATGGAAATTCTCAGGTCAGGAAATTCAAGGCCTGTCTTCTCATCAGAAGACATCTTCAGAAAGGCCTTAGCTCCTCGCTACTGTCTCCCACTTGCCGTTAATGCGAGAGTCAACTTGTTGCATATAATTGATTGCAAGTAGCAGAAAACCCAGCGTAAAGTGGCTTCAATTAGAAGGACACATATTTGCTCATGGAGAAGATCAGAGCTAAGTAACTGGTTCGGCAGCTAAATAATGGTGAGTGGTGTGGCCCTCTTCGCCCAGCTCTGGCCCGCTGTTGTCACATAGTCCTTAGGCAGAGCCTGTAGCCCTTCACCATGTCCTTGCTCAACTGGGTCTGATGGCAGGAAGTGTGCGTGCTTGCACGTGTGCTGAGGGTTGGTGAGGTAACACATGCCATGGAGGGGAAGTTTCCCTCTCCACCCTCTATTCTCCTGGGAGGAAACTTTCCCAGTCACCTCCTGACACTTTCTGTGACATCTCAGATCCCATCCCTAGATCAGTCTATGGTAAGACCAAATGGAAAGGCTGTGTTTAACTCCACCACCCACAGTTCATCTGGCTTCTGTCTAGAGGAAGAACGATGGGATGGGTGTTGTGTAGGGACCAGAGGTGTCTGCCACGCCACACCTAGTCCCCCTTCGGAAAGCAGCGATCAACTGTGGGTCCAGTCATCCCTCGAAGAGCTGTGGTCTGGCTATTTATACCATCTTACTGAGTTTTGGCTTGGTGTTTTCGTTTTTTGTTTTTGTTTTTGTTTTGTTTTGTGTCTTTAGTCATGAACTCAGGGAGGAACCTGAAATATCTGGGCCTTGCCCAGAATTATGGGTCTTTGGTGAGTCATGGCCTTCTCGGGACTGGCTTCTCATTACTTCACTCTGGAACATTTTAGAGTTGCAGTTTTACAAGACCCATGTTTTCTTCCATTTAACCCATCTGTAGGAGGATAATGGCTCTTAGGGTTGTATCACACTTCCCTAATAGGAAGTAAACACATCTGCTGTGAGAAATGTCAGGGGTTAGCACATGTGTCAAGTTAGACCGGAAATTATGAGGGACAGCTTTCCGACTTGGGGAAACTGTTTATCCCCTTGCATGAATCCAGGGGTGTCCATTTTAACTCGTGAGAGTGACATTCTTGAGCTTTCGGTAGATGGACCCGGCTCTCAGGGTAAACACATTCTGGCTGCACCCCAGCACATTCATGGAAGGCAGGGGCGTACCTGCTTTCTGAACACCCTGCCTCTGTCTGCCAATGGCTGCCTTGCTGCACCTACAAAACATATTCCCGTGAGTGAGTCTGCTGCCACTTATCAGATGGTTCAAACCCAAAGTCCCCAGATGCCATGCTTCTAATTCAATATTCCCGGAATTTCACGGTATGTGTTTCTGTGAAATAAATCAGGGCTTGGTCGATGGTTGGTTTTGTCAAGAATTAGTCTATTTTGAAATGTCTCAGCTGGGACTGGCATGAGGCCTACTTGTGGGCAGTGTGAGCAGAGGCGTTTCCCTGCAGATGGCCTGATAAAACTTGGGGGTGACAGAGAACATGCGCCTTTCTGCCTAGTTAGTCAATTTTCTGTCCCTGATAGCCATCGTAAGTGTCCTTGGACTACTAAAAATGTGACTTGGGGGTACCTGAGGAGGCTATCAGAGGGGTCTCTTCTTCTGCTCCGTCATCTTTATAATACTTATTCTCAAATGTCAGCCCTCTTAGCAGACTGGCTGGATTGTATGCAGTGTCTGTAGTAGAGAGCTAGTGTTTGATCAGCGTGAAGCCACTTGTCACATAGGAACTGCTTTTCTTACCTCTTTCAGAGTTCTTTATTTTAAAAAACAAACAAACAGACCCGAAAGTACGCACACAATCCAAAGCGAAAACAAGTGTCCAAAACAGTTCTTCCAGTAGACCTGTGCGTGCTTGGTTGGACCAGTGCTGGAGCTAACACACAAGTGTGTTCATGTATGTTGGGGTAGCGCCACCCCAAGGTCCTGGATGGTATAAGAAAGCAGACTGAGCAAGTCCTGGAGCAGAAAACCAGTAAGCAGCGTCTTCCAAGGCCTAGACTTCAGTTCATGTCTCCAGATTCTTGCTGTGAGTTCCTGCCTCTGATTTCTCCCGTGATGGAGTATGACCTGGAGGTGAAGCCTTTCCTCCCTACGTTGCCTGTGTCGTGGTGTCGCAGCAGTCGAAACGTCACTAGGACAGAAACTGTGGACAGGCCTGATAGTGTTATTTTTGGCAGGATTGTGGGATGGGTTTGGAACTTTGAGATGGAAAAGCCATTGAGTGAAAGAGCTTCATAACCTGTTAGAAGAACCTGGAAATAATGCTGAGAGCATTGCAGATGGCGATGGCCTTGCCTACAACATTTCTGAGGGAGATGTGTGAATCCTTCCAAGGTTCTTCCCAGGGCCATTCATGTGAGTGTTTGCATTGAGAACCTGTGGGGTCTGGTCAGCGGGTGCTGAAGAATCAATCAGCCGGAAACAATAAGAGACCTGCATCACTGAAGTGGAGCCTTTGCTGGGACGGCTGATGCTGGGCAGCCTGGGATGAGAATGGACCAGCATCATTAAGGTGAAGTCTTCTGAGGGTGTTTCCTGGGGTCAGTGCAGAAGCTGTGGTCCAGAGAGGAGGAGAAAGTAAACTTGCAGTGAAGCTGCCCAGACCCTTGGAGCCCAGAGGATCACGAGACTAAGAACTTTTGAAATGATACTGTGTTTTCTGTTGTGATAGTAAATGAGATCTTGGGGACAAACAAGAAGGGAAAGGTTATGGCTGAATAGTACTGCACCGGTATGTCACGTTGACAAGGGATCAGTTGTCCATTTAGGTTTTTATCAGCTTCACATGAACTAGAGTTGTCTGGGAAGAGAAACCTTAATTGATAAATGTCTCCATCAGATTGCTTATAGGCAAGCCTTAGGGCATTTTTTGATTTGTGATAAATGTGGAAGGACCCAACCCTCTGGTGATGCCCACCCTGAGTAGGTGGGATAAGAAAGCAGGCTGAGCAAGCCATGGGGGAGAAAACCAGTAAGCATTATACCCCTTCATGGTCTCTGCTTCAGTCTCTGGCTTCCTTCAGTGATGGACTCACTGAGCCTGAAGCCTGAGCCCACCCCTTGGCTAGAGTGGCTGACAAGAGAGCTCCGTGAGTGCTGGAGATTTGAACTCAGGTGCTCATGCATGCATGGCAAACCCCAAACTATGCTTTTAGAATGAGCTGTTAAGAGTCAAAATCCTCATAATCAAACTAGGTTTGCTGTTGTTCAGCCACACATGGCTTTGTCTGAAACCATTGATCATTTACCACGTTTGGTTGGACTCCTTAATCAGTCACAGTGGTGGGCACAATGGTCATGGAGTCCAAAAAATGGTCTGCATTTTATTGGATGAACAGTTCTGCTCACCCACTTTGGCGTGTGTGTGTGTGTGCACTGGTGTGTGTGTGCTGGTGTGTGTATGTATGTATATATGTATGTATGCCTCTGGTATGTGTATCTCCTGGTATGTCATCTAAAAATAATGACCTTTGGAAGATGTATGACTAGCAAAAGGAGACAACCGGTCATAGATAAAGCTAAAATGTCACTTATTTTATTTGAATCCCAAGAATCATAAATATAGTCTGAAAATACAGATTAATCAGGGAAACTCCACAATATGAAAGTGTTTCAGTGCATCTAATAAGTAAGCAATGTTTAGTATATGTGGGTATATGGAACCTAAATCTATTACATGATATGATGATATGTATTTTCTGATTTTTGTTTTGTATATTTTTTAAATAAAATGACATTGCTTAAACCTTTGAAAATGGGTTGAAGCATATGTGGTGACTCGGCTGGATCAGTGAGGAGCTGGGCCTTTTAGCCCACTGGGAAATGGTAAGAACCGTTCCTATTCCCAGGGATCCCCTGTTTTGCATAAGATCTCAGAGCATCCTCCGTGCCAGCGCTAAAGCTGGAAGAGCTCGGCCCCTGCTCCTTTCTCCAGACCCAGCCTGTCATGAGCTGAGGGTCCGCACACCTCAGGAACCAGCTCTTCCCAACAGTCATAGGACAGTAACCATGTTCCAACTCTTCCTTCTCAGATAACAATCGAAAGAGACAGTAATGAAGATGTGAGCGACCCTAAACATGGCAAGGAGGACCCAGACAACATGCCCCACGTGGGTGGCAATACCTGGGCTGGCGGAACAGGTTGGTAGCACGTATATTCTGAGTCATCCTAAATTTTCTTGTGTCTGTCAGCTCAGCTTTCTAACCCTGAGCTGGCACTGGCTGTCCTGCTCAGCCCACCTCCCCCCCCCCCCCGTCTCTGCATGATATCAAGAACCCCACAGACTCTGCCACGCTTCGACCTAAAACTGTGCCCCCACCTCATAGTTGCTTCATCAGTAAAGGAGGAGGGAGGAACATTATCTGCCTCCTGGGGTCGTGTGAAAGATTAGTTATGAATTTAGAGCATGCAGCAGAATGGTCAGGCTAAAGATAGACATAGACATTGAAACATTGATCCCTTCTTTCAATTCATTGCCTTTGAAATCATGCCAGGAATCGACAGTGAGTTCTTGAAGAACCAACCTGGGGAAGAAATGGCGCTTGTCCACAGCTGAGCAGGGAGTGTGTGGAGGGAGGGACACGGTTTGGAGATAAGGTCCGTGTACTCTGCACTGATGGCCGGGTGCCAGTCCTTCCTCTTGGCTGCTCTCCTAGACCATTGTTCCCAAGCCGTCTTCCTCTTCCCGCCCAGGAGCTGCAGCAGACACATCTGCCGGAGCACAGGAACGGGGCCAGACTGCGCACCGTCTGGCTTATCTCAGCCAGGAGAAGCTCTGGCACGGCTCAGTCCATCACCTTCCCTTAGGATGCTCTGTGCCTCTTGGCCTTGAAGGCCTTGGCAGGAAATGGGTTTTTGTGCTGAGACAATATGCTATCAAATAAGCCTGGGACTTCTTGCCTGCCCTGTTTATTCATCAAGCATTAACTTTAAAGAAAGGCTATTTTTAGGAGTGTCCTTTGATCTGGAAGTTAGTGTCAAGCCAACAATATTTAATCCATATGGAATGCATTGTGGAATAAGCTGGCCAGATGTCGGCTTCCCAGCAGTGCCTACGCAGAATGGAAGTTTCATTTGTTATTAAATGTGCATCTACTAGCTCCAGTGCCTGTTCAGACGTAACGTCCTGTCTGCTTCCCAGGCCTTGTTTCTTTCAGCTGATCAAGGCTTCCACATTTCAACTTGTCTTTTTCTGCCTGTCACTTGTGCCCTCCAGACTTCTCGACATAAAACTTAGCCCCAGGCCATCAAACCATCTGGTTCTTTTCCATCATCAGTGCTTATGGACCCTGTGTCTTATGGACCCTGTGTCTTATGGACCAGTTGGTGCAAGTCCAAGTTCAGCTGCAAGCATTTTCCATTTAAATAAAATGAATTTAAAATTCTGTGGAGTGGAGAAAAGAACTCTTTCTCCCTCCCAGCTGCCTCTCCTGAGGGGCTGCGTGACCTGCTCTGGCCACCACTCCCACTACCTCTGAGAGTGTGGCTCCTTCCTTCCTGTCATCAAAGTGACTGGGAAGCGTTATGCTCGGGTCACGGTCCACCCGTCCTCAAGGAGGACCTCCAGCAGGAAGCAGGTCGGGCCAGACACAGCTCTGCACCCTCCGCTTCTCATCCCTGCCCGCCAGCACGCCTCTCTACCACACACCGGCTGGAAGGGGAAACCGGGAATCATACATCTTATAGGAGGGATTTTCCACCACCCACTTCTAAATGAAATAAGGTGTGCTCAATCAAAAGGCTAAAACACTGATAAGTAGATACTACTCTGTCGTGGGATTTCCCCGGAGGAGGTGACCCACCTAGACTTTCATAAGGCGCTCTCTCCAAGTTTTAGTTCATAACAGAAATCAAAGCTTTACGGGGGGGAGAGTCACATAATTGAACCAAAGTCACAAAGCTTTCCAGTTTTCCAGCACATGAATCTAGAAATGACCTCACTCTTGTGTCACTGAAGTCCAGTAATTATCACCAGGGCAGTCACTTACATAGCGCTATTGCACGCCAGATAGATTCCCAACCAGTGTAGCTTGGTGAGAATCCCATAAGGCAGGGAATGCCATGCCTGCTTATAGACAAGGACTGAGACACAGAGAAGTTAAGTGACTTCTCTGAAGACCCTGCTGTTGAGTTGAAACCAGATTCATACTTGGCCTTAATTATGCAACTAGTTTACAGTACTGTGCTAGACTGTGCAGTGTGGCATTGCCTCTGTAATACTGGATTCTTAGTAAGTTCCCAAATTACATGTGAGTCCTTATCATTTGAATGCAGGCCACCCAGTGTATCAGGCGTCTGAGGTGGAAAAGGGACCTCGTTGCTAGTTTCCTAAGAGCAGAGCTAATAAATCATTCACACACAGGCCAAATGTAGCCAATAGATGTAAATATTTCCTTTGCTCAATACAATGATTTAAAATAATTTAAATATGAGCATATATTACATCAAGCATTCCTCTCTAATTGGCCAGTGTCTCTACCACCTTATAATGCTACCTACCTGGCTTTACAGGCATCTAACTTTCATTTAGTATAAATAACTCCTGCAGTGTTGCATGACGTGTACTTACAGGCATGTAAACTTGAGCTTATAATGAAAAACTGTTCTCAAACTGATGATGTTTATCTGTTGTGCATTATTCAAAACTGAATGCCAAAATCTGCATAATAATTATCTTCAAATCTTGGCTGACTGAGTGATATGAGGTCACTAAGAAGTCATTTAATCTCTCAATCATTTTTATTATTTTCAAAACAAAAGAAATTTTATTTACAACTCACCTGAGTGTTTTAGGGAGAGTGGACAACTAGAAGAAGAGTTGGCCCTTCAGTTAGTGACTGTGTGGTGTCTGCCGGCACTGTGGTGGAGCCTCTCGCCCAGGGCGGGAGAACAGATACCCAGCGGTCAAGTAGTTGGTAAGAAGCAGTATTAAAGGCTGCAAACAGTACATGGAATCATTAATCCCTACATCAGATAGAGCTCTCAAATTGAATTTGGACTGAACCTTAAAATATGGGCAGATTGGGATGGATAGAATAAAAGGTTAGTTGCCCTAAACTGGGGTGTCTTTGTGTTCAGGCAAAGGTGTTTGAGACTTTAATTACTAGTTCAGTTAATATTTCACAGGACTGTCTTAAAGCCGTGGTCTGACTTCTGTTTTGTGGCCAGGCTCTAGACATAACCACTAAGCCCCCATATTTTCTTTCCAGGGGGAAGAGACACTGCAGGTCTTGGTGGCAAAGGGGGTCCTTATCGCTTGGACGCGGGCCACCCAGTGTATCAGGTGTCTGAGGTAGAAAAGGATGCCGTTCCTGAGCATGTCAAGAGAGCTGCAAGAGAGATGGCCCAGAAAGCATTTCAGCAGAGGTGAGTGCTCCCTGCACACCTAGAGCAGTGCAGATGACAAGTGCACACACACACACACGTGCACTCATACACGTGCTCGCACGCGTGCGCACACACTGCTAAGTACAAAGGTACGGGATTTTTGTCCTAGGATGATACTGAGAGAGGCAAAATTCCCTGGGGTTAACATGAGACAGGGCCTATACTAATTTGGGATTTGGAGATAAGAAAAAAGCTAGAACATTCCAGAAAAGAAAACATAAGAACACAATTACCAGAATACAGTGTGTGTCAGTGGTTGCAAGTGCCCCCTCGCCTGCCTGGAGCAGCTGAAGAGAGGGCAGTGGGGTTGGATGGAGAGGCTCTGTCAGCAGGTGGAACCTGAAAATCCAAGCCAGATGAGCCTCCGGGATTCGGATTGGCTGCTTTGGGCTACTCTGATTGGCCCCTATTAGAGAGGGAGAATCCACGGGATAGATGATAGTTCACTAGAAGCCCACATGTGCTCTTCAGCAAAACAGTGAAAACCACCAAAGCAGCAGCAGACACGCTTTCAAACTGGGGGGCTCTTGGTGGTGGGGGGAGCAGATTTCCATTACTGTGCCCAGTGGAGGACCTGGGAGCGGCCAGACAAAAACACGCCCGAGTGTGAGTTACGCAATTCCTCCCACGTGGAACATCTGGTATGTTGTTACGTGCTGTGCCTTCACATCCTACAAGTAAACAGCAGAGAACAATAGAGACAGAAATGCTGGGCCTGCCTGCCACGCCCTCAGGAAAGCCTGCCCGCCTCAGGACCCCCGTGGGTACAGCAGGTGAATAATGCATGCCCACTGTAAGTCAGTGCTGCCCTCTTTGGAGGAGAGAGGTTGTGAGGGCGGGTGACTTCTTAGGGATCAAAGTGGTAGAAATCTCTCAGAAAACCTGGGAGAAAAGTCATGTCATAATGAAAGTCTTACTAGAACTAAAGTATTGCTTGACATTTCTTATGATTAATAACGTTTCCTTTGAGAAGAAAAACTAATAATTAGGCATGTGTCATTCTCCTCTTCGGTTAACGAATGGCTGCTGTTCCCATACCCCAGCCTTCGCACAACTATCCCGTCTGATTTGCCTACATGGACATACAAAGTACCATGACCCGTGACCTCCCCAGGAGTCAGAAAGACTGCAGTGGCCCTTAGCCATGAGTAAGCTACCTCTTCTCTGGTTGCCACTAGATGAAGAATCTACAGGGGGAAAGGTCAAGGGTCACCTGTGATCCTGAGACAATCGAATGTAGTGGCTCTGAGACAGGGACTGGAGAGGGGAGAGAGCGGGAAATCCCTGAATCTTCAGTGCTGCAGAGGAGCAGCAAGGCGGTGAAGGGAGGGGGCAGGCAGGGTGTCAGAAGGAGGAAATAAACCACACAGAGGTCCCGGGAAGGCTGGCACAACCAAACAACAAGGGGGGAAATACTCAGATAGAAATGGGGTTTGCAACCCATTTGATGAGTATCTACTTAGGGCTGCCAAAAATTTGCCTTAGCTTTTTATTAAAGTTAATAAAAAGCCCACAGTGGAAGAAAACAACATGAACCCTGTGGACCCCGCCCCTAATACCATTCTCATTCTCCACTCCGGATTGTTTTGAAGCCAATCCAAGATATTATCTCATCTTGTCATAAATATTGCAGACAGTGTCTCTACACGTAAACACTAAAATAAGACAGAATTCCCACAGACCCACATTTAAGCCTTATTCACACATTCATTTTCGTAGTAATAATTCTCTACCATCGTCTGATTACTTCCGATGGCAGAGTGAGACGTGGGCAAAGTGAGGTCGGTCCTGACGCATTTACAGCCCCTCGGGCCTGTCTCCACAGCTGCACGGGCCATGAGGAGAGACCCTGGAGTGTGGCAAAACACTCAGAGTCACTGACACACATGTGCATTCAGGAGGCCCCTGTCACCTGCTAACACTTGTCCTTGGAATCTGTGGTGACATCTGTGGGTCCAGGTCCATGCTAAAGACCTTATTCTTTTCAATAAAATGACGTACATGTGTGCTTTATGTCTTTTATAAACATATTTATGGCACATCAGGCCCTGTATCTAGTTAATAAACTAATGTTTAGCTAATGAGGAAAGATTTGTGGATGCTTGGTAGAGAAGTAATTTTTTCTGAATCTTTTTGATCCAGGTTTGGTAAATCTACAGATGATACAACTACATCTGGTTGGGACTAGGGAGTCCTCACCAGTCTATTGCGGTACAAAGGACCTAATGTGACCCATGACCTCACAACATCAGTTAGCATTGATTGAAACCAGATATTGACCCTGCACATTAAGAATTGATAACTTGAAGTTGACTAGCAGAGGGACACCAGTGTAAAACTTGTAGATCACGTACAGAATGTCACCAACAAGTAACTGACAGCAGGGAAGAGCTGCCTGGTGGGCTGGTCACCCACGTGGTTTGCAGAGCCAATCAGCTTCACACAGTAGATCTCAGCTTATGTTGCTTCCCTCATACCTGACTTCATACAGTATTTAAGTCTAGCCTATAGAAAAAGATAGGACGAAAATCCCCAGGCTCTTACATAATGAGAAATATACCCTTTAGACGGGTACCACATCAACAGCATGCTCCTCATTGGTTCCCGGGTGTGACACAGCTGCACCCTGCAGCTTTGCCCAAAGGGAAGGAAGCAGAAATGTGTGCAGGCCGTTTGAGGGGTCTGAGAATATCAGCAATAGGAGGCATGTCGAACCCAGAGGCTCAAATTTCCTGCTTTCTTCTTCCATTCCCTGCTTCAGTCTTTAAGGTTCAGGACTTACTGTCCACTGTGAATATCTTCTGAGTGTTCTTTGTGAGGGCTGACGTAATCTGAAATATGATTTCCAGGTTTCCTCATAATTAAAATAGCATGTGATGTTTGGGGGTGC
The DNA here is from genome assembly GCF_982192425.1 of Myodes glareolus. Lineage (NCBI taxonomy): Eukaryota > Metazoa > Chordata > Mammalia > Rodentia > Cricetidae > Myodes > Myodes glareolus. The sequence goes on from NC_142037.1 coordinate 44,456,606, forward strand.
AAGATGATCACCCCAGCGATAGCTGTGTAGCTAGAGCTAATCCTGCTCTCTCCAAAGGCCGCTCTGCTCCAGGTGACTTGCCAGCTGCCTGAGTGTCTCTGTTTCCTTTCCCACCCACCCCACTCCAAGGACAAGCTCTGTTCCCAGGTTTCCCGACAGCACTAGCATGGGTTCTCTGAGAAAGCACATGTTGACTAGGCGTGAAGTAGTACATGGCGTATCCTACAGTTTTCATGGTGCCCAGCTTCTGTCTCCTTTACACGATGGTGTGACCTAAGCTGATGAAACTTAGAGAATTAGGAGATTGTCAAAACTAAACAGAAGAGGTACTGTTAAGAGGCAAAGTCTCATACACACATTCCCTTTTGTTCTTTATAACAGCAAGGCAATAGGATCCAGAAGGGCATCTGGGCTTGTTACCTTGGGGGTGGCATTTGAATATTATAGTGGCCTTATCTGTATTTACCTTTTTGATAGCCAGTGCTTTCTGAGTATTACATAACAGCGGGTATTGGGTGTCGCTCTGTGCCTGTCACTGTGTTGCAGATTGGAGACTCGTGGTCTTATTACAGACATAAATGGAGTTCTGAGCTTCTGCCCTTCCGACTGTAATTTTCCCAGTGTTTTGCCTGAGATTAAAGAATAGAAACCGCTCATTCTCCCTCATTTGAGATTCTTCTCCCAATCGCGGGTGATAAATAGACTTTATATATAATTTCAGCTATGTATATAGGTTCTGTGTCTACACAGACACACACAAAAAAAATGTGAAGTCTGTGTCGTGATTAGGCTCTTGAGAAAGGAATTCCTTATTCCTTTGTCCTGATATCAGCACCTTTAATATTTATAGACGTGCATGGAAATGTATGTTAAATCAGTTCACTATGGCTATCACATTGGAAAACCCAAGAGCATCCACTTTGTGAAAGACCCTCCTATTTGGAGTTAGCTTCAAATGGCTGTGCTTTGTTTTGATTTTAAATGAAGTATCTCTGAGGCCAGAAGAATGCCTCAGATCCTCTGGAGCCACAGTTAAAGACACTTGTGAATCAACTGGTGGGATGGTTTGCATGAGAGAAATTACACATGCAGTACAGTCAGGGCTTCTTCCTTTGTCCTGGGGGACAGCTGGTTCAACAGTTACCAGTACACCTGTGGACGTTCCTATTCTTTAAATCTAGGGGCATCGCTGGTGATGTCATCCCTTGCTTTTTTCTCCTCGAAGTCGGTCTGAGTCACCAAGGAATTGCTAGAGTTCTACCCGTATGCAGGCAAGGGTAAAAGGCTCCCACAAACATGGCGTAAGCACTGTCTTCTCTCCCCCTCTGGTTTCAGGCTAAAGGAGATCCAGATGAGCGAGTATGACGCCGCCACCTATGAGAGGTTTTCTGGCGCGGTGCAGCGGCAGGTGCACGCCCTCAGAGTCATCCTGGATAACTTACAGGTAGCCTTTCCTAGGCCGTACACCAGAGCAGCTGGGGAAGTTATTTCCGCCCTGGGCAGTAGAAAGCCATAGCAGGATCGACATAGAAACTGTACTCACACCATGATTTTCTTAGCAAAGTTCTCCAAGGGAAAATAGCTGACCTCACCTTTCTTCCTGTCCAGGAAGCAGGAATTTTACCAGTAACCCTCCCAGACAGTGACTTCCTGACTGCCCTGGGGAAGATCTATGGACATCTCACCTCTCCTGGAAGTTCACAGATAGAACTCTGCCCACAAATCATTTTACTGCCCCTGAAGAAGCAGAGGGACAGATTAGATCAGCCAGGGAATGCTTTCTCTGTATCCTCACCACCTCTTCTTCCTGCCCTTCCCTGACCTAGCTTTTCGCTGTTTCACAATGCTCTCGGTGCCTCAGGACCAGTAAAGCTTAAATAGTGATTAAGAAACTTCAGCGTTTCCTAAGGAGAAACTGTTATTTCTGTTCAGCAAATTCCCTAAATGATGCATGCTCTCTGATTATTTTGTCCAGAGAGCAAAGCTTTGGGGAATTGGTGGGGGAGTCGAGCCAGACTCTACACTGCACCTTTACATTTCCTTCCCTTGGGGTTTCTGGTTTTGGCTGCCTTCAGTGCCCCCTTTGGTATTGTCCTTTTGAAGGAATGTTAATCATGTTTTGTTAGATATTAGAGTGTGTGGTATTGCTGTAATCCTGTCTTAACCCAAAATTCTGAGGCTTCCTTTTTATTTTTTATTTTTATGTTGTGTGTGAATGAATAAAGAATGAATGAATGAATAAAGAAGAATGAATAAAGAATGTCATATGTACGCAGTGCCCACAAACCGGAAGAGGGTGTTGATCCCTTGGGACTGGAATTGCAGGCAGTTGTGTGCCACCTGCTGTGGAAACTGAACCCAGTCTTCTGGAGACATTTCCAGCGCCCTTAGCCGCTGAACCCTTTCTCCACCCCATGTCTTCATTTTTAATAAGAGCTAAACTGTGCCAAGCACAAGAAACTTTCGTTTTCCAAGTTAATCCACAAACGATTAACTAGACACTTAATTTCTAAATCTACAGGATGTAGCCGTCCAGCTGAGAGAGGCATCACGGGCCTCTAGAATATGAATCTTTTGCCCCCATTTTATAAATAATGAAAGTAAAGACTACATAGATAGCGCGGTTGTGTGGTCAACGATGCAGGGGTCTGAGCCCAAAGCCAGGCTTCTGTTACCTTCTTCTGACTCCAGTGTTCCATCCTACATGTAATTCTTATGTATGACCATTAGCCAGATGCCAACACATTTGCTCATGTTCCCTGTTGACTCTTTATGTAAGCCATAGGGGGATTATTTTCAGGCAGGTCTATAGTCAGGTCATAGTCATGAGGCTGCTTAAAAGCATAGTTACTGGCCAGGAATGGATCAAGCCTTGTGTAAACTATAAAACTGCAGATTGCGGCCAAAACTTTGACCCCTTCCTGTCCCCTTCAGCCAATCCTGTGTGACTGAGTAACTAAACCCCTCCAGCTGTTTTGACGTTGCTGTGTAATCCCAGTAGCCATGGGTGTTTCCCCGGTGAGTGTGCAAAGTGTGGCCAGAAACCAGCTAGAGGGCTCTCCAAAACACAGCTTCAGTCCCACTCAGATTGGGTTCCTTCATCACAGGCAACTGCTTTTATAATAGCCAACAGAAATTAAATTACTGGGGAAATATTATTAAAAATGAATACATTTCAATGTAGGACCCCCAGTGTGGAGACAGGGCCTTTGAGGCTCAGGCTAATCTCAGACTTGCTATCCTCCTGCCTCTGCCTCCTAAGGCTTGGGATCATAGGAGGCCTGTGTGTATGTGCTTGTGCATCTATGTGTGTGAGTGCAGTACCTGGAGAGGCCAGAAGTGGGGCTCAGATCCCCTGGAGCTGGAGTTACCGGTAGCTGTGGGCTATCTGACATGGATGCTGAAAACTGAATTTGAATCCTGTGCGAGGGCAGCGGGTGCTCTAACCACTGAGCCATCTCTCCAGCCCCACACAGTGGTAACCTATAAGACAACAAACCATGGTGCTCTGGTCACTTTACTGCAAGATCACTACAGACTTGATGGTTCACTCCTTTTATTGCCAGAATGTATTTACATCTTGGTTGCTTCCCAGGTTTTGCAGTTATGCATAAAACATGTACAGATTTCTATAAAGATGCAGGTTTCTTACTCCCTGTGTAAATACTAAAGCATGCAGTTGCTGGGTGGTAAGAGTGAGTTTGATTTTGCAGGAAACTGCCAAACTATCTTCACACGTGGCTGTAGCCTTTCCACCATCCCCCATCCTTGCCCATATCTGGTGCTACCAGGGTTTTGGATTATGGCCATTCCTAGGCTTGGCGTGATATCTCACGGCTGTTTTAACCTGTAGCTCCCTAATGATGCAGAGTGCTGGACATGTTTTCACGTGCGTGCTGAGCAGGCTCCTCAATAAAGAAGGCATACTGTTAAATGTTTGCCCTTTTAAAATGTTTATTCTTTGACAATCTGATCATGTGTATAATGTATTTTGATCATATGTCCCCACAACCCTTCAATTCTGAACTCCTTCCTCTCAAGTGTCCCTCCAGCTTGTGTGTCTTATTCAGAGATCCACTGGGTTTACTGGGGGTTCCATGAGGATGGGTGCAACTTACCAGTGCCTGTAGCCCTGAAGGATAATGTGATTTCCCCACAATCATGAATAGCTCCTCGGGCTAGAGTAGGGACCTCATGAACCCTGCTGCCGTCCACCATGGAATGTTGACAGCCCCATCTCGTGTGTGTGTTGTGCAGGTGGCTGTAGCCGCTCTTAGTTGATGCTTGCAGTGGCCATGGCATGGCCATCACAGCACCTCTCCCATCCTTCTCTGCTGCAGTGTTCCTTCCCTGGGCCTGGCATGTGGTGATACAGATGTCCTGTACACAGTGAGCATTCAGCAGTCACGTCAGCTGCTGCCAGCGATAAGTTCTCTGAACACAGCTGAGCGTGTTCTGAACATAGCGCTAATCTATGACTGTCAGCATAAATATTTAGAACATAATTGGATAGTTTGTCCATTTAGCAAAACAACAGGTTTTCCCCCTTTTAATTTTTTTAAACTTAGATTAAGAGAATTTTATATATTGTATATTTATATATTCCTTTATGAAAATTACCATGTTTGAATAATGATGTATTAATATAAATGTGAAGTGGAGAAAAGTCACAGATCACTAGCATGGATATTTTAGTTCTGGTGGGCGGTTGGCTCACATGCATATTCTTGTCAAGAATTCCATGAGTGCGTGGAAATAGGACAGACATACTGGGACAGAGCTTAGATCATGTAAAGTCTTGGTGAGCTGTGTAGCTACAGGTGTAGGAGGGTGGGGCAAATCTAGTCTTCTAGCCTCCTTCCCCACTGCGTGATCAGAGGTCAGACGGACATTCTTCGCAGGCCGCTCCCCTGAACCAGAGATCAGTACTTGGCTTTGTCCTTTTCCTGTCTCTGTTTGTTGTTGTTTGTTTTGTTTTGTTTTTGAGACAGGGTTTCTCTGTGTGACCCTGGCTGTCCTGGAACTTGCTCTGTAGATCAGGCTGGCCTCGAGCTCACGGAGATCCACCTGTCTCTGCCTCCCTAGTGCTGGGATTAAAGGCCTATGCCGCCATCACCTGGTCATTCTGGACTGGTTGTAATGCACAGGCTTCCTCTCAGACCTGACATTCTCTGATGCTCAGAAGGCACCGTGCGGCAGAGCAGTGGCTGCCACTGCCTGTCGTTGATGAGGACTGACTCAGCAGCTAGGAAAAGCCAATGTGAAGGCGGTTACAGCGGTTAGCTGCCATCAAAACAGTACAGAAATTGGATTATTGAGCTGGGTTCGGGGGAATATAGGGTCTGTACTGGTATAGAATCCTATGTGGTGTTGGATAACAGATGCACCATTGCTAAGCATCCATTCACTCATTTTCATGTATCAAAGACACCGACCTGAGGATTCCCCGCCCACCGCACCAGCTGCTCCATGACCATACAGGCGAGTGATGATTTCACTCCTGCGTCTTACCACGTTCTTTTGGCGATTTTTAGTGCCTGTCACGACTGGAGTAAACTAAATCTAAAACCCTTTCTGTTACCATAAAGCAAATATAAAATCCTCAAATTCTTACTATAATTCCATTCTCCTCCATATTTTGATTTGCATTTCCAAAGCTCCTTTGGCGTACATCCCAATGAAACTGTGGTCATGGGCTCTCACCATCCTGTGCCTTGACTGGGATGTTAGGACTTGTCTTGGTTACTGTTGATATGGTGAAACAACACAACCAAAAGCCATGGGGGGAGGAAAGGGTTTATTTGGCTTACACTTGTGAGGCACTGTTTGTCATTGAAGAAGTCAGGACAGGAACTCAAGCAGGGCAAGAACCTGGAGGCAAGAGTTGACTCGGAGGCCATGGAGGGTGCTCCTAAACGTACTCCTCATGGTTTGCTCCACCAGCTTCCTTACAGAACCCAGGGATGGCAGCATCCACAGTGGACAGGGAGCTCCCCCATCAATCACTAATTAACAAAATGCCCTACAGGCTTGCCTACAGCTGATCTTATGGAGGCTTTTTTTTTTTTCAGTTTGAGGTTCCCTCCTTTCATATGGCTTTAGCTTGTGTCAAGTTCGCATAAAACTATCCAGCACGGGGGTTTTTGTCTTTTGTTTTTTGTTTTTTATCATTTAACTGTCCTCTTGGGCAACCTGGCATAGTTGTAAGTTACCATGCCAAAGCATACATGGAAATACCTTTCAAAAAGTAATTCAGATGATTTCCAGATCTAGAATAGCAGAGAGCCACATGGGGCATAGGCTGCTCCCGTCCCCCTCAGCTGTTTTAGTTTGCGTGTAAGTCTCAGGAATTTGAGTAACAAGGCTGCTGTCCAGAGGGAGACTGCTGAAGATCGGCTTACAGACTCTGACTGTTAACAAGTTAAAGCTGATTATTTTGTTACCTAATAAATTCTCTAGGTTCTCTGTGACAGAAAATCGCTAAGAAATACGTCATCGTTACATTTCCAGACATTGAACTTTCCCCTGGGGTTCATTTGCATACTGTCTTCCTGTTCATATGTCCTTTGTGTGTGTTCTTTGTATTGTTCTGCGTGTTAAAACAATTACAGCTGACAGAACACAGTCAAAAAGTCTTTCTTATAAGCAGAGCAGGGAACATGTGACGACATTCTTGCAGAACCATCTCCTACTGATAGGATCCCAATGTGCTTCCTGTTATTCATGCACAAAAGTGTGTCAAAGAACCATAGGACAGAGTACATAAAGATTCATGCACATGTGTTTGTGACATTGCAGGCCAAAGGTAAAGAAAGACAGTGGCTAAGACACCAAGCTACTGGGGAACTAGACGACGCCAAGATCATTGATGGGCTGGCTGGAGAAAAAGCCATCTACAAACGCCGGGGTGATCTGGAACCTCAAGTAAGTAATGGGAAGCACTGAGCCTCAGATCCACATAGTTTAATCTTCTGTAGAGAGTTCATGAAATATGTCAAAACATCATTAACCCAGAATATGCAACTGCAGAAGGCATTATGTAAGGACAGATAAATAAAAAGTCTCATCAAGGCATGGAACACACACACACTAATATATATATATATATATATACATATATATATATATATATATGTGTGTGTGTGTGTGTGTGTGTGTGTGTGTGTGTGTGTATATGATCATTTAAAAAATATATATATGATCATTTAAAATAATTCAGGCCTAGTGATGCATTCTTTTAATCCCAAGACTTAGGAGGCAGTGGCTCTGTGAGTTCAAGGCCATCCTGATCTATACAGCAAGTTCCTAAACAGCCAGGGCTACGTAAAGACACCCTGTCTCAAAATCAGCTCAAAGGTAGGGGAGCCTTCATCAAATCCAGAGGTCTTAGCAACAGGGATCAAACTGTGACCTAAAGTCCAACCAGGCAGAAAAGGGAGTAAATTCTAAGTCCTGAAGATGCTAGTTCATCGAGCTGAAGAAGGTAGTTCATGGAATTAGACGGAAAGCCAGCCTTCCTACCTCACCCAGCCCAGGCAACCTCAGAGGGAACCAAGAGAACAAGTACTGACCACCAGTATCCCAACAGCAGAACCTCCAGAAAGCCACGAGCTATGGCGTGGCTGCCTACAGGTCCACTCCCCAGATGCAGAGTGGGTCCTCCATGGGCGGAGAAACAGGGACACTGTTGTTTGTGATCCCAGAGGATTCTTCCAGCAACAGAGCAATCACTGCGGTTTTTTGCTCTCCTGGAACTCAATCTGTGTCCACCGAATGCCTTCAGTTTTTAGAAAACAAGGAATTCTGCCCTGGGTTACACTAATTATAGTAAATAAGCATTTGTCGTACTGAGGCAGTGTAGTCAAATATTGAATGTTAGTGAACTCGGGTTTTCTGTGGTCTTGGATAATCAAACCTGCTGAGTAGCGGCTGAGAGCAGGGGCGCAGTGAGAGAGTGGGCACACCATTGTCTTAAAAATGTTTACTCGGAGTGGATCTGGTGGTAATTTGGGGGACTCCTATTCCTGTGCTGTTGCCATGAATCGACAGCTGCGTCCCTTACTGAGTCGCTGTGGTTGTGGTAAGCAAGCATTCGGACACATCTGTGACTTAGTCATGGACGTGTGCGCCACCGCTTCTCACTGGGGCAGACTCAGCAAGTTTTAAAGGAATGTGTTCAGCTGGCTTCCCGCTGTGATCCTCTCAGCATCTATGGTGCTTCACAGCTTTTATTGATCTATCTTGTGTATGTGTGTGGGCCGTGCATGCCACCGCGGGCATGTGGAAGTCTGAGGACTTGTGGGAGGCACTTCTCCCCTTCCACCGTGCAGTCCTGGAACTCGAACTCAGGTTGTCAGGTTTGATGGCAAGTACCTCACCTACCAAGCCATCTCACCAGACCCCTATAGGATTTTCTTGAAATTATTAGTTCTGCTCATTATTTTTCATGCATGTCAGCAAGTATTTAACAGGATAATCTGGGATTTTTCTTATTTATTGCTACTGACAAACTTTTTTCTTTTTAATTTTCCACATTGCCAGATCTAGGCTCCAAACCAATCCCATAAGGTTTCACGTTTTAATCAGTAGTTTTTGCCAGACAATGCCACTTTAACTGCCAAGAAAAGAAAAAATAAACACTAGTTCACTGACAAAAAGAAAAACAAAACTTAAAGAATTGAGCCGTTCTGATATTGTTTCCTTACGTTCTTGGCCAGACTCCTCTCGCATAGCTGGGCCTTAGCAGGCTGGCCCCTCTTCAGCTCAGATAGAGAATGATCTTCAAGTGACTGCTCAACAGATACAAGTGAAGCTGATGTGGGCTCCCCTCCACTTACACACGCTCTCATAGGACAGGCGGGGAGATGGGGAGGGGCTGCTGAGACATAGCATAAACGACATGGGGTTTCTAGCCTCCAGGTCTGTATTTTTAAACCACTATTTTTCAGCTGTCCGCCTCCAGAAGGCAGCTTTTACTATATTTCAGAGGAAGTGCTTCCCGCTGGGACAGCCCTGTGCAGGCCTGAGCCTGGGGCAGATCTGCTCTCCTTGGGCTGGCACTGCAGAACTCGTGAGAACCCAGGATGGCCGCTGACCATGGTTTTCCACCATTCCCTTTCTCAGCTGGGTAGCCCACAGCAGAAACCCAAGCGCCTGCGCCTGGTGGTAGACGTTTCCGGCAGTATGTACCGCTTCAACGGGGTGGATCGCCGGCTAGAGCGCTCCATGGAGGCCGTGTGCATGGTCATGGAAGCCTTTGAGAACTACGAGGAGAAGTTCAAGGTAACTGCACGGCACGAGCTGGGGATCGCTTCTGCTCAGGAGTGAGTCAGCAATGGTGCAGACTCCACCCAGAACCACGGACATAGTCCTCTCGCCAGCTCATTTGTCCGCAGGGAAAGTGGCCAGTTGCTTCCCCCCATTCTAATACTAACGTAATTGAAGGGCCTGATAAACCTTTGGTTCCCACAGAGAAAAGCATGCAACAAGCTGTGTGATGTTTCCTACAAACACAAGTCTGTTCTCAAGTTTCACTGGGCATCCTCATCCTAGCCCCCCCCCCCCCCCCCCCCCGCCACTGCGCGCGCACACGCGCACACACACGCCCGCCTTCGCGCTGCCACCCCATCACCAGGTGGGGGCTGTGCACAGCCTGGCAATGTTCTGTTCTCTGCTTTCTCTTTCCACACAAACAGTGAACAGACAATAATGAAGGAGCACTTCAGGGAGAAAACAGCCTTCTGCTCATCCCCAGCTTCTTCATTGTGCTACTAACTCCTCCGTTTCAGAGGTCTGAGTGTGGGAGGGACCCCCTAGCCTCTGTGCCGCCAGCCGGTGTGAGCCATCTGATGGTGAGCCCGCACAGGGACTCCTGGCGTCACAGCAGATACCCCGAGCACTGCACATGCCAAAGGGAGATGTGGTGTGTACAGACACTGGGAAGGACGCACAGCCCAAACATAGGAACTCTAGACTTTATACTGGATCAAACAGCCCTCGAGAAACAAACAATCGAATCAGTTGCCTTAAGCCGGCTTTCCCATACCATGTCCCTGTTTTATCCTACAAACAAGAAACAAATTGGTTTGTCATTCACTTAGGCTCTTGTGAAGGGTGCAGCCCACTGGCCCTCCCGGTGCCCTGGGCAGAGGGATGAGCAGCACCCAGCAGTGAGTATTATGGGACTGCAAGGCTCTATACAATACAGGGGTCCAAATGCAGGTAGCACATGACTTAGCATGAGAAAGAGTTCAAAGACTCACGCTGACAGGATGAGAACAGGCTGCTTGGAGAAATCTGGGAAGACACTTTCTGCTTCTGAGTAACATGGCGTGGCGACGGGCGGGACATGGCTCCTGTGGGAGCCAGAGGTGGCCAGTCTTTAAAGGGCTCCTGCTGGAGCAGATGAAGCAGCAGGCTTCTGAGGGCGGTCATTCAGCTTTTCCATCTCGTGACCCACACCTCAGATGTGATTGCATCTTGATTTCTTTTTAGATAGAAAATATGTATTTAAATCATTTTGACCCCTGATGGCCAGTGGGTGTCTAGACAGCCATGGACCGGTATAAATAATCGCAGCCCACCTGATGTTCAAAAGGGCTTGGGTTTGAACCTGCTCCAACATCTGTTTCTTCAGCTCTTTCTGAGTCTTCCCTCCATCTGCAAGACTGTCAGATTGCCACATGTCTGAGGTTTGATTGGCCACAGGCCCTCCCGTCTCTGCTGGGGCTCCAAAGTCCCCTCTGTAGAGGACAGGAGGGTGACAGAGTCCCAAACTCTGTGAGCGCTTTTCCTGTTTCTAATGAAGTGTTTGAGGGCACATGAAGAATAGGTGCACACAGTACAAAGGAAGAGGTGGAAGAAGTGAGACTCACTCTGTCCCCTCTCAGATTCCAGCCACAGTGGTGGATTTTTGCTCGTTTAGAAATACTTGATTTTTTTGGTCTGTTTTTAGAAATAGTTGATATTCCTTATGTCAGCATTATTCCCAACCACTTAGTCTATCTGTACTTTCAGTTTCTTGTTCTTGAAAGAAGAAAAGGTCCAGTGGTGATTACTGCAAGTCTGTAACTTCCTCAGAAAACAGAAAGTGACTCATGAGATGATGGTTTATGGAGTTCCCAGGGTAGCATCACACGCTGTCTTTAGGATCTAGCCATGTGACCTGAAGCTCCTACCTCAGTTCCAGACAGTTCTTAGTTCAGTCTTCTGCAGTCAATCGTGGGCTGTGAAGGCATCGACTCTGCGTTTGCTTCTCAGCCTTCAGCAGCCCCCACCCCCGTGTGGTGGTCTGTGTGCTCCCCATTCCTCTTGGCATCCGCTTGTGTTGTGTTTGGCTGGAGTTCAGTGCTGACTTGTGGGTCGTTACCGTCTGTCCTGGAGGCTCACTCGAGAGTCTGGAGTCTGCCTCCACTCTTATTCCCCGCCAGCACAGCCGTGCCAAACCACAGGGACCCTCAAGATGAGAGTTACTGAGACGGAAAGGTACTTCAGCAGCATGACATTCACTGAGCCACTTGAAGTCTTTAAAGTACCTCTGAGGGTTCAAGCAGCTGACTTCACGGCTTCCTGACGTCAGTGTCAGCTCCCGCCGACCGCGCAGCACTTGGAATGCTGTGGTTGTATAAACTGGTCTCTTTCCTCCCTGCCCCTGTGGCTTCACTCGAGTTTGTTCTTTTCTCCAGGCTCCTGGGAGTTGTCTTTGTCATCTTCAAATAGACTTTCTTTTCAAGGTACTGCAGTAGCACCAAAAGTCTGGCGACCACTTTCCTACTAAACTTTCAAAGGACAGTATCAGAAAAATAGGTTTATTCTCTCATCAGAAATTGGGCTTTGGAGAGACAATAACTTACGATACGGTGTTTCTATGAAGGTGTGTATGTGAGCCTGGTATTCTGGTTTCCTTCTGCTGCGGCAACAAACACCAAGACCAGAAGTACTGTAGGGAGGAGAAGTGTCTTGGCTCACACTCCCAGGTCTCCTTCCACTGAGGGAGTCGGGGCAGGAACTATGAGGAATGCTGCGTATGGCTGTGCTCAGCTTTCGTATACAGCCCAGGTTCGTCTGTCTAGATATGGAGCTATCTACAGAGCTGGGTCCCCATCAGTCAGTCGCTCACAGACAGGACCCCAGACCAGGCTGTTCTTCAACAGAGGTCCTCTCTTCCTGGGTTAACCAGGACACCTAGTCTATATACAAGGCCCTAGGTTCTGTCCTCAACACAGAATAAAATTAAATAAAGAAAGCCACTATTCTAGAACCAATTCCTGAGTCACTTTCCCTCTGTAGAAAGTGCAGTTAATCTTCGCCTCACGTGTGGGAATCATTTTCCCTTCGGGAAGCCGGCTTTCCATTCCTTCTCTTGGGTATTAAATTGGCATAGAAACTTAGGGCTAGGGATCATTTTCACCATCCCCTTTCCACAACTGAGAAACCCAAGATTCAAAGAAGTTAAATACTTGGCCCAGGCCACACCACGAGACAGTGAAATGCCAGGACTTCCAATCCCACATTTGAGGATCTTTCTTACTTTTTTTACCCTATTTTTTTCTGTTTTACTTACACCCAAACTTATGCCAAGTCACTATTTTCAGCAATTCATTCAAAAGTAAACCTATTTTAACATCTTTTATCTTCTACTTTTAATACCTCACCATGCAAATATGGTGTAGACATGATTTCTTAGATGACATCTTGGTCAGGAAGGCTATGTTACTTCCCAAAAGACTATAGAAAGATATGACTCACAGAGAGATGCCTGCTGAGAAATCCCTTCTGTTACACATTTAGCCGAGTGCCTGTAATTCCTTCTTCCCCAGTGCCGTAAGGACATCCCTTGAGTTTAAATAAGGAGACCAGTCATCCTATCAGGTTTAGACTCTGAGTATATTTGTGCTACTACCCGGAGATAGGACTCCCCCACAAAATGCATGGTTTGCTGAATCTATTCAGAATGGACTCAGTAGTTGACATAGAAATATTGGTCACGAGACACCAAAAGCTCAAGGAGAGATGTAGGGAAAGCTTGGGGAATCGCTGTTTCTCCGCAGTGTCTTGGGTTAACAGATGCAGATCTGTGTCTTCATTAAGACATGGTTTTGCTTTCTATTTGTTATGCCTTCCTCTACATGAATGAGGTTTTCAAAACAGACCTAACAAAGGGGATCTAAACAAATGGTAAAGCAAAGAAGCATTAGAGAGGGGCCCGCTCAATAGCTGTCATTTAGTGTTTATGCTGAATGCTAAGAACAAGACTCCTTGAAGATTTCCAGGATATGTTGTGGGCCACTTAGAAAAATTACAGCCTTAACATTGGGTGGTTGATAGGGACAATGAACTCTTGTGTTTTGAATCCTGTGCTACTCCCTGGAAATGTGTGTGGCCTGTCCCAACAAGTTTACTCAGGGTCTAGCCTGAGTGAACAGAGTCAAGAGTTAGAGAAGGGAAATGAATGACTTCAGCTGTGATACCACACTCCTGTTATCCTAACACTGAGTGGCAGGAGGATCATGAGTTTGAAGCTAGCCTGGGCTACATAATCTCACACAAATAACAGAACAGAGTGAGTTCGTGTATGTTTTCCTTGAACTCAGACTGTTCTAAGGAGAGGGAAATTATTGTTTAAACATGTTGAGATACATGGATAAAGGTCTACCTGGTCACATCCATTATTATCTAATTAATCCCTGTCATCCCTTAAAAGGGCGGAAGAAACTGCGTCATTCCTGCCACAGTGCAGCGTGGGAATCTGTCCTTCCCTCTGTGTGAGTCCCTCTTAGGTACTTGAGTACCCTGGGGGTACAGGCCCGGATCCAGCCATTCAGGTGGGAGCTTTGCAGGTTCAAGACCCACCTGGATACCAGTGATTTCAGAGCTAGCCTGAAATACTTAGTAAAACCCTATCTCAAAATAAAAAGAGTGCTAGAGATAGAACACAGTGGTGAAGTGCTTGCCTAGTGTAGCTGAGGCCCTGGCTCAGTACACAGCCCTACAAAGAGGGGCGGGGAAAGCAAAGCATACATAACCCCTCAGCCCCTGCTCTAGCTCTCCACTGACCAAACCCTCCCCTGGAAGGTGGACCTGGGACCTAGGGGCCAGGCCTAACTTCTAACCACCCAGATGAACGTCCCACCTCTTCTCTCAGGTCCTTCATGGGCTCCTTTCTTAGGTCTGCCTTCCTGAGGCAGGCTCAGGTGGTATGCGTATATCAAGGTCTAGGGGGCAGCCAGATGGGACCAGAGGCAAGATTCCCCTGTGTTGCCATGTTCCATAAGCTTCAAGGAAGCCACATACTAATAATTTGATCTTGGCTTCACAGGTTCTTAAGATGTAACATTTATCAGAGTAGGAGATGAGAGCATGTTTCACCTGGAAATTTGTAGCCAGGTTTATAGTTTTCAAAGGTTTAGTCATCCTGTGTCGCCCTCCAGTCATATCCTCCTGGGAATGGATACAATGTCTTCATCTCCAGCATCATCTCCACAGCATACAGTTTCGGCCCATCCAAAGTGGAATTGTCTGTCCTAGAAAACCTCACCCACTTCCTGTTTTAATGTGGGCCACTTTCACTAGGAATTTTTCTGCTTCCCATTTCAGACGTGGCCACCTTAGTTATGTTAGACTGCGTTTGTCACTGGCTTAGGAAAAACAGCATTCTGGTTTCTAGATTGTAAAAGAATCTTTGGTTTGTAGCCCACAAACCAAAGGCAAGCTGATAAGGGCCCACGTTGTTGCAAAGTGCAGAGGTGAATCACGTAATGCCTTCAAGAGCTTATTTTCAGAGGTGCAGCTAGGAAACGGCTTGATTACATCTCCCATCACACCTAGTGGGGGCTTACAGGAGGTGTTCGGAGGACAGTTGTTGATTAATACTGGACTGTCAGATGTCCCAAATGCCCCTAAAGTCTTCATCCCCAGACCACATTAATTCCTTAAAGATACTTCAGTTGCCAAGTGTCCCAACCTTCATATCTTCACAAAATGTCTTTAATAGAGGTGGGAGATCCAGAGGGACAGTGGGAGGGGTCAGAGGGACAGTGGGAGTGACAAAGACTGACCTCTCCCACATTGTTCACCTCTGACTTATTTTCAAATTCTGCCTCCCAGCTCTGACCTCTTCTCAACAGTCAGGGACTTTTTTTGTGTGCCCAGAAGATAGAGAATTAAAAAGCTTCCTAAACTGAAAGATCCATGCTATGCATTAACAAGTGGAGGAAAAGCATATTATACAGTCACATGGCCAGCATCATCCAGAGTTATGTTGATGCTGATGTGTTCGCATGAGACTCTGCAGCTCGGCATGTCCTTTAGAAGGAACTGAATGCCCAAGGGCCCTGTCATAGAATGCTTTCAGAGGTTATCTTGAATATGATTGTGGATAATTTTGACCTTTTTTGTGCTTTAATTTCTATGAGTATATTTTACTTTTAGAAATTAGAGGTGTATGCTTCTCTGTTGGGACTATGAGGAAGGGGCAGCTTCCGGCTGTGCTTGTTGGTAGAATTGAGTTGCTCCGAATCATGGACGGAGGTCCCTTTTCCTGGACTCTAACTTCTGCTCTTGTCCAGGATCCCCTCCATCTCTATCATAGTTAACTCCTTCATGTCAGATCTCCCTGACACTTTGAATCTATCTTCCCTTTCTATCCGCAGCCAGGAAAGCACTCTGCATTGAAAGGGCTCTGTGTGATTAGGTTAGCCCACTAGATAACCTCCCTTCTGATTAACTCATAGTCAAGTAAACTTAATTACATCGGCAGAATCCTTTTTGTCATGGAAGTTAATGTAATTGTAAGTGATATCCCATTATGTTTACCAGATTTGACCACAGTTATGGAGAGAGTATAGAGAACACAGGCATGGCAGCTGGAATTCTGCTTCATACTGTGTGTGTGTGCTTCTTACAAAGTCTCCCTTGAGCCCTTAAAGTCCTCATCATACTTCCCACCTCTTGCCCAGGGGCCGAGATCTCAGAGGAAGGTGGACTCAAACAGAATGAGTCCACAATGGTTTGCCTTTGTAGATAGCACACATCTGCCTCTTTCTGTGTTCCTTTATGGCCAAACGTTGAACAACTTGGAACAATCCAGAGTTGGGGTCTAGAGGGCCAGTGATCATTCTGCTGCTGACTGACTCCCATGCTCTCTTACTCTCTTGCGTGTAGTACGACATCGCTGGACACTCAGGAGATGGCTACAACATTCGCCTTGTTTCAGCTAACAAAATCCCCAAGGATAACAAGCAGAGACTAGAAATTCTGAAGGTAAACCCATTCTGTTCCTTCTATAGTGTGAGAATCTCTGTCAGATAAAAACTAGTAGTCACGGAAGAAGCAGTGGCTATATCATACACTCTCAAGCACTGAATAGAAGCCGTCTTTCCTGTTTAAATCCCCTTTTCCACTAACTAAATTTAAATTTTCCCTGCGTGTTTTCAGAGTAATCAGTGTTTTGTTGGGTTTGAACATCTAAGATCCAGAACTCCTCATAATCAGACAGATATGTTCTGTAAAAAGGAAAGAATAGACCTTTAGGGTATTCTGTATTCTAAATCTTATATTTCTCTTAGTCTTTTTGAATGATAAATTCAGTTTTACATAGGTAAATCAGCAGTAGACATCATAATTTTAAAATGGATTTACCCCTTTGCTAGTGGAAACAGTGTTCGCATTTCAGATTAACTTGTGCGCTGGAACTTCAACCTGTTCCTCATTTTTTTTCCTCCTTCTTGCCCTTCTTCGGGGTAATACATATTTCCTTGCTTTAAATGGAAGGTTGAATTTTAAAAGAGTCCATTGTGAACATTTGGGAACACTGCCTGTTTCTAAGGAAAGTCAGCCCCGCACACTGGCACACAGTCATAGAAAAGTCATTGTGTTTGTGAAAAGGAGCTGCTCACCCATGGCTTCTGCGCCCTGCTCTTCCCTCCAGACCATGCATGCCCACTCGCAGTTCTGCATGAGCGGGGACCACACCCTCGAGGGGACAGAACACGCCATCAAGGACATCACCAAAGAGGAAGCTGATGAATACTTTGTTATCATCTTAAGTGATGCCAATCTGTCGCGATATGGAATAAATCCTGCCCGGTTTGCCCAGATCCTAACAAGTGACCCTCAAGTTAATGCCTTTGCCATTTTTATTGGCTCCTTAGGGGACCAAGCAGCCAGGTAAGCACTGTCGCAGCAGAGAGCAGGTACAGTAAACATTTGACACATTTGTTTCTCAGACCTCAGCCTGAGGGGCTGGGGAGGGCAGGTAGAACAGGGTCTTGGGTATCTAATGTCGTTCTTGGGGTGCACAATGCCCCGGCTTGTTTGGGCAAGGAACATGATGCTGTAGGCTTTTTTGGACAAGAATATATGATTTTAATTGTTTTATAAAATAATTATCAAATTGATTTCCCCCCAATAAGTTAGACAGTATTTTATAGATTAGGTGCTTTACAGAGACCCCAAGCCCAGTCTAATCAGTTTGTGCTCAAATCATATTCAAAACAGTAAATAGAGTGAGCTGTGGTTGTAGCTCAGTGGTAGAACACTTGCCTAGCATGCATGAGGTCCCAGGTTCAATCCGCAGCATTGCGCAAAATAAAAAATAAAGGAATCCAACAACAGTAAATTCCCCAGCATAGCAAAACCTGTATTCATCTCTTGGTAGTGTGTGTGTGTGTGTGTGTGTGTGTGTGTGTGTGTGTGTGTGTGTGCGCGTGTGTGTGAGTGTGTGTGTGTGTGTGAGTGTGTGTGTGTGAGTGTGTGTGTGTGTGTATGTGAAAACAGACACTGTCTCAGTCACTGCTCTATCACTGTGAAGAGATACTAAGACCAAGGCAACTCTTATAAAGAAAGCATGTAAATGGGGCTTGTGTACGGTTCCGTGGTTTAGTCTCTGGTCGTCATGATGGGAAGCAGACAGGCATGGTGCTGGAGCAGTAGCGGAGAGCTAGATGAGGGCCTATGGGGCATCCTCAGTCATACCACCAGATGTATGGAGATTTACGTAAGCATATGTACACATATCCTCATAAAAAAGCTTCTGTAAGTGACATAAGTATATATTTAGACATGTACATACATAAGCATACATGTATATGCCTACATATGTATGTGTGTATGTCTGTGTCTCGCTGGAGAGACCAGTAGGTGAGACCCCTTGGACACAAAGGAAGACCGTGTATGTGTGGTTTATGCTGCATAGTAACTGTAGGAATTTATGGTCAGACAGTCAGTGTCTCAGAGATGACCCAAAAGGAGAGACCAGGAAACACTCCCATAACTTAAAAAACACTGACGGAAAGCATTTGTGGTTTCCTTTGCCTGACATACTCATAACGGGCAGAAAGACAACTGAAAGTGTATCTCAGAAAAAAACAATTCTTCTGTCTTACAGAGGGCCTGCCTCCGCCTCTGCCTCCGCCATGCTGTGCTCTGCGGCACAGACCCTCATAGGCCAGGGAGGGTCCAGCCCTGGATGCTGCCGTGTCCACAGAGAGCTGAGAACAGATTCCGTATCACAGACTCATGCTCACTTAGTGCAGCTGACTGCACACCCTTCTCTCGCTTTTATGCGTTAGCACTTCACATTTTCTGGAAGCTTCCTGTGCTCAAAGCCTTCTCTGTCCACATTTGCCCAGCGCCAGCCCAGCGTTGGGCAGGCAGCAAGCTTAACAAATGCTGGCTGAGCTGAAGCGGGCATTTTTTTCTTTCTAGTGAACAGATCCTGTTGGAATACTTAAGAAAGCACAATAATACCCTTGTGGTTTCCCGGGGAAATGGTCCAACATCCACTGGCAAAAGACAGAGTACAGACTTAGCTGGTCTGCCCGGCATGCCAAATACATGATCCTACACAGAGTGGCTGACTTTTATTAAATGTCATTCCAAAACCAAACTTGGTTGGCACAGTGAAAGGCGGTATTCTTTTCAATATATCTGTCTAACAGTCTTATTGCCTTCAAAGATGGCCCTTTGTTCCAAATGATAAATTGACATTTTTTAAAACTTACCATGAGCCTGCTCAACCTGGGAATCATCAAAGCAGAAGCCAGATAGTGTAGCTTGCATTTCATGTTCTGTGATGGGGGAGGAATGGAGACGCACTCGGGGACTTGACTGTGCAGCAGGTTGGAGGCCTATTTTCTAAGAAAGGAGAAACTTTTGGAAATACAGCGTGAGGCCACATTATTTGGTCAGATGCAGGTGAGCTAATTCCAGATGGGCCCCTTGGGCACCGTTCTATCCAGGGAGAACAGCATAGCAGGAACTGATAGCACTTCAGAACCACTCATTTCTCCCAGAAAAGAGCTTCCCTTGAGCTCACTGCTTTCCCAGGCTGTTCATTGCCCCGTGACAGCCAGTTCAATAGCAGGCAAGGTAGGAGAAAGTGAAACCATGCTGTTGTAAGACCCCCATTTTGATGCTGGAATGGGAGCCTTGATCTGCAATGGTGATTTCCTCCCCTTCCCTCTGGCAGGCTCCAGAGAACTCTGCCAGCTGGCCGGTCTTTTGTCGCTATGGACACCCAGAAGATCCCTCAGATTTTACAACAGATCTTCACCTCCACCATGCTGTCCAGTATCTAAGAAGCACCCTTTACCACCCAGGACTGGAAGCCAGACGGAAGCAGAGAGAACTCTGAAAAGACAGCGGCCATGCCAGTCTGGGCCGTGGCCGACCTGCTGTCCAGCAGTGAACTGACTTCTGAATGGAAATGCACTCTGGAAGGGTTTAGGTCTGCAGAGGAAATGGGTTGACCTGCATTTCTTAAAAGATCAGGGTTGAAGGAAGTAGGTGCAGGAACTACGGGCTTGGTCTAGTTCCAAACCCAAAGGATAAAAAAATACCCACTTTTGCCTTAATCCGTCATCCATTGCCAGTTGCCATCCCATAGCCAAGCCTCTAAGGCCATAGCTGATGCTAAGGGCTAAGTCTGCAAACCCCACCCAACACGGTCCTGTCTAGAATTATTTTTACTTTCTCTCCACTGTGTATTGCCCAGCAAATAACAATTTTGAAGCCTTTAACCCACTGAAAAGCATTTGGGCAATAGTACTTTATAAGGTGCTGGATTCTCTCAAAAATCCCATTCTCTTGACTGAAAGGAATCAGAAGATCCTCAGGGTGCCTGCTCTCCCATGTGGCTTCCGAGTGATTCTTCAGATAATAGAGAGCCAGTATCCTACCCTCTCTCAAGGATAAAAATATCCTGCCCTGAGTTCCCTGCCTCCTGCCCTTAGCGCTTTTCCAACAGTGAGAACGCTTTGCTGTCCAAATTGCAGTGATGAAAGTAGCAAATGCTTGTAAGAGAAACTATGTCTGACACATTACACAAAGTTAAAAGGAATATGTTTGGCTGATGTTCACTGGAGATTTCTTTAGGTTTAACTAAAGAAAAACATACTTTTCTTTTCAGCTAAATTTCCTTTCCAAGTGTACCTACTCAAATTTTTAGAAACACATGTTCCAACAAGATGGCTCTCACAAGCCGTCTAATAAAATGCTCTTCACAGCTGGCCATGACGTCAGAAGTGCTGGGAGCGTCTGATGTGTGTGCTTACTTACTGTAAGCTGGAAAAACCAATCTCACTGATGATGTTACCATGGGCATGTGCACTGTCATTATAGGGGCCTGCAAATTCATTTCGTATAACCGTAAGACAGAAGAAATGTCACCCAATTCTGACACCCCATCTCCTGTCCATCAGTTGTCACAGAAATAAAAAGCAGTCGATTCCCAAGACTGTGTTACCACCCGGTGTTTGCCTGGTTTGTTTTCCTGGTCCGGGTGCCTGAGTATCCCAAAATGCACAGAGCTCCAACTCATCAAGTGCCTTAGAAATGTAATCACGTGACTAGTAATTCCGGTTGCTGATGATTTACTGTGCATCGGGTTTGCTGAACGGTTCTGTGCCGTGTGTCCTTCAGCGCTCACGGCCTATAAGATGGCTACTGACTGCTTTCTAGCGATAACGTGCTGCTTGGAAATCCATTGCTTTCACAGGGTTAGATCATAGATTTGATTTTTCACTGAACTGTTAGCATTGCCTTACAAATGGAGGCCTGGAGCCTTAGAGAGATATCCACGGCCACAGACAGGTAGACAAGGCTAGACATCCCTCCTCACCTTTTGAGTGTTTGTGTGAGCCCCTCACTCACCTCCGAAGTTGCTGCTCTTTGACTTCATGGCGACCTCCACTGCCTTCCCTTTGTGACCTGTCTTTGTTTCCTGAGCAGTGCCCCTAGCTCGTGTCCTCCTAAACCCTGTCAGCCTGCTTCCAGGAGCTCAGAGGTGTGGGAACTAGGGCATGGGACACTTCTGGGAAGAATCTTGTAATTGCTGCTTTTTTTTCCTGGGCATAGCAATGAGCTGAGGAAATGCCCATAAGGGGGCAGCTTAGCCCCAAGGTCACTGCCCCCAGCAGCCTTTGGAAGTAGCATACAAAAGTAGCTCAAGATGTCAGCCCTTCACAGATCTCATACAGCCTGAGCTAGCAGAACCATTCTTTTTTAAACATGAAAAGAATGTGCTCCAGTAATTAAGTTTCCCTTCCCCACTAGCCAGACATCATTTGCAAATGTTATTTGAAAGAGAAAAATGGACTTTTCTGTTTTCTTATTTGTCAAAGGGGAAGATGGGGAGGGAGGGGAAAGATGCTCAGTTTTCACTTCTCAGAGCACCTAAGACGTGTGTGCATTTGTTATTAAATGTACTTAATTATAGGCCACTCGGAGCTGTTCCCAGGCCCTCATTAGAGCCAGGAGCACTGTGTGCCCGCGGGGCATGCACTGAAAGACATCTAACCCGAGTCTCTCTTGCAAGCACATGAAACGCTGACAAGGTTCATTGTTAGCCGTGAGCAGCCAGGAGGAATGAACGCTGTGAATAGCCACAGTATATGATGTGTGTTCCCCCAGGAATCCTTTGTGCCCCCAATAAGATGACCTCACCGCAGATGGGGTGGCTCAAGCTCAGCCACAGAAGTGGGTCAGGGTGGGAGGATTTGAAGGGGGCATCAGAGGGGGAATGAATCAGTGAATTCTTTACCCTCTTCCCTGGGAACCCTCGGAGGAGGAGCTTTCCATCAGCACAGGAGGGTTTTCTCCAAAGCAACCCCGAGGCTTTGTAGGCCATCGGAAGTGGCTTTGAACACAGCCTGGCCAGACTTCCCGAAAGGCCAGCCCCAGAGAGTCCGCCTCCCCTGCACCTGGCTTCTTCCTGGGCCTGTCAGGTCAGCCAAAGTGAAATTCCTCCTGAGCCCAGCACAGAAATGCAGAGTGCGGGGAAACGGGGAACAGCTGCTTTATCCTTGCTCTGTATTCACTGCCAACAAATGCAGTTCGAAGAGAAATCCCCTGAATTCTAAGCCAGTCTCCCCTACATGGTCGACCCGTCCTGAAACCTCATCTCTGGTGTCGCCGCCGTCCACTCGCCCACTTTAAAATCCAACCAGTAATACATACCGTGTAAAATTCCTTAGCTGGATGGTGATTGCCATAAAGATCTTACCTACTGCCTTGATCTTCTAACATCTGCTCTGGCAAAACTACTAAAATTCCAGTCTTCACTGAGAGTAGAGGGAATTTATAACTCTAGTTAGAGCTGTCTGTAAAGAGGTTCTTGATCCTGCCTGATTGGCTGTTAACTTCCTGTGTGAACTCAAGCTATTCTTTCTGGGCCTTGTTTGAGTTAAATCAATGGCTTATAATGTTTGGAGAAAATGATTACTAAAACTGCAGTTCTGTGTTCCAGTTGCTCGTGTACATAGTGAGGTGACTTGTTCCAGCCTGCATGTGAGAGTCACACCACTGCAGTGTGATCTGTGTCGCCAGAACCCCACCATATTTAGCAAAAAACGGCAACCTGTCTCCCAGCACGCAGGATTTGGGCACCCGCATTCCTGCCCTTCCACAGTATTACTGGCTGAACGTGAATATTCCCTTTCACCAGCATCAGTAAAATTACACAAAAGGATCTCTCCCTCAACTTGTAAGAGTTCCGCTGTTGTATCAAATTTTGCATAGTCAGAGTGTATATCTACACAACGGAAGTCAAAAGGGATCAGGGACTGGAAGGCGGTTGTAAGCTACTGACCTTAGTGTCTCAGCTGAACAATGCTGCAAACAGTCTGCTCCAGAGGTGGGGTGTGCTTGCCTAACACCTCAAGTTGAGAAGGATTTTGGATACTCTTTGGAATCTGAGCACTGTCTGAGGCTTCCACCTCCAAACGCAGACTGTCTATCCACGCACACGGCCTTCCGAGTGCCAGCGTTACATAACCCTGAACTTGAGTAGTGTTTGTGGTATTTGGCCATTCGGAACAAAGTATAGCACTCTTTTAAAGTGGCTTAGATCTTGGGACTGGTGAGAACATGACATTCTGCCTCAAGAAATCTTATCAAGGGGATAAGGTGGTTCCTTTGTAAGGCTGTCCCTCCCCTGTGGCCCACAGGCACCAGACACGGCTTTGGTGAAAGTGTTTGGGAGTGGCCAGAGAGTGTGCCAATAGACTCAGCCTCCGAAGATGGCGATGTGGCTATGGAAGAGTCTCTGAATATAAGAACGTACTACAGCTAAAGGCAGATGGAGCACTAATAATAGTGGCATTGGCCTGGAACGGAAACAGCCTGCTTGGACAGCTTCGGCCTCACCGCCTATGGGTGATTCTCACAGAGCCTGAGGAACCTAGGGGCTGTACATCCAAACCAGGGTGCCTAGACCCTAGAAATACATGTGTGTGCGTGTGCATTCACACACACACACACACACACACAGGCAGATAAGTGGGGTTAGTTAATGTAGGTACTAGATTGAATGATAATGTTGCTTATTATGAAGTTGACAGAGAAG
Source organism: Myodes glareolus (assembly GCF_982192425.1). NCBI lineage: Eukaryota > Metazoa > Chordata > Mammalia > Rodentia > Cricetidae > Myodes > Myodes glareolus. Next base: position 44,480,448 of record NC_142037.1, read on the forward strand.
GCATCTCCATTGGATAGGCTTCCTTTAGTGTTCTGAGACTTTTGAACAACTCCGTTCAAGGCTGATGGAATAAACAAGCACATCAATTACAGGCTCTCATACAAAGATGTGGTACCAAATGTGGGCTGCCAGAACTAAAGAATCTTTCTCTCTGTGACCTTTCTTGGAGACTAGAAGAGACGCAGCAGCCTCAGCGGCAGAGGCGGGGGTGGGGGGGGGAGCTCTAACAGCTCTCGGACCGCCTGAAAGCAGACATTCAGTTGCTTGGCTGGGGTACAGCTCCCCACAGCTGGCCTGGCTCTGCCCCAGCATCTGAAGTCTAGCCTCAGAGTAGCACATCTCAGCAAGAGGGAATGGATGCTCTCCCATAAGACCAATCTCCCTGCACAGCCATCCATCAGACACATCTTGAAATCTTTCATCTGTGTGCTTTCCTCTAGCATGGGGTGAATTGAAGGCCAGGGGGACTGTGATTGGGGCGAGGACAGAAAAGGGTGTATTGGTTATTTTGTGTCATGGTGGCCAAAATCCCAGAGAGACACAGCTTAACAGAGGAAAGGTGTATCTGGACTTGTGGTTCCAGAGGGTTTCAGTCCACCATGATGGGTCAGTCAAACTAAGTACCAGGATGGTGTGGCAGACCAGGAAGCGGAGGCACAGCAGGAGGCAGGCAGGCAGAAAGGCTCATGCTTTGCAACCCACTTCCTTCAGGACAAATTCCATTGTCATGGGGGAGGAGCCAGAGTGGTTTTAGGTGGGGAAATGACTTTCTAAATCTACATTTATCTGTATCTGGCCGAGGGGGGGGGGGAGGTAAGGACAGGGAAAGAGGTAGCTAAGGAAGAGAAAAGAGGAAAGGAGAAATTGCCCATCTTTGCATGCATGTGGTATATCCATGTGTATTTGCAGGTGTGGGGCAGTAGCGGGAGGGTTGTAGGCCCGAAGTCAATGAGTCAATGTAAGGTGTCTTTCTTTATTTCTCCCTTCTTTAGCTTTTGAAGCAGGGTCTCTCATTGCAACTCGTGCTCAGATTGCTGGACTGTGGCCAGTCATCACCAGTCCCTACCTCCAACGCTGGGTTTATACAGATGTGCCACCCTGTCTGGCTTTCCACGTGGGTGCTGGGGTGACTCCTGTCCTCATTTGCACACCTCCCAATATGCCATTTCCACAACCTGGGATCTTTTTATTAAGCTGACATAAATTTTTGGAGACATCTGATCTTTTAATTGCTAAGAAACTGTCGTAAAACCACGTTTTGTAAAGGCTGGTTCCAGACACTTCCAAAAACTTCCTAATACATCAGATACGACAGCAGATGCCTGATACCCAAGGCAGGGGAATCATGACTGAAGGCCAGCTCAGGCTGTGTAGTGAGTTCCAGGTCAGCCTGAGCTGTGAGGGAAACCACTGTCTCAGCAAGACAGCAACCACACTAACCAAACAAAACAGGAGCAAATGGCAGAATATTCTCAAAACATATACTTGTATGAAAATGTCTTTATGTAACATGGTACCATCTACAATGGATATATACAATGAGAATTTAAAATACAAAGCCCAGAGGTATTCCATGTGGAGGAGACCCTATTGAAGCGTACTGTTTTCCTCTCACTGGACAGGAGGAGCAAGCTTTAATGTTAACAGACTCAGCTAACTGTTCAAGACTGACTCGGCCCAGTCTTTACCAGGCCCAGTCTTTCCACAAGATCCCCATGGCTCATAGGGCCAGTGTATCCAAAGGGGCTCACATGGGCCCTGCTTCTGCAAGGGAAGTGACATCACATAAAGGTGGTGGCCATTTAGAGAGCATTCATGCCTGGTTGCTGGCCCAGCACCATCCTGGCTTCCCACATCCATGCACTAGGGACCAGTGTCATGCTTTGTTTCTCCATTTCTCTTCTCTAGAGAGAAGACAGTCCTCTGAGAGTCTTGCTCTTGTGGAAAGACCACTGATGCCCCAGGGGCAAGGGCCATTTGATTTTAGGCTCATAGTGGAATGTAACCTGGTGGGTGAAAGTCTCTGATCAGTTTTGTAAGGGGACCGTGACATCCTGAGCGAACGCCCCAGAGCTAGGTCAGAGCACAGAGTGGTTTCTTTCCCAGCATGAATGATGTGAGGGACCAAAAACAAGTTGCAGGCTGGGTGAGGGTATCAACCAGCAGGAGGGGTGAAGGTGTCCGGACAGGTGACAGGTCACCCAGCAGGAGCGGTGAGGGTGTCGGGACAGGTGACCGAGGTCACCCGCCTCCTGGGATTTGACTTCCCTCTAGGACCATGTTAGCGCTTTCTCTGCATCTATGATGATACAGTAACTGTCCCTCAAGATCTAATGACCTATCTCTGGGAAGGGTCAAATTGACTGTGTTAGTAGTGGTTCCGGGCAGTCTGCACTTCACACACAGGCCTCTTTAGGAGGCTGATAGCATTGGGCAATCGTAAAGATGAGCTCTCAGCTGTTCTCTTCCCTCAGCCCTAGAGGGGAGCCCTTGACTCACACAGGGGTGAGTGACTACACGCATAGTCTGCACAGAACTGGCTCATTAGTCAAATATTTCTGATAGTAACTGAGGCATGTTAGAAGGCTAAGCCCAAGATGCCACCCATGTCTGCACGGAGAGGGAACATGTAAAAAGGTAGCATCATTATTAAAATAACATAGCTAGCCCCTGCCTAGTCCTTCCCTTGTGCTGGACGCTTCTTAAGCACTGCAGTCCGCCAGCACCCTTCTCTAAGGTAGCTGGGGAAGTGTGGCAGTCATGCCCTCTTCATATGTGCCGATCCACACCACCCTACACTCAGGGCGCAGAAGACAGCACGGATGGATGCAGCCCTAACGGCAGAACCCGGATGTCCTGAGTCTTTATGCCCTCCAAATCCATAAGTTGGAATCCTACCCCCGCTGTAGTCAATCATATTGGGAAGCAGGGCCTTTGGGGATTGATTAGGACAGGTAGAGCTCTCATGAACGGGATTGCTGCCTGTGTTTTCTTTAAGCCTATAACAGAATACTACAGGTGAACATTACTAAAGCACAATATTTTTTTCCTCATAATTCTGGGGCCTTGAAAGTCCAAGCTCAAGGTGGTAATGTCTGTTGTGAGCCTTCTGGTTGCCCCGGCCATGGCAGAAGGCAGAAGGGCAAGGGAGCCTGTATGGAGCTGAATTTAATCTTTCTATCAGAAACACATTGTCTCGATAATTAATGCACTCCATGACAATCAACCCAGTCTCTTGAGGACAGACCCTCTTGATAATCTCTTAGGAAAGTCCCAGCTCTTAATCTTATTACAGTGATTATTAAATTTCAGCATGAGGTTTGGAAAAGCCAGCCCAATTACAACAAGACCGTCCCTTTACTACCAGCTGCGGAGATAGGACACGTCATCTAGAAAGCATGATGCTCAACGGTGACCCCAGCCTCCATGGTCTGGCCCAGTCAGGGCGGTCCTGGGGTATACAGCATACTGTCTCATAGCTGTTGCCGTATCTGTCTTCCCTGCTCTGGGGAATAAAGGCAGGCGCTACGTCTTGTTTGTCTTCGCCTTGACCCTGAGAAGGCTATGAATGTATAGCTGTGGGTTGGGGAGGTGTCATGATTCTGAGAGGCAGAAATTGTGCTGGCCCTGGAATAAAAAAAATAAGATTTTAATGAAGCAGGAAAATTGAGAGAATCCCTGAGGAAGACAGCAAAGAGGAGAATTTGAAAGAAGACTGGTCTTGGCATTCCTCAAAGACGGGGGTGGGCAGGCGGACATTACGGGTCTCCCTCTCAGCTGCCACTCCCTAGCTGAGAATCTCTAAGCAGCCTTCCCAAAGACTCCAGTCCACTCCTCTGGACTACCCTCAGCAGAGCAAGCCTTTGGACTGCCTCATGCTGGGGCTCTTTTGTTTTGCTTGCATTTCAGTTTCAAAAATAAGTGGAGAACTTTCTTCCCCAAGATTATAAGTTGAAGTGATGGAAGGGTCCATGCTGTGCAGAAGGAGCCCTTGGCAAAGAGCTTGCACATTTGCAAGTCTTTTGGAGAAAAATGGCTTGCTCTATGGCAGAAAGAAAGAAAGAAAGAAAGAAAGAAAGAAAGAAAGAAAGAAAGAAAGGAAGGAAAGATGGGGTGGGGGAGAGAGAGAGAGAAAAGAGAGAGAGAGAGAGAGAGAGAGAGAGAGAGAGAGAGAGAGAGGGGAAAGATTAGCGGAAAAGCTCAGCTTTTATGGAACTGCCTGGGACTCCTTGACTGGGTCATCATGGCTGTCAAATATTTTCTCCATCCACACATCCCAGTAAGCCTCCAAATTCATAAATCTCTAGAAGACTTAGAAAAAAAAATACTTACTTCACTTATATTCTGATGTGGGATTCCCCTCCATGTGCTATGAATATGTTTTATATACCATTGATTAATAAAGAAGCTGTTTTGGCCAATGGCTTAGCAGAATAAAGCCAGTGGGAAATCTGAACAGAGAGAGAGAGAGAAAGAGAGAGTAGGCGGAGTCAAAGAGACTCCATGTAGCTGTCGAAGGTGAAGGACACTGGAAACTTACCAGTAGGGTACAGCCTCGTGGAGATACATAGATTAATGGAAATGGGTTAATTTAAAATATAAGAGCTATCTTAAACCATTGGTCAAACAGTGTTGTAATTAATATAGATTCTGTGTGATTATTCAGGTCACTGGGTGGCTGGGGAGCCAACGCACAGTCACCATTTACAACATTCCAAAGCCCAGGCTAAACTATTGACTAACTCCCTTTACAAAGAGCCTGGTATAGCCAGTACTAGTGAATTGGAAGAGATGGACAGAATGGTGATGAATGGGTGGGTGGATGGATGAATATGTGGGTGGATATATGGATGGGTGAATGGTTGTTCATATGAATGGATGGAGTAATAGATTCTGAATGAATAGATGATTAGACATGAATAGATGGGTAGATGTATGAAGTATGAATGGATAGATTATAATTAGACATGTGGTTAGATGTATGAATAGATGAGTTGTATGGATGGATTAATATTTATGAATGGATAGATAAGTAGATGATAAATGCTGGACAGGTGAATGGAGAGAGGAGCTGAAGAGGACAAAGTCTACCCTGTTTAAGACTTCAGAGAAAACATATTCCTGGGACTCTTAGTAAGACCATCACCCTTCAATCCTGTCACTTGGGAGGCAGAGGCAGGTGGATCTCTGTGAGTTCGAGTCCAGCCTGGTGTACAAGAGCTAGTTCCAGGACAGGCACCAAAGCTACACAGAGAAACCTTGTCCCCAAAAACAACATTAAAAAAAAGACCCATGATTAGATAACCGTCAGGAAGCAAAAGTGGAGTACCACATTTGCCCAAACAATACTATCATATATTCCCTAGTGGCTCCACAAGCCATCCCATATGCGGCCATGGGAAAGCTGAGGAACCACCTGGAAATGGTTTCAACCAAGAGAAGACAGAACACAAGCTTGAGATTATGACAAAATCTTCATAGTGACTGAATCAGAGGTGGTTCAGTTACTGTGAGACAAATGTGTGTCCAGGTCAGCCATTTGTGATATCAGACACCCAGCTCACCCTGATATCAGATACCCAAAGCACCCTCAAGCCATTCTTCTTGAGGTCCTGAGACAGTTCCCAGGGACCGTGTCGCCTAGCAAGGCTTAGAAGCCTTAACACATGTCCTTAAGTTCACGGGCACTGAGTTCAATTCATAACTCCTATGTATTAACTAGTTTCCCTAACATTTTTTGTTTAAACACCATAACATCCATTCTTTTAGAGTATACAATACAGTGCTTTAATATATATTCAAAAATTATGTAAACATCACCATTGTCTAATTCCAGAATATTCTTATTATCTCCAATGGAAACTCCATTCTGCCCAGGAATCATTTTCCATTTCTCCCTCCCAATCCCTGGCACCACAGGTCTACTGTCTGAGGATTTTCCTGTCTGGACGCTTCATATAAATGACTTCATACAACACAAACTGCTTTCATCTACCGTAATGTTTTCAGATCATTCATGTTGTATTTATTATTCTTTTTTTATGGTCAAGTAACATTTAATTGTTCAAAAGTATCACTTTTTGTTTATCCATTCTTACAGAGATGGATCTTTGGCTAATACAAAGACCGTCTATGTATAAGTTTATGTAAACATGTGTTTTCAATTATCTTGGGTACAGAAGTAGAAGAGGAATTTCGGGGTTAGATGATGGCTCTGTTTAATGTTTTCAGGAACTGTCCGACTGTTTTCCAAAGGACTCGTACCACCCTACATTCCCACCAGAGGTGGGAACTTCAGTCTCTTTGACCCTTGCCAACAAGCGCTCTGTCTAATTTGCTGTCATCATCCTAGTGGGTGCTCAGTGGTACTGCACTGTCATTTTAATTTGTCATTTCCCTAATGGCTACTAATACTGAATATCTTTTCTAATGCCTATTTGTGTATCTCTTTATAGCTGAGAGTATGGCTCCGCGGTAATGACTTGCTTGGTACACAGACAATCCTGGCATGTATTTTTCTTTAGAGAAATGCCTACTAAGATGCTTTCCTATATCTAATTTGTTTTGTGTCTATCATTAAGTTGTAAGAATTCTATGCACAGTCTTGATACCAGGCCATTATAAATGACTCACAGATATTTCTTCCATTCTGTGGATTGTGTTTCCGTATTTTTTTGATATAGACAGAATCTCATACTATAGACAAAGGAGACCTGAAATGCCTGAAATAAGGGACACAGGGAGGCCCCTGAAAAGAAGGTCGATGGAGCTGTGGAGATGACTCTGTCAGTAAAGGACCCAGGGCAGGGGATGGAAGCAGGCGGGTCCCGTGAAGTTCACTATCCCGCCAGCCCAGCAAAATCGGTGAACTTCATCTTCAGTGAGAGACGGTTTCTCAAACAGTAAAGGCTGGCAGCTACCAAGGAAAGACGTTCTGAGAAGAGTGTCCTGCTCTCAAAGAGTCGCTCGGGCGGCTAGCTTAAGAGCATGCTTTGGATCCACTCTACAAGGGGGAGACCATGTCTGCTGTACTGGAAACCTAACCAACTCCCCAGGGCTAGTGAAGTCATGGATCGCGGGGGAGAATCTACAACCGCCACTTTACTAAACCAGCATAATGCCTAACTACATCCTGAATGCTTGTTCTTATAACCACAGGTAAGCGAAGGCCTCACCTCTCATCAAGGAGACTTTTGCAACAGACAGAAACCATTATAGAAAGCCGCAACCAATCAAACTGCATAATTGTAGAGCCCAGTCCTATCAGATACAGCTACAACTCCCACAACTAAGACTCAGGGCACGTTATAGAGGAGGGGGCAGAAAGGCTGTCAGAGCCAGAGCTTCCGGGACTTTGCTGTAAGATTGTGTCCCCCAGTACCGTCAGACTACCATACGTCCATCAACACGACTGCTTGAACATGAACTAAACAAGGGCAGCTGCAACAGACATGCTAAAGTGGATGGGGTGAGAGTGATGAGGGGCGAGACCACAAGTCCGCAACCCTACAACAAGAACTATAGGAACTAAAGAATCTTAAATCCGGAGAAATAGTATTCCCGGGCAAGAGCATGTCAATTGGTTACCCAATACCAAATGGTCAGCCCATAAATACAAGTAACATTATACAGACTAAGCAAGTTGTATTTATGTGTTTAGGAATAAATATGTACGTGTGTGTGTGTGTGTGTGTGTGTGTGCATGTAACAACAATTAATGGGGGAAAAAGTACTATGACTTTGAAGGAGAACCAGGATATATGGGAGAGTTTAGGAAGAGGAAAGGGAAGCAGGAAATGATATAATTATAGTTGCAAAGAAATGAAATAATTAAAAAAAACAAACTTTGGAAGGCCAAGGTTGGCTTAAGACATTTGGTTAACAGGATGTCAGTAACTGGGGCCTAAGATGGCAGCAAAGGTGATGAATCAGGCCCGGGATCTAGGTCATTTGCTAGTGGGGTGGGTGTGCCGTGTGTAAGAGAAGCATCGATGGAAGATGACTCCAGACTTTGGACGCTCAGAGTTGCTGCCATGTGCAGGGGGAGGGGGTGATCAGGAAGCGTAGGAAGTGTGGGTTAAGCCCGTATCTCCTGCCTCCTACCCATTCCTTGCTGCACAGCACAAGCTGTGGCCAAGCTCCTGCCGCAGAGGTCTCCTGAGGCATCTCCACAATAGCCACAGGTCTTATTCTTTGTTCTCTATGGTTGGGGGCCAAAAGTGCCTTGGCCGTCTCTGGACAGTCGTCTCTGCAGCCACGCTGAAAAACTGGGAACTGCAAGAACTCCGCAAACCTTAGTGGTGACCAGAAGCCGCACCCTGAGCAGACCCCAGGCTGTGATGCAACAGGCTCAGTGAACAGGACTGGTGGGGACAAGGAAGGGGCACCAGAGAAGGAACGTCAGACCCTGTCAGGGTCATAAAAAGCATGTTAGAACACGCAGCTGCTTCTGTTCAGGCCACTTGACCAGAACTCATAGCCAAGAAAGACAGGTATGGTGGACTTTTTTGGCTTTCCTTCATTTTCTTCCTTGTGGAGTTGTAATCTATGGAGCTTTTCAGCATTGAAATGAGTTGATGCAAGGACTAGAGAGGTAACAGTGCACGCCGTCCCCACAGAGGACAAGGACTAGAGAGGTAACAGTGCACGCTGTCCCCAGGGAGGATCAGAGCTTGGTTTCCAGCATCCATGTTGGGCAGCTCACAGATGACTGTGACTCCACCTCCCGGAGATCCAGTGCTTTCTTCTGGCCCCGCTGGGCACCCGTACTCCTGTACACATAGCCATGCACATAACTACAAATAAAGTCAGTCCTTAAACAATAAATAAAACAACCACAGCTTGTCAACACTATGATGTGGGACGTCTTTCTGTACATGTGTGGCTCTTATTGGTTAATGAATAAAGCTGCTTTGGCCTATGGCAAGGCAGAATAAAACCAGGCTAAAAGAGATACATAGAGAGAGTAGGCAGATTTAGGGAGACACCATGTAGCTGCCAAAGGAGAAAGACACCCACTGGGAAAGAACCTTACTGGGAGGCCACAGCCTCATGGTGATATACAGATAATAGAAATGTACAGATAATTTAAGATGTAAGAGCTAGCTAGGAATATGCATGAACTATTGGCCAAAGAATGTTGGAATTAATATAGTTTCTGTGTGATTATTCTGGTCTGGGCAGCCGGGAAACGAACAAGCAGCCTCCTTTTACAACACTACATAAACTGTATTCATAGTGGCACAGTTTAAATGGCTCACATGCTATTTTGCCAGTGTCTCCAGTCTCTAAATCTGAGGCCCCATCTCAGGAGGCTATAGCAAAATTAATAAAAACCCAGAGACAGAAATTGAGGTTCAACCTGAAGGTCAGAAAAACAAAACAGCCAGCCACGGGCTCTTACTTCTACCTCAGACCGAAATGGCGATCCTGCCTCCAGGAATCGCAGAATGAGACTGTGTGAGAGCTGTCTCCTCCTCTTATATTCCTCTCTAGGGCTGGGATTAAAGGCATGCACCACCACCACCCAGTTTATATGGCAATCAGTATGGCTACTGGGATTAAAGGTATGTGTCACCACTGCCTGGTCTGTGGCTGTTTTACTCTCTGATCTTCATACAAGCTTTATTTATTAAAATACAAATGAAATATCACTACCGTAGACATTCCATTTTTTATCTGAGCCACTTGCTTTAATTTGTGTTACTTGTTTGGTTCCCACCAGCAACTGACATCATGAGTGACTTAAGTGAGAACTATCTAAGCAAGGATATTCACTGTTTTTGTGAAGGGGGCTAGTTTTGTTCTCAGTGCTTAGGACTGAACTTCGGACCTCACACATGACACACAAATGTTCCGTCACTAAGCCATGGTCCCACCCCATACATTGCTCTGCTACATGTCTGTCTCTGTAGTGGCTTCCAGGGTGTCTGAGTCATCACCCAAAGCTGAAAACTACGGCTTTGGAGCAACAGATACTTCTTGGTATTTGTTTCTTCCCAATGCCTGCCCATCCAGCTTCGCTTATCACAGGGTTGGGTGCCGTGGGAAAGCAGGATCACATCTCTCCTTGCCACATAACATGAAGCAGACTGGGCTCCAGGGCGTTCTGTACAGAACTGAAATCAAATCAGAGTCTCCAAGGAAACATGACTAGTCCAGCCAGCCTCACTTCCTGCCTCTCTATCTCCAGCTTTAATGACAAAACATGGATTTCAAATAAAAAAAAAATACAATCTGCCCAAGCTCTGGGTCTCTCTGGTGTGCAGAATGTAGTAAAGAGGTGAACAGACAGGCTGAGCCACGTGTTCAGATGACTGGGTGGTCCTTTCCCCAGTATGGTGGGGTGGTAGCCAGGAACCAGAGAGAACAGAGCTTCTGAGGCAAATTGTAGAGGCAACTGGTTCAGTTTCTATTCCTAGCACAGTAGCCTGTGGCCCATCATCCTGGGCTCCCAGTTAATGCCTGTAGGGCAGTCAGGATATGTCTGAAAGACATAACCATCCTCTGTTCGGTAGCTACCGCCAGATCTGCCATGGCTGTGACCTCTTCCTTTGTCACTCCACTCCCCAGACACTTTTGTGGGTGGAATCCAAATAACTTGATTCAATTAAGATACGAGAAATGTTTGTTCCTTGAAAAACTGCTGGCATCTCTCCTGGCTAGCAAGGTGCACAGCACACAGGTAAGGAAGGAATACTCCCTTCGGCACTCTGGAGGGGAGCAATGGCTGCTCCGTGTATACCCAGCTTCCCTATGGAAGCTGCCCATGCGGTGTGGTGACCGAGAGGCAGGTGTGGCCCTGCTGTCAGGCTGACCTAGGTCACACCGTGATTCCATGAGGCAAATGTATAACCTCGGTTTCCTCATGGACTTACGAAGGATATGAAGAGATGCCAACATACATGGGTACCCCGTTTTGTCCACCTTACTTTGGTCCCCTTGTCTGCCCTTTGGACCACCATTCAACAGAAATGGGGACATCCTCCTTTCTGCAGACACAGAAGGACAAGAGTAGAAGGACCAGCTGGTCCAGAGGCCCTGAGCATGTAGAGACAAGTCTAGCTTCAGCATCTGGCCATCAGTGCTGTTCATATTGGGAGGAATGGTCCAGGGCTGGCTCCAGGCGGTTAGGAGCAGGCCCAGAACTGGTCTCAGAGAGAGAGAGAGAGAGAGAGAGAGAGAGAGAGAGAGAGAGAGAGAGAGAGAGAGAGAGAGAGATCTGATGCTTCCTCATAGCTGGTGATGGGTCCAGGGGCATCTATGGATACAGGATGATTTCCTCTTTCCTGTCCAAGTCAGAACCACATAGGAAAGGAACAAAGGTTGCAGTTTTGGGGTCTGACACATCTTTAAATAATGGAAGTAGCTCCCTCCTCTTTCTGTATGGAGGACCTTCGGGGAGCCCTGGTTGATGAATCAAAAGTGGAGGATTATTTTTTATTGTAGGAGCCTTTCTATTAGCTAGAAGCCATAGATGTTTCCCCAGAACAGGGCTGCCAAACAAACCACTTCAAACTTAATGTCTGAAGCCAACAAGTGTTTGTTGCTCCCATGGTTCTATTAGTTGCTCAGGCTCACAGGTTGGCCCTTGGAGTCTTTTTTAATGGAACTGCAGGTAAGATCCCCCCAAGCAGAAGTCTCCAGGAAATCTTTCCTGAGGACCAAGGACTGCTGGCCCATGTCTGACAACAGTGTCAAGACCTCTGTTGCCCATGCGGCTTCTCCATGTGGTTTCTGAAAGTGAACTGGCTGGTAAGGGACAGGGTTTCTTACAGACACTCAAGGTTTCTTTGCAAGACTTAGCAGGGAGCTGGCCTGGCCCAGTGTCCTCTGCCTCCTACTGTTGACTCAGACATTAAGGGAGAAGATTAAGTTCTACCTCTTCGTGACAGAGTTGCAGTTTCCTGTTCCTCTGTATTCTACTACAGAGACCTTAGCCAGGGTCTTCATGGGAAAAAGGAGCTGCTTCTAAACCTCAGTAGATGTGACAGACACCACAAGTGTCCTGGCTTGCTGCTTGAAGCCAGAAGCTGTGGAGAGAGTTGTCAGATCTTGAGGCTGTGTGAAGACTATGCTGAGAGGCAGATGAGGCAGTGAGTCCTGAACCCAAAGGAGGATCATGTCTCCAGAATGAGAAAAGTGAGCAGTGGGCTGTTGTAAGGAGAGGGCCCACTTGTTCATCCCAGCCACCCAGCTAGCTTACACCCAAAATATAGAACATATAAATTGTATTAGTTATATGTAGAACATAGAAATTGTATTAATTAAATTGTATTCATTAAATCACTGCTTGGCCCATTATCTCTAGCCTCTTACTGGCTAACTCTCACATCTTGATTTAACCCATTTCTATCCATCTGTATATCGCCACGTGGCTGTGGCTTACCGGGAAAGATTCAGCATGTCTGATTCTGGCGGCTCCATGGCGGCTCTCTCTGACTCTGCTTTCTTTCTCCCAGCATTCAGTTCTGTTTTCCCCGCCTACCTAAGTTCTGCCCTATCAAAAGGCCAAGGCAGTTTCTTTATTCATTAACCAATGAAAGCAACACATAAACAGAAAGACCTTCTACACCGGTGGGGTAGACACCAACTCTGAGGGCCGGGAGGTAGGGGGTCCTGGCTGCCCTGGCTGAGCAGGTAGAAGGAACCTGGTATGCTTGTTCAGTTTTAAAGCTCCGTGATTTCCTGCTGATTTGGTGTCCTTCTGCATCCTACGTCCTATGTAATCAAACAGACGAACTGGAGTGCATCATGAGGACCTCCTTAGGGTCACCCCGCAGCTTCCGACAGCTCTCAGGAGTTGGCCAGTTCCTCGTCTTCCCCTACCAGCACATCCTGACACATGGTTTCTGCTATTATCCTAACTCATATTCCTGCTACCTCCCAGCCCAGCCTCGGATGGATGGGCACTCCAACCTTCCAAGTGTGTAGGAGGATCTTAAAGCCTCCTCTTCTAAACCAGACCTGTGCTCAGGTGCTCTCCAAAAGAGAACCAAAGATCCCCTTCTCAATGTGGTGGTTACTGGAGGCTGGACCTTTGAAAGCCAAGCATGGTTTCCAGATGTTCACAGAGACTGATATGTCTATCAGGGATCATGACCCACAGAGTGTCATACAGGGATCTCGGCAAACCTGATTCTGTCATCTCTGCTTTCTCCTCAGACCCACTTTCCAGAATATTCTGAAGCAAATCCCGGGCATTGTTTCATTTCTTCCCCAAGTGTTTCCAGTACGACTCTAGAAGTTGGGTTTCTTCTCTTCAATCATGATACTTTAGTTCATAGACGTAGAGAAATCTGACCCCCAGAGTCCTCCCAAGGCAAAGCTGCTCCGTGGAATGTAGCAGAAAGCAGAGAGCATCAGGCTGGCCCAGAGGTGTGAGTTCCCAAGAACATAAAGGGACCGGAAGCCAGAGATGAGAGAATCATAAACCAGGAAGAAGATTCCCAAAGGTGGCAGCTTGGGAGCAGCCAACAGCTCCTCTGGATCAGTCCCCTCCTGTCAGAACAATTCATGACCCAGGTGTCCCTGAAGGTAGGAGCCATCTCACCCTTCAATTCTACTCCAAGACAGCACTGACATCACTAAACAGCTGACCCCAAAAGGGGTTTGACGCCCTCAGCCACGGGTCCACTGCCTCCTACTGTGTCGCCATCCACAGAGCCCAGCTCAGAAGAGGAAGAGAATTCCGGGATTTTGCACAAATCTGAAGCCTGGGTCGGAACAAGGCGAAGACACGAAGAATTAAAGAGTGCTTTTGCTATGCAGCCGGTTGTAAACGGCTCAGCTTGCAGCTGGAGATGGGACTCAAAGGCAGAGCACTTGCCAGACACACACAGGGCTCTGGGTTTGATCCCCAGCACTGAAGAAAAGCCACTGGAATTTTCTTCCAGGGGGACTAAGCAGTATCTGCCCTCCCCCCCCCCCCCCCCCCCCCGGTCATAAGGTCCCAATCACAAACCGAAGCTGAGTTGCTTTCACCAAAGCTTACGTTGGTGAACCAATGAATCTGTAAGGCCTATTTACAGAGCATGGGTGACCTGAAGGCAGTCATATTGGAAACGCTTTATCAGCGTGGATAATATCTTTCTTATAGTCACAAAGTTTGGTTGGAGCCATTTGGCATTCGGGTTTGCTGGAGTCTGCAGGGTTTTGTTATTGTTTTCAGTGAGTTCTGGGTGGTCTCTGAGGTAAGGGAACTGTTGACCATAGGGAGTTTCAGGGGACTTTCCCATTTGTTTACTCCCCTCCCTCAGAACGGCTCTAATTGGATGATGGTATTATAATTAAGAGTCTACCCCTGGGGGCCTGCTTTTCGCCATCCCCAGAGGGCATTTAGGCCACACAAATTGAAAGTCTAATGTTTTTTCTTCCTAGAACCTAGGAGTTTAATTTATTCCACCTGTCCAGGAGGCGAGCCAGCGGGGGAGCTGAAGGAATTGTAGAGGCTTCTATCGCCTTCTGTAGAGCAAAAACAAAATAGGGAGAGACAGCAGGCCCTCTCATGCTCCGGAATCCCTAACCCAGCATCTTGAGAGCCTTATTCTAGCCAGTTGAAGGAGCTGTCAGTTTGACCTGACAGAACCCTCAGGACCAGCGCCCAGTGTGCGGTTCATTCTTATCCATGTCTGTGGTCCAGGTCCCCGCCAGTTTTCACTTACATCTGGGATAATTCTGCGGCTTTCATTCCCGGAAGTACACTGCTCCTTTCTAACCTAAAGGTGAGAAGCCTGCGGTCCAGAGCCAGAATGTCCCATCCCCTAGTTACAAACCGGCTTAAGGCCCTGTTGTTTAGGGTGGTAAACTAAAGCAACTTCTCCTTTCCCGCAGGGACCACAGCACTCTCAAACAGTACACTGAGCAAGGAAGTGATGGCTAGTGTGAAATTGTTAGGCCCTAGGCCAGGTATAAGCTTCCTGGCTTGTAGGTAATAGGGGAGGTGTGTGCTGCTCCACGGAAGACAGAAAGGGGAGAGCTTCCTCTGCCTTAGGGTCTCCCTGATCCCTTGTCCAGTCTCTCCACCTGTCAATCCATATTACTTTCTCCCCGAACTCTCCAGCCGTTCGCTGTCACTCACCACCATGTACCCTGGAGAGCACTAAACACACACACACACACACACACACACTGGACTTTGGAAAGAATTCCAGAGGTCCATACAGCATCAAACTGTTCTTTTTCTTTTCTTTAAAAAAAAAAATATTTATCTTATTACATCCTGGGCGCAGTTTCCCCTCCCTCCTCTCCTCCCAGTCCCTCCGCCATCTCCCCTTTCTTCCCACACCCCAATCCACTCTTTCATTTTTGTTTAGGAGAGGGCAGGGCTCATAGCGGCCCAGGGTGGGTGACTGAACCGACCACCAGGGAGCCTACATGGGACTGACCTAGGCACTCTGCATATGTGTGACAGTTGTATAGTATGGTCCTCCTGTGGAATTTCTAACAGCAGGAACAGGGGCTGTTAGAAGTCTCTAACTCTTACTGGCTTTTGGGGAACCTAGTCCTCATACTGGGTCACTTTGCCCAGCCTTAATACATGGAGAGATGCTTAGTCTTACAGCAACTTGATATGACGTGGTTTGTTGATACTCTTAACCTTTCAGTGTTACTGTAACTGGAAGTGTTCAGGGCATGGTGGAGCATAAACCAGACAAATATGGAGTAATGGAGCCAGCAGAAAAGAACAACCACCCAGAAAGAGTAGGCATTTAGGACCCAGAGGAGCTGGCATTTGCCACCTCCTGCCCGAATTGGCCCAGCCTTGCTGAAGCGCATGCCTGCTGCATTAGCTTTTCCCACACCTAGCGGTTTATCCGGGGGTCCGGATTGGGATCTCTGCTTCCCCAGTATTTGGCCCTGTGCTACTGCAAATCTTATTGTTAGTTCTGTAGGCCAGTGTTGGGTACACGGTTGGGAAAACTCAGAAGTCTTTCTTAAGATCCGGCAAATATATCATAAAACACAATGTGTCAAAATCCAAGGAATCCACCAAGAGGATCTGATGTAACCTCTAGTCTGATAATGTCAACAAAGTCCCTTGGTTACTTCCTGCCTGGAATGAACTCAGCTCCAGGATAAATGAGCCCATACTGTCCCAGGACATGAAGTCCCCATGAGATGCCAGCTTCGCACTGATTAAACATGGACAGTCACCGCCTGCCTTTCTCAAACAAACATCCAAGTTACATTGGCCTGGATATAACAGAAGAAATTACCCTCATGGGCGGAGGCCCCAAGAAGCAGAATAAAGGATTTCCATGATCGCAGCGGAAGGAATCAGAGTCCGTCAATACATGGAGAATGGCTAGAATCGCTTGGCTGCTAGAAAAGCAGGGAACAAATTTAATTCTAACTTTTAGGTTAAAAACAAGAGTGCTTTCTCTCTTAGGATTGCAGAAGAGACAGGAAAAGGACAGGAGATACAGGCTTGTGTGTCTGGGTGGAAAGTAGCTTCCTGAATTTCCCGAAGGGCTGTCCCTCAGCCTAGCCCCAAGACCAGGTATCACCTTGAGCCCTGTGAGATAATATCACTGCAAGCCAGGCCTTAGGTTAACAGGGTGGTGTCAGCCTCTGCACAGATCTCGAGTCACCAGAACAATCTAACTTGCTTCCTGCAGCAGACAGACATTGGAGCAATAGTTCGCAACCTGTGGGTCATGCCCCTTTTGAGGTCAAAAGACGCTTTCACAGGGGTCACCTGAGACCATCAGAAAACACAGATATTTATACTGCAATTCATAATGGTGGCAAAATTACAGTGATGAAGTAACAACAAAATAATTTTCCGGCTTGGGGTCACCACAGCGTGAGGAACTGTGTTAAAGGGTGGCGGCATTGGGAAGGCTGAGCACCACTGTCCTAGTGTGAGAAGCGGTATCTAAGGAGACTCTCCTCGTTAGAAGAATACAGAACCACCAGGGGACTGCAGGCCTGTGGTGGTGTCCCCTCCCCTTTCAGGATGGGGAAGGGTGCTGGCTGCTCACTGGTCACACCTTCCTATCCTTTCAGGGTCTGGTTTGGCTAATACGAGCCTTGAGGAATGAGTGGGAGGTCTCCAGTAGACATCCTGGACACCAGCCCTTTAAACGTTACCGCCTAGTGGTCTGGATCAGGTCCATTTTCTCTGTCACTTAAATAATTAAATGGCAGAGGAAAAAAATCAGGTAGCAGCAGGGAAAATCTGAGACACAGCAGCAGAATTGGCAGGTGAAAGACATTTTCATTAGAGTAAAGAAGTGCGCGCGCACGCGCGCGCGCACACACACACACACACACACACAGCAAGGCACACCAGGTCCTCGTGTGACCTTGAGAGTAAAAGGAAGCAATGAATTCCAGCCACCTTAAACCCCTGGCAGGAAGGTACAAGCAAGGGCTGAGGAGATTGGTACAGAGACTAGAGATGGCTGCTTTTCAAGAGGACCTGGGTACAATTCCCAGCACCCACGTGGCACCTTATGACAATTTGCAGCTCCAGTTCCAAAGGATCCAACACCCTCTTCTGCCTTCCATGAGCATCAGGTGCACATGTGGTATTCATACATACAAACATACATACATACATGCTGTAGAAAGTCTGACAGCTAGTGGTAACCCGCCCACTGGGCGTAGCCTCTCATACTATATAAGCCGATGCTCTCTTTTCCGGCCTCTCTGTTCCGGTTGCGGATTTTGGTTTCTGATCTCCGTTCCAGCAGAGGATTCTGATTTGTGAGTTTACTCTTAAATAAATAACCATCTATTTCTCAATTCTGAGCTAGTGTGAGATTTCTTTTAAGCGACTGTCTTCATTTGGCACCCATGTGGAATTGGACTCCATGCCTGGGGTGGACGGCCCAGTCTCCCAACCCTGCCTGTCTGGCTTGTTTTTACCTAAGCGGTTTTTTTGTAGAATCCCCGCCACAGCGGAGTTTACTGCGTGTGGCAGCTTCTGAGAGAGTGCTCCTGTTGTAACACATCCTGCATCCTAATTGCTCACCATCCCTGCTTAAACAAAGGCTACCAGATCCCCTGTGTCAAACTCACGGATAAAGGGGATTCTCCGGAGACCTGAGTAGTGTCTGCGAGGTGTTTCTGGGCAATCTTCTAAGACCCAATGGGATTATATTTTTCTTTCAGATTGTCAGTCAGATGTGGATGTCTGGTGTTCTCTCAACAAAAGTGGAATCCAGATTTTATTCTGGTTCAGCCCACTGTTTCATGCCCACCAGGTGCTATGCCTGGTCCATGGGCAGCATTATGTCACACACACACCCCAAACACCAGGAGTTGCATCTGGTACATGGTCAGGAGTGCCTGCTGCTGAGAGAGCAGTGTCAATGAGACAACTGCTTTAATTTCTCCTGTCAAGTTCAGTTTAAAGAAAATGGCCCCCAAAGGGAGTGGTACCTCCTCCTGTCCGCTCAAGTATCTAGAGCAGTGTGCACCCCTGAAGCTCCAGCAGAAGTTAGGGTGACCTCTGAGAGGGGGAACTGAGAAACCGGGAGTTAGACAGACCCCTGACAGTCAGATGAGAAGGGCCTACAGACAGGTGATAAAGACAGCCCATCTTCCTATTTCTTCCTCACCCTTCTGACACAGCAGGCTTTGTCTATCAGGCCCTATACAGTGGACAGTTCCCACAAGTCCAAGACCAGACTAGGACACAGGACACCTTTATCTAAAGTCATAGGCTTATCAGCTTTCCTTCCTTTGTTTAAACTGAGGAACCCTAAGTTAGGGAAGGAGGAAACCCATCTCAGCCCACCAACGCCCATTAAAACACCCAGGTCTCTGGGAGAGGCCCGGTTTTAGTTTTTCATATTCCCCTTCTGCTATGCAGGGTAGGTTTCTCTCAGTGTCCCTGTGTGTCTGCATACATGTACGTGTGTACTCTGTAAGTGTGTATATGTATGTCTGTATGTGTGTATACATTCGTGCATGTGCATGAATATATATGAATGTGCATTGTGCATGTGTGCATGCATGTATGTGCATATGTACACATCTGTGTGACATGTGTTTGAATGTCTATGTGTGTGTGTATATGTATATATAGGTATGAATGTGCATGTATTTGCCTTCAGTAAAAGTGCTTTTTACCTATTGATTCTGCTGCTACATCTAAGATCTTCCCGTGGTTACCTTTATGCTTGCGATTTTGTTGCTACCTCTTAATTCTTCAACGGGCAGAGAAAATAAACTTCATGTAGACCATTAAACGGTAACACTTGTTTATTCTGCTCTCCAGTGGGAAATTAAAATGTCGCCTCTGAACCCACAATTGCTGGGTCCAGGCAAGGTCCCCAAGTTAATTAATGATTGTCAGGAGGATGACAAACCGGCCCAAGTTGCTATAGAGATGGGCACTATCGTACCTAGATTCCTGGAAGTGAAGGTAATGTTGCAAAGGCTGCCCATCTCTAGTTGTAGCACAAGGGAACGGTACAAATAAATGGTCACTTTAGAAAACCAAGTGCAGTTCACTGGGTACTGAACTGAGAACCACCAGGCTGATGGTTCAGCAGGGTGAGGGCAGGGTGAGGGGTATGTGCTCCCTCAAAGCTTCTCAAGAGGAGGAGGCTGAGTCAAGGATGCTGGCGAGCCTCCCCAAACTGCCTGAAGTCTCCTCCCCACAGAAAGGAGACCAGAAGACTTCTCTTGGTCCCAATAGCTATGTTGAGATGGGCTTCTCGGTGTGAAGGATTCAGGGGGAAAAAAGGATCATCAATAGAACCCCTTGGGTTCAGTCTCTGACTTCAGCAGGACCAGAAATCAGCAGGCAACAAGACTTCCAGATCCTGTGGGACTAGGAAATCAGGAGGCCCCTAGCTTCTCTGCAACTACAGAACACTTTGAGACCAGGACTCTATCTCCAGGGTCTCAGAGGTCAGTGCAGGGTCTAAGCTTTGGCTGCAGTGTGCCCAGAGTTTCCTGAGAGACTGGAACTTTGGCTCCAGTGACCTCTAGAGTAGGTGTGATATGGGGTTCTGACTTCTGAGTGTCCAGTAATCGCTGAAGGATCTGGCATCTATAGTAGTGCTGACTCTAACCAGTCACCAGATAGAAGACAGGCATCAGTAGGTCTGATGCTTCATGTCCCGCCTTGGCAGTTTCATAGAGCCAAAGATGACCAAGGTTTTGAGACTCTATCTTATTGTCTTGGTGCCTAGAGAACAGCCCTACAATTGGTTCTGTTGGCACATAGCCATGGTGGGACTCTACTAACAATCAATACCAAATTTCATAGTGCTCATAGATGAACTTTATGCAACTGTTGCTTTAGGAAGAGTCACAGAAAACTAAATATCCCAATAGGCTCAGAAGAAGGGGAAGCCCAAACTTATGGCAAACCCACTGCACAGACATGCAAAGCAAAACAAACACAAAGAATACGGCATAACCACAGTTTGTGACCTGTCTCCAACCAACTGACCAGCTCACTCTCCTATACGGGAATCCAAGATTACAGAGATTTCTGAAATGTTTAAGAAATAATTCTGTTTAGATTTTAGAATTGATGCTCTTGTAGAAGGTTCAGATACATATGCACAAATTGAGGAATTTATCCTTTGACTTTGACAAGAAAGTGAATGTAATAGTAAATTGGAGGCCAAAACCAAAATATGGAGAAAAAGTTTAGCAAAGAAATTGAAACATTGAAAAACAACCAAACAGAAATACTTGAAATGAGGAAGATGTTCACTCCAATAAAAAAAAAAGAGAGAGAGAAGAGAAAAAAAAACAGATTGACATTAACAGACAAGACCATACAGAAGAACAAGTTCCAGAGACAGAGGACAAAGTCAGGACAATGTTACAATTATATGTAAATAAATAAATAAGGAGCATGAATGATGTATTTCTAAGAAGTCTGGGATATATTTAAGAGGCTGAACCTGAGAATTCATGGCATCAAAGATACAGAGGTAAATTCAAATGGATAGACAGACTATTCAATGAAATTGTAGCAGACAACAACCCAAATTTGCAGAAAGGTCTAAGCATCTTAAAGCAAGAGGTGCTAAGAACTTGAATAGACATGACCAAAGAAGAAACTC
The DNA here is from genome assembly GCF_982192425.1 of Myodes glareolus. Taxonomy (NCBI): domain Eukaryota; kingdom Metazoa; phylum Chordata; class Mammalia; order Rodentia; family Cricetidae; genus Myodes; species Myodes glareolus. Next base: position 44,501,489 of record NC_142037.1, read on the forward strand.
TCCACAACACATTATAATCAGGATGTCAAAAATACAAAGAAAGAATCCTAAAAATGGGAGGAAAGTAACAGCTCACATACACACACAAATTAAGGCATTTCACCTAAGCCGGCACTGCATCAAACTCTTGATGGAATACTTTACAAGGAGGGAAAAAGTGGAGAGACTTCTTCATATGAACACGTGAAAGTGGTCACTTCATGACAATAGCAGATAAACTAGGTTAGGCAAAGTCACGTCAATCCCAGCTTTCAGGAGGCAGAGGCAGGTGGATCACTGTGAGTTCAAGACCAGCCTGGTCTACACAGCAAGTCCCAGGACAGCCTTTGATATACAGAGAAACATTGTCTCAAAAAGCCAAAGGGGTAGGGGTGGTTATCCCAGAAAGTCAAAGTCAGTTCAACATATTTGAATCAATAAATGTAATACATCATATAAATAGACTGAAGGACAGAAATCATGATTGTTTAAGTGATGCTGACAAGGCATTTGACAATGTTCCTTCATAATAAAAATTCTTGGGACATTAGGAATGGAAGGACATACTGTAAAATAATGTTATATACAACAATCCTATAGCCAATGTCATATTAAATGGAGAGAAAATGAGCATTTAATTAAACTTTTCCTCTAAAATCAAGAGTGTGGCAAATTTATTCACTCTCCACTCTTCGATCTGATCTAGACTCAAGGTCTTCATTACAGCAATTAAACAAGAAAAAAACAGAAGAGGGATAAATAGGAAAGGAAGGAGTCAAACTATTGCCATTTGCTGATGCAATGATAAAGGCCCTACAGATTCTAATAGAAAACTCTTGGGCGCAATAAACACTTAAAGTGAAGCTTCAGAATTAAAAATCATTATCAGGAAAAAAAATACAGTAGCTTTCATATATGAGAACAGTGTACTCTCAAAGAAAGAAACTACTGAATATCAAAATAACAAGTCAAAATCCCTAAGGGTGGTGGGAAGCCAGATATGGTGTGCACTTTTACAAGAATAGCCAGCTTTCTATACAGTGAGTTCCAGGACAGCCAGGGTTACATGTGAGACCTAGTCTCAAAACAAGGAAAATAAGTACTTAAGAATACATCTAATCGAAAAAAAAAAAAACACCAAAAAACAGAAACTCCTCTACAACAAAACTTTCAAGACATTGAAAAAGAAAAATCAAAGAAAATACTAGATGCTGGGTTGGCAGAATTAATACTGAAAACAATGTCTATGTTACCAAAATTAAGCTGCAGATTTCATGCTGCACCTATCCAAGTTCCAATTCCTTACTTCACAGATTAGAAAAAACAATACAGTTGGGCAGTGGTGGCGCACGCCTTTAATCCCAGCACTCGGAAGGCAGGGGCAGGAGGATCTCTGTGAGTTCAAGGCCAGCCTGGTCTACAAAAGCTAGTTCCAGGACAGACACCAAAACTACAGAGAAACCCTGTCTCAAAAAAGAGAGAGAGAGAGAGAGAGAGAGAGAGAGAGAGAGAGAGAGAGAAGGAAAAAAAGAAAAAATAATACAAGACTTCATAGGAAGTCACAAAAGACTATGAACAGCAAAGGATGAAACTATACTACAGAGCTGGTATAAAAGTAGACTTGTGTGTGTGTGTGTGTGTGTGTGTGTGTGTGTGTGTGTGTGTGTCTCCAGCTCAGTCTATATGATGTTACTTCTATGTATATGATTTGGAGGCTGAAAACAAAGAAATCGAGGCCAAAAATTAGAGAGAGGATGGTGAAGTGGAGTGGTTTATGAGAAGGATTAGAGCGAAGAAAGAAGAGGGAAATTATGTAATTATATTTTCATTTTATAAAATAAAAAATGGCAATGGACTTTGAGAAAAAATAGACAGATCAATGGACAAGAATAGAGGGTTCAGAAGTAAAACTACAAAGCTAAGCCCACTTAATTTTTGACAAAAGCAAAACTATACATTAGAAAGGAGGTAAATATATTCCACAAATGGTACCAGTAAAACTGAGCTAAATACCTACAGAAAATGAAATTAGATTCTCATATTTCACCTTGTACCACAAAAAAAAGGAAAAGAAAAAAATTCAAAATGAATCAAAGGGCCTGGAGAGATGGCTCACAACCAAAATGGACCAAAGATCTTAATCCAAAACCTAAAACTTCCAAAAGCAGACAGACAATATTCAATACACAAGGTAGGCAATAGCTTTCTGAACTGAACACCAACAGCACAGGAACCAGCCCAAGTATCAAAATATGGCCTATATGAGATTCAACTTTCTGCACGGTGAAGGAACCCATCAGCAGAGCACACACAGAATGGGAGAAAATCTTTACCTGCTACACTTCAGACTACAATTTCTAAAGAATTACAAAATGTAAATATCAAGGAAATAAAACCCATTCAAAAGTGCGCTAATGATCTAAACAGTTTTCAAAAAAGGACATTCAAATGTTGTAGGGAGGGGCTGCTTGTCTATCCCGGCCTCCCGTCTAGCTAACCCCATAAATAACCACACAGAAACTGTATTAATTAAAACACTGCTTGGCCATTAGCTATAATGTCTTATTGGCTAACTCTTACATATTAGTTTAACCCATCCCCATTAATCTGTGTATCGCCACATGGCAGTGGCTTACTGGAGATTCTAACGGGCGTCCATCTCCGACAGAGGAGCCATGGCTTACCTCTGACTCTGCTTTCTTCCTCCCAGCATTCAGTTCTGTGTTCCCCACCTGCCTAAGTTCCACCCTATCAACTAGGCCAAGGCAGTTTCTTTATTCATTAACCAATGAAAGCAACACACAAACAGAAGGAACTCCTACACCATTCAAATGGCCAGTATACTTCTAAAAGTATTTAATTAGGGCTGGAAAGATGGCTCAGTGGTCAAAAGTACTTGTTGCTCTTGCAAAGGACCCAGGTTCAGTTCACAGCACCCATATGGCAGCTCACAACTGTCTGTAACTCCAGTTTCAGCAGATCTGACATGAACTTCTGAACTCCACTGGCACCAAGCATGCATGTGGTGCACACACCACATACATGCAGGCAAAACAGTCATATACACAAAATGAACAAATCTTAAATTTTTAAAGTGTCCCACATACCTAGCCATCGGGAAAATGTAAATTAAAAGCTCAGTCAGAGTGGCTCTCATCAAGAAATCTGACTAAAATGTTGGAGAGGATGAGGAGAAGTGAGAACCCCATTTGCTATGGGTAAGACGCAAATTAGCACAACCATGTGGAAGTCAGTTTGGAGATCCTTCAAGCAATTAAAACTAGAACTACCACTCAACCCAGCTGTTTCACTCCTGAGCACATACCCAGAGAACTCCACACTCTACCACAGAAATATTTGCACCCCACTGTCTCTTGGTGTGCTAATCACACTATAGCATGGGAATTAAACTGACCTAGGTGCCCATCAACATATGACTGGCTAATGAAAATCTGGTACATATGTGTCCTAGTTAGGGTTTCTATTGCTGTGAAGGGACACCATCACCATGGCAACTCTTAATAGGAATAACCATTTACTTGGGGCTGGCTTACAGTTTCAGAGGCTTAGTCCATTATCATCATGATGGGGAGCATGGCAGTTGGCAGACAGATATGGTATTGGAGAAGGAGCCAAGAGTTTTCCATCTAGATTGTCAGGCAGGAGAAGAGAGAGGGACACTGGATCTGGCTTGAGCATCTGAAACCTGGAAACCTGCCCAGGTGACACACTTCCTCCAACAAGACCACACCTACATCAATAAGGCCACACCTCCTAATAGTACCACTCCCTATGAGTCTTTGGGAGCCATTTTCATGCAAACCACTACATTATATAAAACAGGATACTATTCAGCTCTAAAGAATTTTGTGATTACATTTAATCACAAAATTTGCAAGAAAATGGATCGACTTAGAATACATACTATTAAATGAAATTGCACAATCTCAGAAAGGAAAAAAAAAGCACGTGTTCTCCCTTACATGCAAATCCTAACCTATAATATATGAGTATAACCATACAAATAAGGCACATTTGGTTCAGTCTACCGTGTAGAAAGGAGAAGGAAGTTAAATATTGGGTGTTTGGACAGGTGAGTCATGAAAGAAGATATAAAGCAAATTGTTCTACCATGAATGTTTTGAGTTTTTATGGTGGGAAAGTTCATAAAACTGTATTTGACAGGCAAAATGTGAATCCCACATGAAGTTTCATAGCTGCAGAATGGCTATTCTAACTGTACAGAGGTTTGCTGAGACAAAATAGAAATCAGGTCCGGTCAGTAACACTGCTTGTGTTTTACTTGTTAAGTTTAGAAAGAAAAGGAAGGAAGGAAGGAGGGAGGGAGGGAGAGAAGGAGGGAGGGAGGAAGAGAAGGAGGGAGGGAGGGAGGGAGGGAGGGAGAGAAGGAGGGAGAGAAGGAGGGAAGGACGGAGGGAGGGAGGGAGGGAGAGAAGGAGGGAGGGAGGGAGAGAAGGAGGGAAGGAGGAACTGATGGAATAGGGACCTCATGGGAGAAGTGGCCTTTCTGCAGGACTGACACACTCCTTTAGCCCCAGAACTTGGGAGGCAGAGACAGGTGGATGGATCTCTGGGAGTTCATGGTCACTCTGATCTACATAGTGAGTTCCCAGGATAGTCAAACTGTATATTGGGACTCTGTCTTGAAAAAAAAAAAATGGATGGAAGTAAGGAATGGAAAAAGGGAGGGAGGGAAAAAAAGAAGAAAAAGGGGATGGAAAAGAAAAAAAGGAAGGAAGAAAAAAAGAAGAGGAAAGGAAAGGGGGGAAAGGGAAAAGAAAAAAAAAGAAATTAAGTTTAACCTTTGGGCTTCCTGAATGAAAGGGAAGGCTGTTCTGAGAAAGCTCTGGGGACAGCCTGTCTTCATTGGGTACCCTTGACCAAGGTGCCCGGGACAAAGATCAGAAGGTCCTGGCCCTCAGGCATAAGGAAAGTATTTTGGGCCCTGGGTTCCCACAGGGAGGTCCCCCACCCTTCCTTGCAACCAGTGCCCAGAAAGACGGGGAGCTGCCCTCTCCCACCCTCTCCCATGGTGTGAACAGAGCTGAATGAGGGGGACCTCCCAGAGGGTCCATTGCACTCAGCTTGCTGGGTTTGCCATTCCAGCACTTCTGTGAACCTCAGGGACTCAAGAACTGCATCTGCTAACAACAGGGGCTTTGTACTGGCTGGGCTGGGCTTTTTCACCCTCTTCACAGAGGGGCAGAGCTGAGGCAGATTCCTGTTATTTTCAACTCTGCAAAAAGTGTGCAAGTTCACACTGGCTGAAGTCAACAGCATTTTGCACTGTGGTTGTGGGGATCAGGAGCTGCCACAGGCCGAGGAGCACAGCTCCCTCAGTGGGGTGGAGAGGCTAGACCCAGGGTACTCCCTACTCTACCCCTTTGAGGATGCCTGTGAGGCTCTGAACCTCAAATTTTGCGCACACAGAGATCTGAAGCAAAGACATTCCCACAGCCAGGAAAGGACACAGAATCAGTCTTCTGACCCCAGCCCTAGGAAGGTTAAGGCAGAAAGTTACCCAAGCAGAGGTCAGCCTGAACTACATAGGAAGCCACAGTCTAAGGAGGAAGGGTCTTCCTGCTTCCAGAATATTCCATAGAAGCAGCTGGCTGACCCTCTGCCCCAAACCTGGGCCTTTATTTTTTAAATTTCAAATATGTACACATTGAATTTCGGTTATTATTGTAGAATAACCTTTTTGTATGCTATGAAGATGTGTCACTCAGATTAGTTTAATAAAAAGCTGAATGGCCAATAGCTAGGCAGGATTTGAGGGTAGAGAGGATGCTGGGAAGGAGGAGGAGACACCAAGGATGCAGAGCAAGCCGCAAGGGCATTACAAAATAAAGGTGACCAAGCCACGTAAAAGAACACAGATTAAAAGATATGGTTAATTTCAGTTATACGAACTAGTTAAAAAAATAAACCTAAGCTACTGGTTGAGCTTTCTTAACTAATAAGTCTCCATGTTATTACTGGGGAGCAAATGGTCTTGACAAAAAAAAAACTACAATTATTATTCCTATTACATTCTCTCACCGACCCTCCCCCAAACCCTTCTTACACAACTAGTTCCCCTCCTGTTTTCAGGTTTTTGGGTTTTCTTTTTTAATTTTTTTATTTAACTTACTTTAAGTGTATGTGGCCTGCATGCTTATTGCTCATGGAAGTCAGAAGAGGGCACTGGATCCCCTGGACCTGGAGTTGTAGATGACTGAGAGCCACCATGTAGGTGCTGGACAGCAAACCCAGGCCCTCTGCAAGAGCAACAAGTGCTCTTAAGCACTGAGCCACCTCTCAAGCTCTATTTTTAAGTCTTTTGCATGAGTGTGGTTATTTACTGGATTATGAGCAACTCACGGTGGCTCCACCACTGAAGAAAATGACTGTTTTTCCCCTAGCAACACCACACTGCTAGCGTTACCTCCATGAGGCTCTGGAATGCGTGAGTCCTTCTGCCTTTGGTGACGAAATGGCCACTGGCCCAGTCTTGTGCAGGTAACCACAGCTTCTGTGGGTTCAGGGGTCCAAAGACTATTTTGTGAGCAGAAAACATCTTTTAGGGGCATTCCTGCCTACCATCTGGCTCTTCAATCCTTTCTGTCCCCTCTCACAATATTCCCTGTCCCTTGGAAGCATTGATGTAGACATCGTGTTTAGGACTGAGCACTCAACAGTGACTCATTCTCAATACTTTGGCCACTTAAAAGAAGCTTCTCTGAGCAAGGCTGAAGACAGCATTAATTTTATGTTCTTAAGGGCAAATATTTAGAAGGCATTTTGATATGTCCATTTAGCAAAACAATAGTAATACAGTCCTCCCTAGGACCTATGTCTTCCCCAGTTGTTAACTCTTGACCAAGCTTACAGTACTTGCTATGAGTTCCCTCCCAAGAAACAGACCTTGACTCCAACTAGAAGCAGTTGGTTGCCCCCATAACAGTCATGCCACTGTTTCACAAGTGGGCACATCTTTCCTGGTAGATTGTGACTTTAGCCTGAGGTTTAGAAACCTAAGCCTCTTGACCAATCCATGGGCAGCTTCAGCAAAAGCTGCTGGAGACTGTCCATCTCCTTCTGTTCCTGGAACTGTCACTGTATGTTACCTTCTTATACCAAATTCATTCATTCATCCAACCAGTCTCTGGGGACAGCACAGGTACGGGATGGGAGAAGAAAGTAACACATAATTCCAGTATCAGGCGGATGAGTGGTACCCACAGAAATGATAGCCAGAAGTGACAGATCTGTGACATGTGAGGTAATGTTAGCTCACTTTTCCTTTCAGCTCTGGGACAGAAGGGCTATCTAATCCTAATTCTTCCCAGAAAATTAAGTAGACTGGCCAACCACAGAGTCGGTAAGTGGTAGAGTTGAGGTGATAGCCTCAGATATGTCCAAAAGGTCAGGCACGGCGCTACATACTTGTAGTTCTGGCAGTGAGAAGGCTGAGGTAGAAGTATAAAGAGTTTGGGTCAGCCTGGGTTGCCACACACCGCTCTCCAAGAGGAAACTGCCCCAAAAGCTGTTCCCTACAGTAAGCCCTCATTTCCAGACACCGTCAGAAGTGACCAGTCTTAGTTAGATGATAGATCCTGCCCCAGGAAGGCACTGGGTGCAGATAAGTTTGACCCAGGCAAACCTGTTTGTAGCCAAGATTGCTCACAAAACCCCTGGTCTGCCAGAGCAAAGCTAGTCTGTCTACAAATTTAAGTTAGTCTTAAAGAGAGGCAAACCTTCCTACTACTTGGTTGTGCTGGGTTTTTTAACTTCCCCCTGCTAGAGAAAGACTACAGTGGTACAGTGAGCCAGCATCTGATTCCCAGGATGGAACAGCAACGTGCGGACAGCCAGGTTTCCTGGCCCACAAGAGAGCTTAAACGGAAGTCAAGCAGCCTCAGCCTGGGACCATCCACCACCCTATAAGGTTCTGAAGTCATCTGTTGCCACTGATCTTGGCTTGGTGAGGAGGCGGGGGTGGGGGGGTGATAGCCCATAGAGCCGCACGCCAAGAGCCCACATGGTGCTCGGGAAGCAGAGGTGAGGGTGGGCACTTAGTGCTGGAACTCTGTATGGGAGTGGCATCTGCTAGCCTGCGATAAGAGGAGTGATTGGACCTCGGGCGGTTTCAGTGGAGTGTTGAATGCAGATGTCCCGTCTGAATCCAGGGGAGAAAGTCATCCTCTGAAATTGCTTGTTAGGGGCAGGAGAGATGGCTCAGAGGGTAAGAGCACTGGCTACTCTTCCAGAGGTCCTGAGTTCAATTCCCAGCAACCACATGGTGGCTCACAACCATCTGTAATGAGACCTGGTGCCTTCCTTGCCAGCAATACATTGTATGCTTAATAAATAAATAAATAATGAAGTTGCTTGTTAGACAGGTGAGATTAGGAGAGAACGACCCCTCCCCCCCCCCACGCACACAATAAAAACCCGAGAGTAGAATACTAAGACACATTTTTAAACGCTGCATAGAAAACAAGAGCAGCAGCCGTGAGAAGGATGAAAGATTGAAAGGATACAAAGGGAGGGTGTGCCCGCTGATGCTCCGCACCCCTCTTGCCCATTCCCCCGAAGCCATGAAGCCCCGTTGGCACCAGTGGCCTGTGGGACAGCCCCTCCTCCTGAGGATGAGGCTCAGCTAAGAGCTTCAGCCAGCTGTGTTTCCAGAACTGTGCTGAGACCCTTGTCCTGTGTCTCAAACTCTCCCCTTTTGCTTGACAGCCAAAACCGAACTGAAAACCAAGACCTGCTCAACCATCAAGCCTCATGAAAGTCCTCCCGTCAAACCACTGCGGGATCCAAGTGTGGCAAGATGATCCCTCCTACTGCCCAACATGTTTGGAAGTGGCCATGGGCAAGGCAGGCAGGGGCTGGCCACAGTCTGGAAACTTTGCTGTCTACAATTGGCTAGCCCAGGGGGCAGACAGAGCAAGTTTTATAAGATGTCAGATATTCTGCTATACAGCATCAAAAGAACATAAAATAAAAAACACAAATAATATGTTGTTCTTGACCCCTTGATGATCAGTTCTGAGGAGAAGAGGAGCAGTTCCAGCTAGAAATGAGTGGCCCCTGAGGCTCTGCCTTAGGTGGTGTGAGGCTATGGCAGAGCTAATGACCTTGGACTGACCCCTCTGGAGCCGTCAAGACTCAAAGGCAACCCTATAATACAGGCATGTAACATGATGCTTTCTGTATAGACGTGAGATTTGATGCTGCCCATTGCACTTGTACTTTGAGCTGAGACGTACATGCTAGGAGACACTTGATCTCCGCAGCTCCGTGGGGCAGGTTAAGTCTACGGACCTCTCCGCTTGGCCCCGGCAAGTCCTCAGAGAGCACAGCCAACTACACGCCCTTCTTCTGCCAAGTCCAGAGCCGTTGGAGGGAAGAAAATTCTTTACCAGCAAAGACCTCGCTGGCATCCTTAGTCTGACTACCTGGGAGAGGAGCTGGCCTAACACCACCAATAAAATAAACCAGCAGGGACAGGCAGCTTGTCACCCAGATGCAGATCACCTCGTTGAGGCCTGGTGACATCACTCAGGATGACCCTGAGACAACTGACTGGCATTGCACGGTAGGTTGATTAATGAGAAGGCAGCCAGTCTTGCTGGCCCTCCCTGCACGTTCCAACCACACCCGTTCCCTTGCCCTAATACCCCTTGCAGGTTAAGGGTGGGCGGCCCCTTGCTGAAGGGTGGGAGTAGGCCAGCTATGGAAGATCACTGTTGCGCCCCCCCCCCCGCTGCTTTCGCTCCTATTTGCAGAACACAGTTCACATCTCCCCACAAGGCGGAATCATTGCCAGTTGAAACGAGATGAAATGAAATTCAAATTGATAAATATGACAATCCTGGGTTTTGTGCACCTACTCTGCTATTGAATAATTATCTCCGTAATGCAAACCCTTGACCATTTATATTGCAAATTTTTCCGGTTTGTTCCACCACACTGAGTGTCTTATAATGTCTTGTCAGCTCACTAAGGATTTAGAACATACTCCCTACAGGAAAACCCACTTCCTTCCCTGAGCAATGGTAAATGTCCCCAAATTTCTGAGGAGCCTGGGTTGGGCTGAGTACATCAGTGTGGGTTTGAGAATTAAGGCCTTTTAAGAACTGATTACATTTCTTTTTCTGTGGACTGCCTGTTCCTCTTTTATTCTTTTAGTTTAAAGCTTTGTTTTTATTTTATGTGTATGAGTGTTTGCTTGCTGCATCTGCTCCATCCATGCTGAGTGCATGGAGCCCAGAGGCCAAAACAGAAGTTAAAGGCAGCTGTGAGCTGCCGCATGGGTGTTGGGAACCAGCTCAAGGTCCTCTGAAAAAGTAGCAAGTACTCTTAAACACTGAGTCACCTCTCCAGCCCCTCATCTTTGATTTCCCCCCATTTATAGTCTTTTTAAAATCAACTTGAGAAGCGTACTTTTTGTTTTTTGAAGCAGGGTTTCTCTGTGTAGCCTTGGCTCTCCTAGAACTCAGCTGTTGTGTGAAGCTTTACTCTTCTGGCTTTTTGAGGAACCCACCACCCAGCTTCCGGATAAATCACACACACAGAGGCATATTAATTATGAATGCCCGGCCTTAGCTTGGCTTGCTTTTTGCTAACTTTTCTTAACTACTCATCCCAGCTACCGTTTGTTTCTGGGCTTTTCTCTTTCTCCATTCTGTTTGCTTTTCTTAACTTCTCTCTCTGTGACTTGCTGGGTGGCTGGTCCCTAATGTCCTCCTCTTCCTTGGTTTTATTTATCCTCTCTGCCTGCCAGCCCTGCCTATCCTTACTCCAGCCTTGCTATCTATTGGCCGTTCAGCTCTTCATTAGGACCATCAGGTGTTTTAGACAGGCAGAGAATCACAGCTTCACAGAGTTAAACAAATGCAGCATAAACAAAAGCAGAACACCTTAAAATAATCTTTCCCAACACTCTGTAGACTCTGTTGGCCTCGAACTCACAGAGATCTGCCTGCCTCTGTCTTCCAAATGCTGGGATTAAAGGCGTGCACCACCACTGCCAGACTGAGAATACATTTTTTTAAAATCAACATTTTAATTTCTGTTGCAAGTATTTTCCCCAGTTTGTCATTTTTCCTTGGACCTTGTTTATAGTGGGGTTTTTGTTTTGGTCTAATTGTCATGTAGAATTACTTTATTAGTATTTTTGTTAAATTAATACTTTCCACAGCTTTCTAAAGCAGTTCTAAATCCTGCTGTGACTCTTTAATACAGTTCCTCATGTTGTGATGACCCCCATCACAAAATTATTTCATTGCTAATTCATAACTGTAATTTTGTTCCTGTTATGAATCGTAATGTCAATATCTATCTTCTGATGGTCTTGGGTGACCTGTGTAAAATGGTGGTTTGACACTCCCCAATAGGGGTGAGACCCGCAGGCTCAGAACCGCTGTTCTAGGGGTTTTTTGCGATCCTTAGAAAGGCTTTTTTTTCATGGGTTGGAAAAATGGCTCAGAAGTTTAAGATCAAGGGCTGCTCTCCCGGACGGCCCTGACTTGATTCCCAGACTCGCACTGGCTCACAACTGTCTAACTCCAGAGTTCCAGGGGACCTAATGCCATCTTTGATATCCTCAGGCACCAGACATGCACATGGATCCCATATGTACATGCAAGCAAAACACCCAAACACGTAAACACCTTGAAAACAAAAAAAAAGAGTCGGGAAGGGGCTGCTTTGCTCAGATAGATTAAGCCCTTGGAAATCCGATGTTTTCCTGATTTCATTTTATAAGGTTAAATAGGGCTCCATCTAGCATTCACTCACACAGGAAGAGAGGAAAGGTGAAGTTGTTTTTTGTTTTTTTTTTGTTTTTGTCTTGTCTGTTTGGACTGCCATAACACAATACCCTAAACCTTGTGGCTTAAATACACCTTCTAAAACTGTCACCAGCCATCTAGGGCCCCATAACTGAATAGGGGGCGGGGTCACAAAAACTTAGTAACAGTCTGAGACTTCTGAGTGTGCACCCAAACAAAACTCAACTCAACACCAACTGTGCCACGAACCTGAATGCCCCTGACAGTACTCATCCAGATTGTATCATCTGATTGCGTGGCAGCCTCGGTTCCGAACACACCACGTGACCATTTTGTCCTCAACCACACAGCTCCAGTGTTGGGGACTGCGAACCACCAGACCCTGAATCTCTTGTAAACAGCTTGTTTTCCTCCGCTACAGGCTGCAGCTGCTCTGAGCACTAGACCCTGACGGCCGGGGGGCGGGTTCTGATGGGTCTGCACCGGAAAGATCCCGAGAGCTGGGGCGTGGCCAGAGCCCTATATAAGCTGCCCCTGTGCACAATAAAGTGGGCATTCTTGCCATTCTTGTATCAAGGATGACCCGTGTCTCTGCCTCTGTGTGTATGTGTGTGCGCGTGCGTGCGTGCGTGCGTGTATTTAAGTCTCCAGCTTAGTTCCTGGCTCGCTTACCGTCCCATAGTGCAGGCGCTACACCCCAGTGAACATTTCCTGTTGACAACCTCAGAATTGAGACTCTTTTATACCATGAACTGTGGCATTTTTACTGTATATACAAAGTTTCTGATTTTTATAGAAACGTAATCATTGGATTATAACATAGAAGATATCAAATAATTTTTGCACTATATTGTATGATTTTAAAAGCTGCTGTTTCAGTAGTTGACTTGAATGTTATTTTTAAAAAAACTCACTCACTGGGCAGTGGTGGCACACACCTTTAATCCCAGCATTCAGGAGTCAGAGACAGGTGGATTTCTGTGCATCCAAGGCCAACCTGGTCTACAGAGTGAGTTCCAGGACAGCCAGGACTGTTATATACAGAAACGCTGTCTCAAAAAACCAATATAAATAAATGCCCATTCAATTTAGGCTTGGGATTAGGACAGAATTTCCAACAATTTCTGAAAAGGTCCTAAACATATTTCTGCCATTTTGTTTTATGTATTTATACAAAATAGCATTCTTAGCAGTGACGATTATAAAATCAAAATATCAGTCAACTGTGAAAAATTTGTTAATGTTTATACTGCAGGACAATGCTCTATGTCCTGAAGTGTAAAACATTTAGCCAAGATTTAATCTCTAGCAAAACAAGCATATCATCTCATTAGTGTGCATATTTTCTGCCATCTTTAATAAGTAGGAAATACATAGGTATATGAAAGAAGTTTTAACAAAGGATTTATGATATATTATCAGTAAACATTTTACTTATACCTCTAGTCTATATACCCATATATACCTGGGATCAAGTAACTGTTTCTCCAGTGAAAACATTTGTAAGGGCCTGGCTTAAACAGTCAACATATATTTCTCAAAATTCTTGGACTTCTAAGACTAAGGTGCTAACAGATCCCATATCTGGTGAAGTCCTGTTTCCTGGCTTGTATGCTGTCTTCAGCCAGGAGAAGAAGGGTGCAGCGAGAAAAGGAGAGAATGAGAAAGAAAGAATAAGTAAGTATGATTTTTTTAAAATGCAACAGAGTATACGAGTCTGGAACTCCAAGGACAGACCTGGACTGGAGAGGAAAATGCAGAAGCCACGGGGAACACAGGTGTGCAAGGTCATGAGACAGAGGGAGAGGACGAGAGGGAGCCAAGATCGAGAAAGAGAACAGTGATGTCCAGGGATTAGGCACAGGAAGAGGAACCAGCCCAGCAGACAGAGTGGGAAGCCACAGGGAAGGTGGAGGATACCAGAGAGGATCGTTGTCATGGAAACAAGACTGTGTTTTAAGCAGTGGCTAACCAATGCCATTCGCCATTTACCAAGATGGGAGGCTGGGCAGTGCAGGAATAGTTTCCATGGGATTGGGATCGTGCTGAATAAAACAGAAAAGAAAGAATCCGAGTTCCTAGAGTCAGCACAGGGTAAAGAGACGTGAAAATAACTAATCCTCAGGAAATGTGATTATAGCCGTGCACAGGGGCACACACTTTTAACCTCGAGGGAGGCAGAGGCAGTTGAATCTCTGTGTTCCAGGACTCCGCAGTCTCAAAACAAAACAAACAGAAAACAAATGAGACTGGAGAAATAAACAAAAGACAGGGTGGGGCCCTCTTAAGATACCTCGCTGGCTCTCTGCTGCCCTTCAGTGACCCTTTTCTTCTAACACAGTTGCGAATGCATCACTTTCAAACTGCTTTCTATAGTATCAGTGGGACTCTAAGCCAAAGGAAAAGTCTCCCGCGCTGCACGGAAGACTACCCCATGTATATCCACCATTCATGAAGTCCTCGTCACAGTCTTGTGAGCAAAATGCCCTCATCCCTGTGTTACAGATGAGAAACTGAGGCCCCGGGGGCCGACGTGCCAACGTCACTCACTCTGCTGATCAGTGATGCAGCTGGGACTCACCCCCAAATGTGTTTGCTTACAAAGCACAGAGCCTTTCACCCCCTACTCACCTAGACAGAATACAGAACTCAACATGAAGGGACTAGGAAGCAAGAGAAATTAGAAAAGCCCATGCCTTGTATGCTTCATATGTGTGCCTTTTGTTTTGTTTTGTTTATTTTTCGAGACAGGGTTTCTCTGCATAACAGCCCTAACTGTCCTGGAACTCACTCTGTAGACCAGGCTGGACTCGAACTCACAGAGATCCTCCTGCCTCCCAAGTGCTAGGATTAAAGAGACTAAAGGCATGTACCACCACCACCCGGCTATACGTGTGCTTAAGTTCTTCCTTGAGTGAAATTATTTAAGCCTTTCACCTTGTCCACACAAGTTAAACTTGCTGAGTGTCTGCAAAGGCCTGAGGTTTTCTGATGCTGACCCAGGAAGACATTATAGCATCCCCTTCTACGAACTCCCTTCATTTTCTTTCACTGTGCTATGACACCGTGACCATAACCAACCCGAGAGAGAAGAGGTCTTCCTTGGCTCACACTTCACATCACAACCTGTTATTAGGGGAAGCCAGGCCTTGTACTCAAGTGGGAACTTCGACTGTCTACTGGCCCACTCTACATTGCTTGCTCGGCTTTTGGTTAACAACCCAGAACCAACTGCGCAGGGTAGGCCTGGCCCACAGTGTGCGAGGCCCTTCCCTGTCAATCATTGCTTAAAAAAACTTGCCTACGGACCAGTTTGATGGAGGCAATTCCTGCTCCCGGGAGACTCTAGCTTGTGACAGAAAGTAACCTGCACAGTTGACCAACCCTTTGTCCACTTAGTCCACAAACACATCACTATTAAACCATAAACCTTCCTCTCTTGTTTGTCCCCAAGTTCATGTTAATATTAACATCACAATATAAAATGCAGCACAATTTTAAAGCTTAAAGTACAATGTCTCTTTAAAAATATTTGGTCTCTTTTATTTCACAGGCACCCATAGTTAAAACAAGAAGCTCTTACTCTAAGAGGGAAGAACCAGGGCATAGTTATAGTCAGATCAAAGCAAAAACCAAAACCCAACAGTGTAAATAACTCAGTGTCCAACATCTGGAACTCGCCATCTTCTGGACTCCTAGGCATTTGGGCAGCTCCTTCTGCCATCTGCGACACACACAACTTCTCTTCCCGGCTTAGTTAACGTTAATCTGACCTGCTGCTGCCCTTGGCAGACATCCTCCTATCCCTGCGTCTCCAGTATCCTGGGGTCTCCGCTGCAACTGAGATTGCGCCTTCCCCAACGGCCTCTCCTGACCTCGCCCAGGACCAAGCCTCAGCTGCTCTCATGACTACTTCATGCCTTCAAAGCCAACACCATATGGGAGACTTCACACATTATTTGCCACAGTCTGCTGCCAACTTGAGTACAACCTTGGCCACCGCTGAACCACGGTGTCTGTGTGCTGACCCTGAGGAAACCCTTCCCAGAAGATTTTGCCTCAGCAATGAATACCATCCGATCCTTCAGTCCCAGCTGACCGGCATCCATGGCCCTGATGACGCATCCATTTCACTCCCAGTGATTCCCAGTTCAAATACCACAGAAACAGCTCCAATGGAGCCCTCACTTACCTCTGAAACATCACAAGCCAGGTTTCCATCATCTGCCTGTCCCTTGTCACATTCTTGTCATCCAAGTTCCCACAGCCACTCATTAAGCTCCAGGCACTTTCAGCCCAAAGTTCCAGATGCTCCCACAGTCCTCCTGACAAAATGACAGGGTCAGATCCATCTCAGCAAACACTCCACACTTCGTCCCGGATTGCTTTTTATCACTGTGAGAAACAACGTGACCAAAACCATCTTAGGGGAAGAAAGGGTTAATTTGGCTTACACGTCTACATTGTGGTCCATCTAGAGAAGCAAGGGCAGGAGCCAGGAGATGGGAAGTGAAACAGAGACCACCAAAGAATTCTCTTCCGGCCCCTCCCCATAGCTTGCTCAGCTTGCTTTCTTAGACCACCTATGACCACCTGTCCACGGCTGGCACTGCCCACAGTGGGCTGGACCCTTCGGCATCAATCGTTAATCAAGAGAATGTCCCGCAGATGTGCCCACAGGGCCATCTGATGGAAGTAATTCCTCAACTGAAGTTTCCTCTACCCAGATGACTCTTGTTTGCAAAAGTCAACCAACACAAACATAGTGATTAATAATGCCTTAATGTGTATTATTATTATTATTATTATTATTTGTTTGGTTTGGGGTTTTTTTGGCTTTTGGTTTGTTTGTTTCTGATACAGGGTTTCTCTATGTAGCTCTGGCTGTCCTGGAACTTTCTATGTAGACCAGGATAGTCTTGAACTCACAAAGCCTCTACCTCCGGAGTGCTGGATGTAACAGTACGTGACAGCTCCCTTGGCTTCTTAATGCACGTTTTAAACATACCTAACATGATAGTTATGACTCACATATACAAGTTTTACCACATTCAATTAAGCTTAGGAAACTGATGTGTACATTACAAATTTTCTTAGAATAACAGGATTGGTTATTTTAGTAGGAACATTAAAATCAAGAGTTTCTAACACACAACAAGGTTATTAACTTGATATTTGCTTTTTAAAAAAATTACTCTTTTGAGTAGGGCTAGGGATGCAAGCCAAGGTCTTCTGCAATCTAGGCAACTGTTTCGCTATTGAGCTACATCCCCAGACTCCAGGGCACATAAGTGTCCTTACCCTGAGCGTGTGTGAGCACACACACAACCAAGTGTCGATGTGTTTGCTAATTTGATGGCAGCCATCATATTGTAGTGTATGTGTGCATCTAATCATAACTGACCTAGGCAGGGAAGTTCTAAACAAATCGGCATTGTGGGCCTCACCCTGAAGGACAGAGACCATCGGAAGGAGGCCATGACCAAAAACCAGGAGGATCACATGGCCTGTTATTTCGATCACCTCTACCTATAGGTGACAATCGAATCTGTTCACCAAAGATCTGTATCTCCTTCTGGTCTTGTGTCCCGGATGTGAGACTACAGCTCAAAACTCCCAAATCCAGAATGTCCAGCCCTTGACTGCTCTAGTCTCTGTGGCAGGGAGGTGAGTAAATTGCCTCTGCCCCTTATAAACCCCACCCCCACCCTGCACACTCTATCCCAGGGAGAGGCAGCTGCAGTCTGAAGTAGCATAAGGCTCGTGTCCAGGGAGTCCCACGGTGGGTGCTACCACAGAGGAAAACTGTCCTCACCAGGTGGGTTTGGTGTCAGGAGCTAGGGTGCCCCACCTGGCTGCTCAACTTCTAAACAGGTACAGAGTGGCCCTGTCTTGCTCATAAAACCCCTCCTGTTCCATTAGCTGGTGGTCAGCTGCTTTTACTTGTAGTTAGGAACTCTGATAAAAACGATTTTGTATTTTCTTGGCTAGGAAAGAATTAATTCCTTTAGACCTTCGTAGCCTCAGTTCTTAGAAGTAAAAGAAGTATCAAGCATCCCTGGGCCAGTGGACAGTGGACACCCAATGACCTCCCACTGAGCTCTGACATCTGATACCCCCAACTTCCTTCCGCAGATCTCCAGAAGCTGGCCGCCTCTCCAGCGGCCATAACTGAATGTCTCACTGTGCATGTGTGAGCCTGCTTGCCACTTTATCTTGGCCCAGGGAAAACCCAGCTGTCCCTCGGCAGTGCCTGCTCTTTCCCAGGACTCTGAGGCGGCTGTGGCTTTCTAACTCCTTGCCGCCCTGAGGGAAAGCAGACAGAGAAAGGAGATGCTGTCGAAACATTCCCCAAGCATCTCATAGGTCATGTCGCGTGTGCTGTTTGCTGCACTCTGCCTGAAATCAGACCAAACTGCGGTCCCCACGGGCTGACACAGGATGAATCAAACTTCGTGGCCCTGGGAGATCCTCAGTTGTTCCCCAGCCAACCTTGAGAAAGACCGCGTGACTCACACACAAGCCCAGGATAATTTCTAACCATCGACGCTGACAAACATTCCAACTATGCCTCCAGATTGGATTGTTTTCTTCACAATATGGCTGTGCCCGAGAGCCTGACCTTCCCAGGGGTCTCCTCACACTAATTACATGTTGGAGAGTCTTGCTGGGTTTGGAGGTTGAGGGACATAAACGCCACACGCTCCCTTGAGCATAAGGTTCTTGGTCAATAGCCTCATCGTTTCCAGTGCCCTTGTCACGTGACCTGCCTTAGCTTCCATTCAAGTAGGGAAAGAACAGATTTATAGCCTCAAAACCTGAGGCTTGGTCCTAGTATAGCAGGGGAGCTCACAAGCCAGCGTCATATCCAGGGCTGTGGGCGCCAGCTCTGGTGATGTGTCCATATCAGTTGCTGACGTCATCGCCCACACAGCTTACTCTACTGTGGGAATGTGCTCACAGTTTTCCTTCAGTTTCTCCTCTGTCCGCTGCTAACTATCCTGACCACCAGAACCTGGAACAGCAGAACGACGCTGCAGTTTTCCCTCTCAGAAGGGGTGTGTTCCACAGGAAGATTTAGGTTGCTGTATTCTTCAAGTCTTAGTCATAGGTTAGTGTGTCTTGGTGGAATGGTACCGTCTTCTCACCCAGGGGTTTACACTAGAGGAAAGAGCATAGCTGGGGAGTGAGAACAATGTGGGGTTTGGGGCTCAGTGGTGGGGAGCAACAGATCCCAGCTGGGTGTGGAGAGGTTCGGCTAGAGGCAACACAGTCCCTCCCTCTGTATCCTGCGCTGGAGTCAGGCATCATAACTGCAATCTCTAGGAAATCTTTTCTGTTCCCCTATTCCAGCCACACACTCTACCACTTGAGAACCAGGGAACCTCAATCCCTGGTCTCAAACCCCTCATTTTACAGTCAAGTGCCCCTGCTTTGCCCCTGTTGTGGAGACAAATGCAGAGGTTCAAGCGGAAACGCATGCAGGAGAGTGCCATCGGAAGTACGCTCCTACTTCATCTATGAGGACCTTTGGCCCAGCCTTCAAGTACAGCATGTGATCCTGAGAAGAATGGATAGCACAACCCTGGATCCCTCATAGCGCGTGCACACACACACACACACAGCCAAAGACCAGAGAGATGAGAAACGGGTCAGAGGTCTTAGAGGACAGCCCCAGTGCACACACACACCCCCTCCTAGAGAATTCAGGTCAGAGGTCTCAGAGGACAGCTCCAGCGCTCACCCCCCCCCCCCAGACACCCAAGCTCCGTGATTACTCAGTTTTACTGGAGCTCTGACGTCATCGAAGGTCCTCAAAGCAATGGACTTCTGAGGAAAAGCTAAAACCCATCTAAACCATCTGGGACCTCTGTCAGCAACATCTTTTTCCGCTTCCCTACTACTGAGAAAACACAAGGGCCCCAATTCCCCCAGTGTTGAAGTAGTTCATTCGGCATGCATCATCTCCCTCTCTTTCGGGACCTCTGCCACCGCTCCTGGGGGGGAACAGGACACTAGATCCAAGCAGGGCCTCCAAATCCTGTTGACGGAAAATACAACGTGTTGGGGCTGGCTGGGACTCACACATAAATTGAACCCTGGAAGACAAACCACAAAAAAGCACCAGGTTCTAAGGAGCCAGGAGGGGGGGGGGGGGTGCACGGATCACCTTTGATGAAACAGATCTTTAACTGAACAATAGCCCACAAAATTACCCTGCTCAGCTCTTAGTCCCTGACACCTGTGAATGCCCTGCCTTACATGGCAAGAGGGGGGTCTGCAGATAAAATAAGGTAAAGATGGGAGAGAATGTGCTGAATGATCTGGGTGGGTCCAGCGCAGTCACAAGGTCCCCACAGAAGGTAAAAGGAATACAGCCAAAAAGGAGAAGCAATCGGATTTTTCCAGAAGCTTCTAGAAAACCTGGCCAGCATATAGCTTTAGACTTTTGATCTCCAAAATGATTAGAGAATAAATGCGTTTTGGATTAAGCCACTTAAGTTTTTCCTGAAACGAGTGCATTGGAATAGGAAACTAATGCAGAGGTCTCAGTGATGAGTCAGGACCTGGTGGGAACCCAGATAGTGTGGTGGGTTCCAGATTCCCAGACCCCAGGGTCTTCTGGAACTGGGAGACTCAGTAACCTCAAGGAGCAGAAAACCCAAGCAAAACAGCTTAGATCCAACCAGTCCACCCAGGTGAAATGACTTCTTTGCCTGCAGTGATGTACCTGGGTGTGCCGTCTGACGCTCTGACATTCACATTGTGGATGGAGACAATGTGACACAAAATAACAGAACCAAGGTCTTCTGTGACATCAGTAGTCACCTGGCCAGCTGAGTGGGGAACCACCTGCCTCTGGGCTTGTTTACTTTGATCATGACGGAGTCCAGAGTGAGGAAACTGGGCAAATTGAAATAAAGTCTACTTAACTCGCTATCATCCGGTGTTAATTTTTTATCTTTGGCCAATAGCTCTGTTTGTGCAATATGCCAGCATCGTGGGAAACTGGGTGAAGGGTATGCAGAAAGTCTATATTGTTGCAACTTCCCTGTTAACCTACAGTTATTCCAAACAATAGATTCATTTATTATTTTTGATATGTATGTGCATGTGTCCACATGTTCATGGGGAGGTACACTTCTGTGCTCAAATGTAGATGTACACGCATGTGCATGCATGTGGCTGCTTATGGAGATCAGAGAACAGTTTTAGATGTCATTCATGAAGCATCATTCATGTTGGTGTTAAAAACAGGGTCTCTCACTGATCTGGAGCTCACCAAGAGTCTAGGATGCATAGCCAGTGAGCCTTCAGGATCTGCCTGTCTCCACACCCCTGGTGCTGGGATTTCAAGCACATGCTACCATGACTGTGGGTTCTGGGATTGACGTCAGGTCCGTCTGTTGCTTAGCAAGCACTTTACTGACTGGGCTCTCGCCACAGCCCCAATAACAAATGTATTTTAAGAAAAATTGTATGAAGGAAAGAAATCAGTGTTAGACACCGCCTGTCAGTACCACACTGTACCCTGTCTTATACCCACATGTTACTGGAGTCACCTGAGGATTCTCTGCTCAGCCCAACTCAACAAGAGGAAGAAGGGTTTCAAGGAAAGTTAAACTCAAAAGTCAGGTTAGGGAGATGGATTGATCAGCCTTACAAACACGAGGACCTAAGGATAGAGCACCCAACACCCCATTTAAAAAAATCAAGTGTGAGACACGTGCACCTGCAATCCCAGCTCTGAGGAGGTAAAGACAAAAGGAGATCAGGAGTTTGTTGGCCTCCTATCTAGCCAATCGATGAGCTCTAAGTTCAGGGAGAGACTCTGTCTCAAAACGAATCAGTTGACGAAGACATTCAACCTCTGGCCTCCGTGTGTGTAGGTTTGCCCTCCCTGACATATACAATACACACACACACACACACACACACACACACACTTATGGTACATATAGGTCCTATGAATGCTAATAAGTATCTGGAAAGGGGAAGAGTAATAATGCAAATGAATGCAATTAGGTTGATTGACAGAAGTCCTAAAAACCAAGAGGACCTTGTGTGAAAGCTATCCAAGACAGAGTTGAATCAGGTCTTTCCCACAAAACTTTTTTTTTAATTTATTTATTTATTATGTATACAATATTCTGTCTATGTGTATGTCTGACAGACATCATTACAGATGGTTGTGAGCCACCATGTGGTTGCCGGGATTTGAACTCAGGACCTTTGGAAGAGCAGGCAATACTCTTAACCACTGAGCCATCTCTCCAGCCCCCCCACAAAACTTTTAACAAAGTAGGTCTCTTACTCAAGTTATCTGAGGAACGAGCTCCAGTCCCTACACCAAGAACCCGACCTGACCTAATTCTGTTGCTATTTTGTCTGCATGCGTGTATGTGCATGCGTGCATGCATGCGTGTGTGTTCTTCAAACTACACACAGCACCATGTCCATTGAGAAGTGGATCTTCATCGTGTTGCACTAACAACGCTCCTGTCATCCAAATTCCCTCACTTCAAGCATAATCCCTGTCATGGGGGAGCATGGAAGATTGATCATTTTTGACAAATGAGGACAAAGAGGCTGAGAGACTTCATCCTTGCCCAAGATCACTCAGCAGCCAACTAGCGAGGATGCGGTTCAGTCATCATTGTCCACTTTCCACCCCCGACGGCCTGGCCTGCTTCCCAAGAAGTCCCGAGTGCTCTTCCACCTTGGTGTTTGTCTACGTCACCGTTTTCACCGTTCTGTCAGCTGGATCTCGCAGGAGCTGCATGGCTTTGCCTGTTACCAGCTTTGTCCTCTGTTCCCTCTCCTGGTGGGCAGATTTGCTCCACCCAAACGGTCTTAGCACTGCCTGTCTTTTGGACACTTCCCCCACTGTAGTTCGCTGCTCCCTCCCATAGCAGGAGGTGACCAGGCATAGCTCAACAGGAAGGAGGGAGAAGAAGCCACATGAGGATGGAGGAACAGAAAGAGATTCCCAGGGCGGATCCTGTTATGGGTTGGATGTGAAAGACCCCCCTGCCCATACACACACACACACACACACACACACACACACACACACACACACGCTCCTTTTTGAATGGTTGGTTCCCAGGTATTGGGGAAGATTCCTCGAATTTGAGGAGTTATGGAAACTTTACAAGGCAGAGCCTAGCTAGAGGAAGTAGGCCAAACAATGCAGGTATATTATCTCTAGCTGCTTGCCGTTTTGTGTAGTTGGATATTCTTTTACTCTATTCCCACGGTGGGATGCCAAAATATTGTTGGTTGGTTTACTCTTTTCTCTTTGGGGGGCCTGCCTCCCAGCTCCCAAGTAAATCACACACAGAAGCTTAATCTTGCGTATGAATTCCTGGCCTTACCTTGGCTTGTTTCTAGCCAGCATTTCTTAACTAATTCTCCCATCTATCTTTTGCCTCTGGGTTTTTACCTTTCTCTATTTCTGTATAGCTTGTCTTCTTTCTCCGTGACTTGCTGTGTTGCTGGGTGGCCTTCTCCCAGGTTCCTGAAGGGCTAGGAGGTGAGCAGCTGTCTTCCAGCACATCCATCCACAGCCGTGATGCCCTGCCCAAGTGCTTAAACTAAGAACTAAGTGACCATGGAGCCAACCCTCTGAAACTGGGAGTCAAGTCAATCCTCCCTCCCTTAAGTTGCTAATCTCAGATGTGTTGGTGACAACAGCGATAGATGCACCTGTTTCAGGCCCAGAGAGAAGTAAGAAGTAGAGAACGCAATGCTCACCTGACACCCAGGCCTCCTCCATGCATGGGGCCCCTGGAGACAGTCCCAGTAACAGGTGTTCAGTATATAGGCCCACCTTTCCTGCTCTCCACTCTCTTTCAAGTGATCCCACTATTCAGAGTGGGTTATGGGGTCTGGCTGAAGAGCTGTCTCAGCAGGGAAGAGTATTTGCTTCTCTTGCAGAAGACCCGAGTTCTCCAGATACCACATCAAATGACTCACAATAACCACCAGTAACTTCAGCGCCAGGGGACCTAACTGACACCCAACACCCTCTTAGGACTTCTGTGGACACTCAAGCTCAAATGCCCCCCCCCACACACACGGAGACACACACCCAAGCATATAAATAAGAAAACAAGTCTTTTTTAAGTGAGTTATCGACATTAGGGAGATAGCTTGCTCTCCAAGTGTCAGGACCTAAACTCAGTCTCCAGAACCCACATTTTAAAAATCCAAACATAATGATATGCACCTATAATCCCAGTGCTGGGGAGGTAGAGACAGTTGGAGCCCTGAGACTTGCTGGCCAGCCAGTCTAGTTGAATTGGTGAGCACGGGGCAAATGAGAGACCTTGTCTGCAAAACCGAGGCACACAATATCTGAGGAACTAGACTGGAGATTGTCCTTTGACACATAAATATCAGATATACACAAATACACATGGCCTCGACGTGCATGAACACCAGACACACACACACACACACAGAGAGAGAGAGAGAGAGAGAGAGAGAGAGAAAGAGAGAGAGAGAGAGAGAGAGAGAGAGGTCAAAATATCATCCTGCAGATTTTCAAGTTCCTAGTGCTTGTGCATGGGACACAGGGTGACTCTGCACAATCCACTGGGTCAGGCTGAGAGTCTGTGGCACTGGTCTCATAAATTTCTGGGATCCATTTTTATGTTCCACATGCTTACTTGGAAAAGGAGGTCCCACACGAAGGCCCTGATATTTGCTTTGAATAGCATTCACATGGTGATATTTCTGCTGTCTGTTCACAGCCCATCCCTAAAGGATAAGCATTTCAATAAAAGCCCAAGTTTCAAGATGAGGAAATTTCCCAACTGAAACATTATGAGTCTTTGTTCTTGAAGGATCTCTCCTCCAGTGTGGGTAGTGACGCAGTTAATGTTAAACAAATACACAATGAAAAGTCCAGACTGGTTTTTAAACAACTCCTTTATTTTTCTAAGTAGTAAACTCCAGGGCTGCATAGCTCTGAGCTGCCTCTTCGTCTACAACCGTTTAAAGCCGTCTAGAGGAAATGATTGCAAAGCTGCCATCTCTCAGCCTCTACAAAGACAGGAGTGCCCCAGATGCAGGGTTTGACAGGCAGGTGCTTAGGGCTTATCTTTTTGCTTGCTCTTTTTTTCTTTTTGATGTTTTTGGTTTTTGTAACAACTTTGCTTGGTTTTTTTTTAGGGCTTGTCTTTTTAAATAGTGTTTTTTAGTCTTTGAATGCTACACACATTTATACAATGTATATTGATCATAGCCACATGATATCACATCCACCTCCCTCCAACTCCCCCTAGTGCCCTCCACCCATCTCCCTCTCAACTTCAAGTTCTCTTTCTATTATTTTTATAATTAGCACACGTTCAGTCAGTTCTGCCTGTATGCGTTATGGCTATGTGGCCCTCCACTGCAGCATGGTTCACTTACCATGGGCCGTGTCCCCAAAGGAGAGTGACTCTTGCTTCCTCAGCAGCCACTGGAGCCCGTCTTCGCTCATTAGATGCCTGCTGAATCTAATCCTCCACCCACAACTGTTCACCCAGTGATTCTCTTAGTAGCTGGCCGCCATTACAGACCCCTGGGGAAAACACCTTGAAAGAAGAAACACTTAATTTTGGCTCCAGTTTCAGGTTTGGGCCCAAGGTCGTGTGCTGCACTGCTTTGGGCCTCAGACAGGTGAAATGTTCCAGCAGCAGGAGTGTGAGGCTAAGGTGACTCTCTTCAGGGCAGCTGAGAAACAGAGTAGGCCAGGGAGGGGCTACAGGAAGAGGCAGTTCAAAGGCACACCCCAGAAACTTACCCATCACCTCTCAATTATGCCATCGAGTTAGGAACCCATCAGTGTGTTAATACATTCATGAAGTCTCAACCCCCTGATCCAATCACTTCTCAAGGATTGCATCTACTAGCTGGGAACCCAACCTCAAGACATGAGCTCCTTGGAAGACCCTTCCTACCCAAACCATAATCGTCATTCATTGCTACGCCATTCTTTCCTCTGTCACCTTGTCCTGTTTGAACTTCCCCTGTAGTACTGGAATTCTCAGTGTTATTATTATGACTGTTATCTTGCTTGTCCTCTGACATGCCTCCACTAGACCTTGAACTCTGTGAGAGCAGGGACTGTGGTGCTCTTGCTCGCTGCTGGTCTTCAGGGCCTCTGCTGCCTCGTTGTCACCCTGGTGTACACTGTCCCCTCCGCTGGATGTCTTCTCTCAGCGATCACACTGCCTTCAGCCTCTTTCCCATCTGTCCCAGGGAAAGCCATTTTGACAAAGGGAAAGATAAGCAGGCGACACAGAGATGTGCTGCTGGGACAAATCAAACCCTCCATCTCCCAAGATGCTTCTTGGTGTGTTAGCATAGAAGGGACTTAGAACAATGCTTTAGAGAAAAACAAAAAGCGCTCCCCACTTCAGGACTTCCACAGCTGTCGTCAACAGCATATCCTCTCCACAGCCAGTAACCAGTAGCTGCCCTGGGAGCCTTTTTTGATTTTTGAGACAGGGTTTCTCTGTGTAGCCCTGACTGTCCTGGGACTCACTCTGTAGACCAGGCCTACCTCGAACTCACAGAGATCCGCCTGCTTCTGTCTCCCGAATGCTGGGATTAAAGGCATGCGCCATCACTGCCCAGTACCTGGAGACTTTTAAAGTCAAAGTAGCCAGGTATAGGGGTACATGCCTTTGATACCCACACTTGGCAGGTGGATCTCTGTGAGTTCAGGGCCAGCCTAATTTATAGAGAGAGTGATGAGGTAGACAGTATTGTATAAAGAGACCTTGTCTCAAAACAAAACAAAAAAGGATTGTCCTGGCCCAGACTGAGCTGCTTTTGTGGGGGTACCAGAGCAACTTGGGTGTGGAAGAGGCCTACCTCCCAGCCTCCTTAGATAAGGATAGGGCTTGAAGGGAGTTCCTTTTTCCTCAGTGTTCTCACTTTCCCTCTGCCTCCCCAGCAAGTGATGATGTCAGGCAGGCTCCAGCTGCTCAGCTCAGTAGGTCTGGCAAGACCCAGTATGCTTGGGGGTGGAGGGTGGGGTGTCTTCATTCCTGAGGCAGGTCCATTCTGATGTCACTGCTACCAGTCAGGGCTAACCCTAGGAAGGCCAGGAAAGAACAAAAACAGGTTTCAGTGACACCTCAGAGACAGACAGGAACAAGGTGAAGTAATTTCCATAACAATCACTATGTCTTATTAAAAGATGGCATATGCACACTGTAAAAAACAAATAAAAGGTGGAGGAGTGCTGCATGCATGCCTTTAATCCTAGCACATGGCAGAGATAGGCAACTCTCTCAGTTTGAGGCCAGCTTGGTTGTATATAGCTAGTTCTGGTACAACCAGAGCTATGTAGTGAGACCCCCACCTAAAAGGAAAGAAGAAAAAAAGAAAGGAAGGAAGGAAGGAAGAAAGAGGGAGGAAGGAAGGAAGGAAGGAATAAAGAAAGAAACAAAGGACTTCCTGTTGCCTGCAAGAGCTGTAGAACTCTCAGCTACGCCTCCAGCACCATGTCTGCCTCCATGCCACCACCCTCCCCACCATGGTGATAATGGACTGAATTCTGAAACTGGAAATGGATTTGTCAGGAACCTGCCTATAGGACGCACTGCAGAGAAGAGAGAAGTGAGCAGCCTGAAGGAGCGATGACAGCAACTGCTTAATATGGAAAAGGGGATCCCAGCGACTGCTTGGACAGAGACATCGTGGATGCTTAGCCTCCGTAGTCAACTAGACTTGATTTAGATCTCCTGGGGTTGTCTATAACCGTGTTTCCAGAAAGCATTCGTTGAGGAGAAAAACCCCACTCTGAATGTGGACAGCACCATCCCACGGGCTGAATAAAAACATGAGAAAGTGAAAAAGAAAAAAAAGAAAGAAACAAACAAACAAAGGCAAATAGCACAGAAAGGATCTAGGAAAATATTCTTTTTTTCTCGGTAAAGACTTGAACCCTTCTAATCTAAGACCTTTCTTACATGGGATTGAATTGATGTTTATGCTCTCGTTACTGTAATGGGCTTCTACATTTTAAGTAATAAAATAAATGTTCATGTTTTTAAAATGTCCGTTGTTATTTAATGTTTAGAATATTAATATTCTTGAGCAATATTAATTTTTTTCCCTTTTTAAGGTGCGGGGAATTGAACCCAGGGCCTGTGTATATTAGGCAAGTACTCTACGAACTCAACCACAACCCCATCCCAAGACTTAACACCAACAACAGCACAAAACTGACAAAGATTGAAATAAAAAACAAAATCCATACACCTTTTTCTAAAGACTCCATCATAAATATATAGCATTTATTTACATTGTTTGAAAAAATCACTTTTGAACTAATTTTGAAGTGTAATTGACGTATAATAAACTGTACACACTCGGGTTTACACTTTGATAGCCCATCACTGCACCAAGATAAAGAACTTCCCTCCCCAATGTAAAACAACTAAACTAAAGGGAGACCAAATACTTAAATGTAAAAGATAAAACTAAAAAAACGCTTAGAAAAATAGGTGTAAATCTTTATGACTCTGGGTTAGATAGCCATTTCTTAGAGCAAGAGAACAAAATCAATAAAAGGTAAGTTGAATGTTGGCAAAATCCAGAACTTCAAAGAGCGTTACCAAGACATCTGCAGCATCCTTTCCCACCCACTTCAGATGACTAAATCAAAGAGACCGACGTAACACCTGTGGGCTTGTGGCCAGCTGTGTATCCTTATCAATAAAGCTGATAGCATTTTAAAATGTTCCGGATCTTATTGTCACTAACGTACCTAAGAAATCTTTGCCTAACCCAACATCAAACGGAGGCCGCGTTTTCTTACCATAGTTTAACCTCCAGATTTAATTTTGTTCACATTATTTGGCTATCTAGATATTTTGGAGATTTAGGGTTTTTATTTTCTTTCTATGTGGGGGAGGTGATTGTATGGCACACAGTTGTGTGAGAGACCACAAAGGTCAGAAGAGGATGTGGACATCCTGGATCTAGAGTTATAGGTACTGGGAACTGAACTCGAGTCCTCTGCAAGAATAGCAAGTGCTCTTAACCACTAGGCCATCTCTCCAGCTCCAAGGATAGCTGTCAGTTCTGATACAGCCATTGGGGAATCTCCCACACACCCCTACCCACATCCCTCCTGGGTAGTTCTTTGTGTGGTCCCAGCTAGTCTCCTCACACATCTGCTTTGTAACCTGTGATCAGTACTTGCCTTAGTCTATGAGGGGCCCCTCAGCTCCCTGCACAGCCTCTGTTCCTCAAACTCTCAGATGTAGCTTCTTAACTCTGAGACTCCTGAGCTTAGCTTACCACCCCAATGTGCTGTCCCTTGGAAATTCTAGACAACAAAGTAAACTAGGAAGGTCTGTGCCTCAGAGATCTCAGTCCTTCATTGCCTGATCTGTGAGCCAGTATCTTAAAAGGAATAGTGTCTGCACCTTCTAGGCAGTCAGCTTTGTCAAGATGGAGCTGAATATCTCCTTTCCAGCCACCAAATGTTGGAAACTCATTGGAGTGGGCAATGAACACAAACTTCATACTTTCGATGATAATCTCTGGCCACGGAATTAGCTGCTGGGGCTCTAGGTGAAGAGTGGAAAGGTTACGAGGTCTGAGTCAGTGGGAATAACAAGGTTTTCCCCATGAAACAAAGGTCTTGACCCACAGCAGAGCATCTGTTGTTGAGGGCGGGACATTCTTGTTATAGACCAAGGGGAACCGGGGAGAGAGAGTGCAAGTCTGTTTTCAGATGCATTGGGGATGCTGAGTGTTCTCAACTTAGTTACTGGAGAAAGAGAAAACAGGGGGGCATAGAGAGACAGAGACACAGTGAGAAAGAGAGAAAGAGAGGCAGAGATATGCCAAGATCAACAGATACGTCTGTGCTTTGACAGTTCGGGCTCAAAAGAGCTAGCAGAATTCGAAAGCTTTTCAGTCTCCCTAAAGATAATTATGTCTGCTAGTGTACTATCAGAAAACCCTTAAACAAAGAAGGCAAGAAATTCAGGACCAAATCACCCAAGATTCATGGTCAAGTTACTCCATATGTCCTGTAACACAAATGCCATTGATGTATTTCTCTGAAGAGACAATGCACTGGGACCCAGGTGTGGTAGTGCACACCCTTAATCCCAGCACAGCAGAGGCAGAGGCAGGAGCATCTCTGAGTTTGAGGCAAGCCTGGTCTACATA
This sequence comes from Myodes glareolus, assembly GCF_982192425.1. Classification (NCBI taxonomy): domain Eukaryota; kingdom Metazoa; phylum Chordata; class Mammalia; order Rodentia; family Cricetidae; genus Myodes; species Myodes glareolus. The sequence continues at coordinate 44,531,464 of NC_142037.1, forward strand.
ACTTCAGAACAGCAAGGACTAATAGAGAGACCCTGTCTCAAGGGGAGGGGGAGGAAGGGAGGGAGGGAGAGAGAAGAGCACTAAGAAAAGCAAGGAGGCTGCAGAATTATGCTAATCTTTTGGCCAAGGGAGAGAAAAGCCAAAGAAAGGGGCCAGGTACAGACCACCAATAGACATAGACTGTCTGTGCTGAGAACATCTCTAAGTCTCAGTCCAGTCAAAAGACAGTCTTGGGGCTGGAGAAATGGCTCAGCGGTTAAGAGTACTGACTGCTCTTCCAGAGGACCCGGGTTCAATTCCCAGCACCCACATGGCAGCTCACAACTGTCTGAAGATCCAGTTCCAGGGGAATCTGACACCTTCACACCGATGCACATAAAATAAAGATAAATAAATCATAAAAAGTTTTTTTAAAAAGACAGTCTTGAAGAACAACAAATAAATGATCAGACCTTGAATCTCAAAAAATTAAAAATTAAATGATGATGATGATGACACCAATGATGATGACCATGACAATGATGACAATGACGATGACAATGACAATGATGACAATGACTATGATGACGATGATGATGACAATGACAACGATGACAATGACTATGATGATGATGATGATAATGATGACAATGACAATGACGATGATCACAATGACAATGACTATGATGACGACGATGATGACGATGACAATGACAATGACATCGATGACAATGACTATGATGATGATGATGATGACAATGACAATGACAATGATGTCGATGACAATGACTATGATGACGATGATGATGACGATGACAATGACAATGACAATGACGTCGATGACAATGACTATGATGACGATGATGATGACGATGACAATGACAATGATGGCTATGACAATGACTATGATGATGATGATGATGACAATGACAATGATGGCTATGACAACGACAACAAGGATGACAACAACGACGATGATGACAATGAATAGTGTCACATCTTCTCTCTTTCCTGCTTCTTCAGACACACAACAGGTGACCTGTCCATCCTACCTCACCTGGGTGAAGGCAGAAGTTGAAATGTTTTGCTGAATTTTTCCTAACTGTTGATTTGGGGTAGTGATTATAGAGGGCTGAACGCTAAACAGATATACAGCCTAGAATGCTCGGGTCAGGGAGAAAGAGTCACTAAGGGCACTGATGTAACTCCGTGCTTCCCAGGGACGTGACTTCATTTGACAGTGCCATCCACTCAGTGCTGTAGGGCTCATTTCTCTGATGTCCCAGGACTGTCTAATGCTTTCCTCCCCTTCACTCTTCGGCTTCCAACAAACAGACTCCTGCCAGCCTTGGAGCTGCTAAGATGACCAGCCATCACTACTGTGCCTCCACCTAGCACCTGCAGAGATGCCCTACCTACAAATCTAGACAAAAAAAAAAAATCAAACAATCCACACACAGAGCAAGTAAATAGACATTTGAAATGCCCTTCCCTCAGGTGGTATTAATGGCAGAGCGCTCTTCCTCACGCTAGACAACCACTTTCCTAGCTCGTGTTCTTCTGCTCTTTTCTCTCTTCCTTGCTTTATTCGAGGGTTTCCCTCTCTCTTGACTCTCAGTTAGCTCACAAGAATCTTTTCTTCCAAGCTACGGGTTGCTTTTTTGTTTGTTTGTTTGTTTTTCTAGACAGGGTTTTCTGCAGTTTTGGAGCCTGTCCTGGAAGTCACTCTGTAGACCAGGCTGACCTCGAACTCACAGAGATCCACCTGCCTCTGCCTCCTGAGTGCTGGGATTAAAGGTGTGCGCCACCACTGCCTGGCTATCTTTAACTGGCTTGCTAGCTGGCTCTTCCACCCTGAATGAAGACCGAAGTGGGCACAGGATCTTCCAGTGTACTCCTGGGTGAGGCAAGACCGTGCCAGGAGGAAACTGTGAAGCATCCTGATTGCTAATGGTCGTAGTATTAAGTCCCAATTAGCACTCTTCCCCTTTCTTCCACTCCAGACTCTTGGCAGGCAGGAAATCTGTGGCGTAGGAAAGAGAGTTGAATACTTTTACCTAGTCCCCCGCTCTTTTTACAAAACTGTTGTTCTTATTCCTTCATCATCTTGCTAACCATCATTTCTGTCCCTTCGTAGGCCACCAGGAGGAGGAGAAGTAGCTGTTAGAAAAATGCAAATTGATCCCACCATGTGCCTCAGTCAGTTTTGCTCTCTGTGGACCAAAGTGTAGAAAGCTGAGTGCTTCTTGGAGCCAGCTCTAAGTTTTAGGAGCTCCACCTAATTAGCAGGGCTCTCAGTGTCCCCATTTCATCTAGTTGGCTATTCATTCCCCTCTGCCAAGGCTTCTCCAAGAGGTCATAGATCTGTAAACATGACACTTAGAGGAAATAGACGAAGGAGGGGGAGTGAGTGGCCAACCTGAGCTACACAGTGAGATCCAAAACATTCTGCACTGTACAGCAGGACCTGTCCCAAAAAAGAAAGCAATTAAGTAAATATTAGAAAATATATTGAGAGGCAGAGGCAGGTGGATTTCTGTGAGCTTGAGGTCAGCTTGGTCTACAGAGTGAGTTCCGGTATAGTCGAGGCTACACAGAGAAATCCTGTCTCAAAAAAATAAAAAGAAAGAAAGAAAGAAAGAAAGAAAGAAAGAAAGAAAGAAAGAAAGAAAGAAAGAAAATATAAATGTTTAACATTAGATAATTGATTGATTACACAACTATTAAGATAACCAGCCAATGAAAGAGTAGCACTCATTGAGACTGATATTTTCAAAGTTTTTAACAATATGGAAGGATTATTAAGATACAATGTGTATTGTTTTGAAGATAGAATAAAATGAATTAAAAATTCAGGGGAAAAATTCAGGGGAAATTCTAAGTGCCAATTATAATCATCTTTGGGTAAAAATTATAGATGATTCTTTCTTTCTTCGTTGTTTTCTGTAGTTTCCATATGTATGTATATCTATCACAACACAGCTATTCTGCAGTCGTTCCTGAAGGGGCTTGGTGACTTCTCTGCTGTCTCTGAACTTGAGGTTCACATGGAGTCTCCATCCCCTCACATTTCAGATTGTGCAAATTCCTGGCACACCCCCGGAGTCCTGCCCACACAGTCCTGTGTATCCCATAAGGGTGGAACACTCAGAAGACTGAACCTCAAGGTCAAATAGAGTGGCTCATTTCACAACCACCTATTTCTTCAGTAACCGATTCTTTTCCCTCAACAATTCTTATCTCCTAACTGCGCCCTTTCTCGACCTGCCGCAGCTCCTATCCTCGCCCTGACGACTCAGAGGTAGCCTTCTGGAGTTGAAAACACACAGATTCAAGCGCAGATCCTAGCCAAAGCTTGGGAACTCCTTTGACTAACAACTTCAAGCAGAGAGAACACTGGAGTGCATTAGAAGACGCATACTAGTTTAGCAGTCAGTCATTGGAATGAGACTCACAGGAAGATACATGCATTTTGCTCATTTATCTATATAGTGACTGGACACAACCTGATGCAGGCCAAGTGTGGCCAACTGCGATCTGACCTGCCCCATATAGCTCTTGTTCTCTTTAGGTCAGTGGGCTAGCCTGATGTATGCTGGAAAGAACATGACAAAACAAGCCTAACCGTGCAAAACTGGGTCAGGAACTTGCTTGCATGTCTGTTACAACCCAATGACTGAAACAAGTCACACAGCAAATGCAGAATTAAGGGACAAGTAAGGGAAGAACTGCACGGTTGCATGAGGAAATGTGTGACTATAGGAGGTAGCGAGGAGCTGGAGGCAAAAGTCGGTCTACACAGTCAATAAAGACTGAAAAATAAGCAAAGTGCCAACAAGGAAGGGGAAAATTATGTACAAAGGGCAGATTCTTGTAGGCAGCTTCTTTTCTGAGTTAATTTCTCAATACCTCTGCTGAAAATCAACCCTCAAAACCCCAAGAGACAATTGGGTCTCCTACCAATGTCCTCCAGAGGAAACCTTGGAGCTGATGTTCTAGATGGGTCAGCAATGACTATGGTCCCAGGGAAGAGACAGAATCCTTTATTGTCTTCTATCCTGGAAATACTGGAATCTGAAGCCTCACTCTACCTTCTAAAACTAATCCATAAGCTGTGGGATATTGCTCTTGTATACTGTAAAGATTTGTTGCTTGTATTGGTTTAATGAAATGCTGATTGGCCAGTAGCCAGGCAGGAAGTATAGATGGGGCAACCAGACTAAGAGAATTCTGGGAAGAGGAAAGGAGAAACGCAGTTACAAGCCAGATGCAGAGGAAGTAAGATGAGAATGCCTTACTGAGAAAAGGCACTAAGTCACAAGGCTAAACATAGGTAAGAATTATGGATTAAGGTGTAAAAGCTAAGTAATAAGCCTGAGCAATAGGCCAAACAGTTTATAATTAGCACAAGCCTCTGTGTGTTTATTTGGGACTGAACAACCGTGGGATCAGGAGAGACAGAAACTTCCATCTACAATAAGCCTCTCATTGTCCATCTGCCAGCACTCCCAATCCCCATCAATGAGGGAGGAAACAGACCCCCAGAGTCACTTCTCCCATCTTTCCAGGAGGTGAGAACTGAGCTATTCACTGTTAAATTGCTTCTCAATAGAAAATTTGAAGATTCTCCTATCATTGCAAGGAACATTAATGTAACACTAAAAAACAAACAAAAAAAACATTAATTCGTGGAATTAGAATATGCTAAATGTGTGGTTTGAGTTGTCTCAGGTTAAGATCAGGTTATGATCCAGAGTACCTGGGATCCATTCCCAGCACACACATGATGACTCACAACTGTCTACAATTCTAGTCCCAGGGCATCTGACACCTCCTTCTGGTCTCCATAGGCACTGCATGCATGAGACACACAGATATACTTGCAGGCAAACACCCACACACATTAAGAAAATAATTAAGAATATGCTAAATATAGTTAGACAGTTCTTCTTCTTCCATATTCCCCTAAATCTACTTTCAAAGAGCAGACCTGCCCCTCAACAAGAGCCTAAACCAGCCCTGTCACACACCCGGGACTCCTAGAGGCAGCAGAATACGCATGTGCTTTCTACTGTTACACAGGTGGCTAAGTAAGCAAGTCAGGAGTTTCACCCTCTGCTGCAAAACACATGGGCCAAAAGAATGGAATTCTGGAGTCTGAAAGACCTGAGGGAACACTGTTTACTCGCTTTGACAAATCGTTTGCCCTCAAGCCCCTCCTGGCTCAATGGGCTTGGTACAGTAGCTAACTCCTGAAACAATCACGTGGCTCCCAGAGATACAAGATAAAGATGCTGAGTGGACTGCAATGGGCTTGGTACAGTAGCTAACTCCTGAAACAATCACGTGGCTCCCAGAGATACAAGATAAAGATGCTGAGTGGACTGCCTGCCACATGTAGATGTCCAACAGAGTCTAACTGTAGTAGCTGAGGGAGGAAAATGGAAACCTCAACTCCAAGAAGCAGGACCCCTAAGCCAAGGCTCACGTGTCTACGGAATCAGAAAGCCTTAAAAGATTGGTCCCAGTCTGCAAGTGTGAGGAAGGTCTTCGGGACAGTTTGGAGCATTAAGCTCTCCTGAAAAAACAAAAAAACAAAAAGCAAAAACAAAAAACCAAACCAAACAAAACAAAAACAAAAAAACAAACAAAAAAAAACCCCAAAGCATTAGAATGAGAAATGCTGAGGTCTGAGCAGGAACATGCAAAAGTGCAGGTGTCTGCAAGCTTAAATAGGAAACAAGCCCTCCCAGCAAGTAGCCAAAAACATCTGTTGCACCGACAAGAACACCAACTGGCATCAGCTGGCTGCGCCACACAGGCAGAACAGCCCTTCCGTATATACCACCAGTTCAACTGTCTGGGCTTTGGTTCAGTTTGGGTTGTTTTGTTTGAGACAGGTTCTTGCTTTGTAGCCCAAATTGGCCTGAAAGGCACTGTGTAGCCCAGGCTAGCCTCAATCTGTAGATTCAACCCAGTATCTGCACCATCCCAAGTAATAAGACAGCACAGGTTTGGACCACTACTTCCAACTCTATTTAAACTCACTGAGAGGTAAAGATGTTAGCAGCCATCACTACCTTTTGTCTTCAAAATAACTTGTACCTCCTTCCAGTAAACTTGGTGTTTCTAAAGCATTTCCAAGCACACGTTGCCATATTTGACGCGGATGTGTGGAATGTTTAGACTGTGCAAATGTTTCAGACACTTAAAAGGCAGAAAAGAGCCATGATTTGAATGGCTACTAGGACAGCCTCTGGCTCTTTATGAACACCCTGTGCTCTATTTTAAGGACAGTGAGTCCAGAGGAAGATCACGTGTTGTGGTGATTATGGCTTACAGGGCACAGTGGGGAAAAAATGAACAAAACCTAGACGCAAAGACCCCAAACTTGGGAGAGGACTGGGAGACTCGCTGAAGAGGGAGAGGGAGGTGGAGACAATGCTGGGGAAGGAGAGGAAGAGGGGGGAGGGAGGGAGAACCTGGAGACATGTGGAAAAAGAGAAGAGCCACTTAGAGGGATGCCTGAAAAGCACTGTTCTCCCCAGTATGACGTCATTCCCTCCCCGGCCTCCACGTGAGCTTCTTGGTTTTCCACACACAGGAAATGGCAGTTGTGAATGCGCAGAGACCAGCTTTGTGAGGACAGGTGCCTTCACTTCCATAGATGTCTGCTAGACAGATTTGACAGTTCTAGATCTCCAGAATAGGAAATGTCGGATAGCAGACACAAAACTGTGACTGGTGGGGAGACTTGGGAAGTGGTAGAGGATTATTAATGTAATGTAACATAATATAATATAACATATATGCAGATGCCCTTCCCCTTCCCCACTCCCCTATATCTGAGATCCTTCTCAGTCTTCCAGATCTACTGAGCGTACTTTGGTAGGTAGCCAGCTATCCGCATGTATGCCTATCAATAGAATTGTCTGTGTTTGCCTATTTCTTCCCACTGTTATATGACTTACATAGGAACAGGTGTTTTTTGCTTTCTTCACTAAAGAATTCCTAGTTGTTGGAGGAGAGCTTGGATGGGTCGTCTTCATTTAAAAGTCAAAGGTTGGCTGTGCCGGGGGAGGGCTGCAGGAAGTGTCTGACATGATAGTCCAATAACGAGGAGAGGGTTCTAGGACTCTACAGGAACGTTTTTCAGACTCCGGTGGTCTGCATATGCCTTGATTGTGGAGGACCCCTTCTCCCACAGTTAAGGAATTGAAACCACTCCTTAAAGGACAAATGCTTAGGCATTCTGCTCGTCAGCAGTTACATAAATAACAAGAAATATTTGCTCACACAGCTGTATACAACAATATCATTCAGCTTTACCAGAAAGAGAAGCAACTGAAATATCCATCAATGGGTAAATGAATAAACCAAATCCACACGTTGAAATATTATTTGACCATAAAGAAGGAATGAGATACTGATGTGGATACATGAATGAACCTTGAAAACATTGTGCTAGTAAAAGTGGCTAGCCACAAAAGGCCACATGATGCACAATTCCATCTCAATGCAAAGTGAAGAATGGGAGGACCCAGAGCAGGAGCAGCCAGGGACTACCAGGGGTTGGGGGAAGAGGTGAACTCTAGTGGGTATGCAATGGGAATGTTCTGGAATCAGTGATGATGTGGGCCAAACCCCGTGACCGCACTAAAGGACAGACCCAAACACAGGGCGAACTCTGTGGGATATGAACTTCACTCAGTGAAACAGTTTCTTAAGTCTTTAGACAAGGCAGAAGCCTAGAAGGACTTTGATCAAACCATGGTGACGTCATGAGGCATCAACACAGTGGAGGTGTCGTTGGTCTAATGGTGAGAACAGAAGAGATTCCCATGAGCCCTAACCAGGAGCCGGATGAAGCTGGAGGCAGCTACATAGAAAGGAGGTGCCAGCTGCCGGGAGGGGAGAGCCCGGGTGTCTCTGGGCGATCTTTACCGTGGAGCAGCTGTGAGATGGCTCACACTGCTGCCTCCGAGATCCACCTCCAGGGAGCTAGTCCTTTCGTCACTAAAACAAGAAGCCACTTTTCTTGTCACCGCACACCAGTGCCTCCCCTGCCAGTCCGAGTTGGGCACTGCTGGCCACCGACTTTGGCCTCCCTGACTTTTGGTTGCTTTTTCCTTTTGCAATATTAGTAAGTGCACAGTCAAAAAGCTATTTCCATGGACTTGGAATGACTCCCACCGAAGCAGAAGGTAATTGTGAGTTACTAGATGAGTGATCCGGGACCTTGAATTTAACACTTGGCGGTCTGAGATCCTGTCCTGTACCCAAGTCTATAACTCAGTTGGCCACTTGAGCACTCACTGTGTGCTAGGGATCTTGACATCAGAAAGGAGGAGAGAGAAGTCGTTTAGGGAGCCCACGGGCTGGGAGAGGAGACCCCTGAGGCAGATGGGTCACAGAGGCAGGAAGGGTACAGCCAGCCTGGAGGTGAAGAGAGGCCTCTGTCTGAGCCTGCACTTCCCCCAGGGTCTAGATGGCCTATGTGAGATTTCAGCACAACTTTTCCCAAGTGGCCATCAGGCCTTTCAGACGGGATGTCCAGGGAAGAGGAATTAAGGCACTGGAGAGAGCCTAAATGAACCCTCCCAGCCTATAAATAGGAAGATCCAGTATAGAGTTACCTTTAGAGGGCTTTGACCGTGAAGGGAACCCCTAAAAGGGCTTTCTGGAAGATTGATAGCATTCAAAACTTACAGGCAGACCTTAGGTCTGTGTGATAACTAAATTTACTCAGTATGAATTTTTTCAGTACCACAAAAACACAAGCTCTATCCTTTGCTTCTTTCTCTTTATGGAAGCGTTCTATGAGCTTTCATTTCTCACTCTTAATAAATCATTAGGTTGCTTATGATATTTAAGCCATAAGCTCAAGTTCCAGAACAGGTTAAGGACTTGGCGCCAAATCTCCAATGAGAAAGCTGTGAAGGGTCTGGAAACAAGAATGAAAATATAGAAATAGAAATATAGACACCAACGATTAGAATGTAGAAGTTTAGGATGTAGGAAGAGAGACACACAACGCTGTGAACCTAAGTAAACTACCAACAGTTTCTCAGCGGACCACAGACCAACCATTCACAGGAACTTCTTTCTCGGATGCCTGGGAAATCTCCATCAGGTTAGCCATTTACAGCTGGCTGTTTTATTCACAAGGCCAGAGCTTCTCCCTGCAAATTGAGAGTAGTGTCTTAACCATCCTTGATAAACGACAGATGTGAACTGAGTTAACCTTTAGGAGACAGAGATATGTGACCTCTGCGTTAGACATTGTCTCTGTTACGGAAAACTGGCGCCACCAGAGGAGAGGCATAAGTCTCCAGTTTACACCCAGAGGTACCAGGAGACAGTGGATAAGTACAAGGGTTTAATTAATGAGCTCTGATAATGGAGGTTGTAAAGTATGGCAGTCAGTATCTGAAGTTCTACTTAGAGATGGTGTAAAAGGCTTTTCGCTATCTTCTAAGTTCTCAGTCTAAGAACCAGTGAATCCTAATTTATTAACCTTCTAGTATTACTAGCAGCCCCTTTTCTGACTAATTGCTAAAGACATCTGTTTCCTCATAATTAGTGACTTTTGTTGTAATCTCCCCTGAAACATATTTCATGATGGCTGCCTAATTACCCATTGACATTAGCACTCATTCCCCTCTTCAGGGTCTCCGCTGATCAACCGAAGGGTCAGGGCAAGGTTGTAAAAATTCCTTTACCCAGACCTAATGCTTGGTGTCCTTACTATAAAAGGTGGGTTCAGAAACTAGTCGAGGCCACAGTGTCAGAAGCCTGAACTCTGCCTGTGGTCTCAGCTAGCTGATAAACTTCTGTGCCCCCGCGGTGTTTTATTTTTTTATTTTTTATTTTTGAGCTTGCTTCTGGTTTTCCTAGGATCTGGTTTCTGGAATAAAGTTTGCTTCTGGCTTATTAGACTTGGTGGTGTTCCCATCTTTGCGTGACTCCCCTGGACCCAACAGCTGCAGGCTCAGGAGTTCAATCAGTTCTCGGGTTCCTAGTCCAGCTTTCTTATTACTCCAAGCTACTTCACGTTCCCGGGGACCTGGTGGGGAAGCAGCCATAGCTTACAACAGCTCCTGGTCGAGTAGAGGACACAACGTGCAAAGCTGCCCTGGATAAGGAGGGTGCAGGAGACCCCAGGGGCAGAGAAAGAAGGAGTGAGGCAGCCAAGGTTTCTGTTGCTGGTAGTCTCATGCCCAGGGCCGTCTCACGCTCAGTCAGTTGACAGAGTGCTTCCCTAGCATGCACGAAAATCCTGGGTTGGATCCCCAGCATGGTACTGGCAATCCCAGCACTTGGGAGGTGGAGGTAGAAGGGGCAGAAATTCAAAGTCATCCTTAGGTACATAACAAATCTCAATCCAGCCTGGGCTGTGTTAAGACCCTATTTCAAAAACAAAAACAAGAAAAAAAATTTATTCCCACTTTCCTTAGTTGTCCCGGGGACCAAGCTAGGTGGCTTCCAGATTGAATGTCCCTCTTGCTTGATGTCTAAAGAAATGAGTTTTGCAGATTTCTCTCTTTTTTCTTTTCCATAGAACCTCTGGCCACAGCCTGGAGGCCAAAAGGTACCCCAGGGCTGTATTCATCAACTGCCTCCTTTGGTGGCTAAGGTAACCATAGCAACACTGACCCAAGTTGCTTCTGAGACTGTCTGGTTGTAGCAAGCTAGTGAAGGGGAAAGCTGAACTTCATTGCCAAGGGGCAAAGTTCCTGAGACTTCCATTGGATGGAAGTCCTGAGGAAGCCCACTTCTGAGCCTTGAATGGCAGGAAGCCTTGAGTGGAAACGAGATCTTTCCTGGGGAGCATCTGGCATGGCCGAAAGCGTGTGGAGCGGTCCTGCCTCTCAGTACTGTCCTGACTGAAGTCCTTCCTGTCTGCACACTGGGGACAGCAGCTGCCTGCCTGGTGGCACTGGCTCTGAGGACAAATGAGTCACCTGTGTCGAATGCTGTGCACGCAGGACAATTGTCCTTGAGTCCCAGTCTCCAGAGCCCCTCCAGAGCACGGCTTTCCAGACGGCAGGGGGGAGTCTCCTGTTGTCACATCCTCACAGACAGCCCTTGCGAGGAGCCCTCTGACAGTGACTCCACACTTCTTAAATGCTAGATTTGTCTAAGTCCCAGGACAGGATGTCTTTGTCCTCAGAAACCCTAGAGGGAATTCGGAAGCTTCTGTGCCACGCTACGACAGGCATATTTCATGTGTCAATCACTTCTTCCTGTACTGTCCAGAAGGGTGACTAACGTGGGCTTGGTCCAGCAGGCTCTGTGCAGCTCCAGTGAGGGCTTGTCATTCAGTTTGCCAAAGTCCAGCACTAGAGGCCCACGGTGTGGAACAGAGCCCTGGGAGAAACAGCCACAGTGCAGAAAAAAAAACAACAAAAAAAAACAACTCACTATTGCAGGTATACCTCCTGCCCTAGGAAAGCAGCTTCCCAACATCCATGTGAGCACATAATAATCAGAAAGGAAAGGGGGATGGAGAGATAACGCAGCAGTTAAGGCACTGGATGGTCTTGCAGAGGTCCTGGGTTCGATTCCCAGCACCTACCCAGTGGCTCTGTAATGTCTGTTCCAGGAGAGCTGTCACCCTTCTTGGCACCAGCTACTTGTGGTGCACAGGACGGACATACAGGTGAAACACCCTGATGAATAGCATTTCTTCAAAACCTAAAAGAAAGCAAAGGCCAGGGTTAGGCACAAGCCACCTTCACCCCTCCCTCTACTGGTTAGCGGGACCTGGGGGCTCCTTTCAGTGGATTCTTTGTCTCATTTGTAGCCATTTTCAGGCCACGTGTGGTGGTGCTGGCCTTTGATCCCAGCACTTGGGAGACAGAGACAGGGGGATGTCTGTGAGTTCAGGGCCAGCCTGGTCTACATATCCAGGTCAGCCAAGGCTCCATAGTATCTTTTAAAAGAAAAAAAAAAAGGCTGGGGGAATATAATAATTTTATTAGATCTGAAACTATTACAGGACAGATGTTAAGCACGTCCAGGACATTTTCAAAAGTTCCTCCATTTTGGTTAAATGGTGATGATTTCCAGTGATTAACACTCCAGGCTTGCTTTCGTAACACCGCCCCCTGCAGACCTCTGGTGGTTACCCAGCTCACCGCTCACCTGCCTGTGGCCATTGCTAGCAAAGCCAAGCCCCAGCCAAACTGGGAACTTTTCACATGCACACAGCCACTCTTCCCTGTTTCTAACCCAGCTTGGAAGTGGCCAGCAAGTTCTGAGATACTTACAGACAGCCCCCTCCCCCCATGGAGGCTTTACATCGTAACAAAGAATGGAACTACCCGAAGTCCCTTGTCCTTTGTCTGTCTTTCCTTCTGGGTGATCTTTCAGTAGACAAACCGCCCAGCTTGGCAGCTGCTGGCAGAAGGGAGAAGGCTAAAAGGATCTGAGTTTTCAGCCAAGTCTTCTGAGTTCGAGATCAAGAAAGCAGGCAAGTTCAGAGTCCCCGGCTGAGAGAGAGAATGAATGTCCAGAGGGTTACGACCAGCGATCACATTTAGGATTGTGATCAGTATCCAAAGACGGGCAGGAAAGGAAAGGGGAACAGCAAGAAGCTTTGCTTTATGGATTATATAAAAGGGGCTTAACAATGAAGGTCAGCAAGCGTCTAAGTGCGTGACTGCAGGGGCTCCTGGGTGTGGAAGTGGGGGACTGGAGTTAGAAAGATTCCCTGAGACAAAGGTTCCGGTCTGTAGAACTGTCTGACAAATTCAAGGCCAGACTACAATGTCTGTGTTCTAACTGACCAACCCTAAAAGGAGGAAGATCCCACTCCTCAAGGACCCTTACAACTACCAACCTTGCCAAGTGGTGGTGGCACACACCTTTAATCCAGCACTTGGAAGACAGAGGCAGGTAGATCTGAGTTCAAGGCTAGCTGGTAGCAAGTTCCAGGGGAGCCAGGGCTCTACAGAAAAACCCTGTCTCAAAAACAAAAAACAAAAACAAACAATCAAACATGGCCTGGCGGTGGTGGTGCATGCTTTTAATCCCAGCACTCAGGAGGCAGAGGTAGGTGGATCATGGTGAGTTCAAGGCCAGACTGGTCTACAGAGTAAGTTCCAGGACAGCCCAGGCTACACAAAGAAACCCTGTCTCAAAAAAAAAAAAAACAAAGAAACAAAACAACCTACCAAACAAACCAGCCATCAACCTTCAAGGAAAAAACTAGGCTCCTGCTTCCAGAGTCTCGCCCTGCTTTGCATGGGGCAGGGGTTGTCCACCTTCCTAATGTGGCGACCCTTTATACATTGTGGTGACCTCCAACCACAAAATTATTTCCATTGCTACTTCGTAACTATAATTTTTTAGCTGAAGGGACTCTGACCAGCTTGAATGTGGCAAGCATGGCTCTGGTAGGCCTTGCCCTTCTCCTCCATCCCCTCTGTCTAGCTAAAAAACCATTAGATTAGATTCCTAAAGTTAGCTCTAAGGTCTATTTTCTTATTTGGCCACTTCTACCCAAGACTGACTTCCAAGGTCCAGCTATCAAAGTACTGAAGTCCAGCAATAAGAAGCCTCATTTGGCTCACCTAATTAGCATGCCCAATTAAAATTAAACACCTCATCCTGACTCAGGTTTCCCCTTTCACTGTTACTAACCACCACTTTCCTAGGGGCCACATCTACCTCCTCTCTATCCAGAGGCAGTCCTTTGTCCCCAGGGGACGAATACCCCTTCTGTGAGGACCTGACTTTGCAAACTCCATTTTAAAGAAGGGGCTTCATATTAAGCCATATAATGAACTGGGGGGTGGGGTGGGTGGACGATCTCAGCTCCAGAAATGTGCTGCCATAGCAGGAATTTGAACAGATACCCTAGAAATGGCCAATTAAGACAGGGAGCAGGGCCATAAAGTTTAATGAGACCCAATTGTTCCTCGGATTCATCCTGTCCTTGAAGATATCTTGTCATATTAATGGCCCTTTATGAGGATTCGCACATCCAAAAACTGACCAATGGTTTCAGAAACTACCTTACCCTATGTACCCCTCTCCCAATCCTTAGACAACAGGACTTGAACCTCCCTGATTGTGACGTTTCCCCTTCTCCGGGTTTGGGGCTGCCCTTCCCTTCCTTACCCACTGTGTTGGCGTGGTGGAGGTGTGGTCCAAACTTAAGTTTGAATATTATTAAAAACCGTCATGTAATTTGCACCAGAAATCTGGCTCCGTGAATTCATTCGGGGACCAGAAACTTGGACATAACACTTCCCCTCTTTTGGCCCCTTGCTCCCCTCTCCCTTGTTCCTCTTCCTCCATCTCCTGCCATTGTCCCTTATCCCTGCCTTCTGTTCCTCTGGAACAAATAAACCTCCTTTGTTCTGAGAACTTGGTCTTGGGATGTCTCAAGCCAACTTTGAGGTCCCTACAGTTGCTGTTATGAATCCTAATGTAAACATCTCTGTTTTCTGATGGTCTTAGATGCCCGCAGGTTGAGTCACTAGCATACGGTCTTGCCTTGGGATGTATGTGTGTGTGTGTGTGTGTGTGTGTACTCACGCTTGGTGTCTGTGTATGCATTCATGTGTCTGTACATTTCTCATTCCTAATGAAAGTCTTTCTTTACCAGCTGACTCTGTCTAGGATTTCCCAATTTTCTTGTCTTTTAATTCCTGAGAAAAAGTGACCTAGATCAAGACCCGTAGACAGTAACATGGTACATTGTTTCATCAAGGAGATAATTATTCTTCATAACCCTTAGCTGTCTTCAGACAAATCAACCTTCATGTGGAGCAATCTGGCCAAGTGATTTGATTGAAAAGCCAGCTTGATCAACTCTTGACAGAGGAGTCATCTGTATGTAGCTTAGAGGTGGCTTAGAATATCATGTCTCCACCCAACACCAGAGGAAAAACCAGATCCCATTCTTTCGGCGAGAAGGAGTAGCTTCCTCTTAAGGGTCCTCAACAAGGCCACAAAACCTCTACCTTTCCACACGGTATTTTAAACCCTAACTATGGAGAAAGCTAATTATGAAGGAGAGAGATTCCTCCTCCGTGGCTTTCGAACCTGCTGAGTGTGTCCAAGTCGGATGCCCATGCTGTCCCTTAGCTCTGGGTCGCCTGTTCCCTCCTTTGGCAATATGGAAAGCAATTGGTTTTAAATGGCCCCTGGTCTGCTGTGCAGGCTGCAGGGCAACCCTGTGGAAGGAAGGTCTTAGTTCCCAGCACCTCCTCTTCTGTGCCCCTAATCTCTTCTGGATTTTGCAACCAAAAGCACCAGAAACCAAGAGTTGAGACTCCAAGGGCAGACACAAGCCAGGTGTCTGCCCGTCGTAAAAGCAGTGACTGTCTGGAGCACTCCCAGGTCATCAGGAGGAAATGCTGATCTGACCTTTCAGACAAGGGAGAGTGTTGACAGGCTCTTCATTCTCACTGAGAACACGGTTTTGTCTTTCAGAACAGACCTTAGCATAATGGGGATGGACTCTGGAACATTCAAGACAAAAAGCAACAGATCTCACAGGTGTCGGGAGCTCGAGTTCAGAAGCCCCAGCTCGTGGGTGGCAGTTATACAGTCTGGCTGGGCTTGGCCACCTCCACTGAACCAGCAGTCTGTAGGTGAGGAACCATTTCTTCCCTTTCTCTGACAAGACTTTTTTTTTCTTCAGTTCCAAGGACCCAGATTTCATTTTCCCTAGGACCTCGGGTCTCCAGGGGCTAGGCTGACTGGTTTCATAAACCCTCTGCTGACTCTAAACTTAGCACAATAGGTTTCCTGTCATCAAGGTGACCTCCCTCACCAGAATGTTTTTCTTCTTCGTGCTTGAGGCTCCCTGGCCGTTTGCCCTAGGCGACCTTTCTTATCTGCACCCAAGCAACTGGTAAATGAATGTCCTTCAGGACACAGTTTATAGCAGGGTCAGCCCAGATTCCCTGAGATTGTGGTGGTTGGTTCCTTGCGTTGGCTCTGTGGAGCTAGGCTCCCTACATTCCTGGGTTTTTATTTTTGTTTGTGAGTTTTGTATTTTTGGTTTGGGGTTTTGTTTGGGGTGTGTGTGTGTGTGTGTGTGTGTGTGTGTGGTTTTTTGTTGTTCATTTTTGGGGTTTTTTTTTTTACTTGTGTTTGCTTCTGTTTTTTATTTTGCCCAAGAGATGCAACGTCTGACAGACACCTACTTCTTAGTGTATTTCGGCGAGCTGCAGCCAGCCCACCCTTCCAGAATGATGCTGTACTCCATTCCACTTTTGTGAAGGAAATCTGAAAGTTGTCAAAATAAAATGGATATCTTGTGCCATTTTTACCAGGAAAAGAAAAAGAAGTAAATAAAGCCGACCTGTGACAGGAAGGGTCCCATACAAGATGGTGTGAGTGACTATCACCTAAGATTCTTCCAGACAGGAGTCCACAAAGGCCACCACAACCTTGTACCCAGAGAACTTCTCCAAGGACATCTGCCCAGGAACCGTCTGTGTAACCTCAGACCATGTCACTCTTGTTATTAGTCACTGCGACCAAGGATGCTCATTTCAAAATATCTGGCACGAACCTTCTCGCTCTGTCTGTACAGACTTCCCCCTACCTTACCCCATCCCGTTTGGCCAAAGGTTATAGCTGTGAGCAGATATGCTCCTGCTGCTGGGCTCTGCTGTTCCATTACAGTCCAGCGACTCTCAAATAAATGCTAGCTTTATTTGATTTTCTTTCTTTTAAGATTAGGCTGACAATTTCCTTTCTTTTTGCATCTGTTTATGCTTCAGAAGCTTCACTGGGTAATTCTAAAATTCCTCTCCAGCTGTCTGAGCTATCCCAGGAAATTTCTCTGCCCTCCTGAGGTCCAGAGCAGAAAGGGCCCCTCATATTGAGTCCCTCCTGGCATGACTGGTGACCCTGCTATCACCTTGCCTACCTGGACTCCCCGGGTCTCCTTCCTGTAACTCCTGCCCTCACCCTCAAAACATCCCTGACAAGAGAAGGGTCATGCTCTGGCCCTGCCCTTCCCAAACCTGTTCTTGGCTGGGTGGGGGCTTCCTTTGGCTCAGAAGCCACAGCCAAGCCCTGACTTTTCTGGTCCCAGAACACACTTTGGCTTCTGGCCTAGGACAACAGGTCACAGACTTCCAGGGTGCACGTGGGAATGGGTCCTTCCCATGTGATGTGCAGAACCCTACTTATGAACTTAATTCTGTTCGGTAAGGTGACAAGCAAAGGCAAGCCTGCAGAAGGTGGGGCAGCTGTGGGGCCTGTTCTCTGTGCTGTCACCACCCTCTAAGCCACAGTGAGCCACTGCATTAGCCCAGGTCTTCCAAACCAGAGCCCACATCCTGGTCTGCTACTCCTTTAACTTCATCATATACAAATACGTGAACTCCTGGGAGCAATTGTGCACGTATAGGCAGGTGTGTTTTCCACACACACATTCACAGACACACAGCAAAGCTCCAAAACTGGAGCTGATTTTCGAATCTCTATTCTGCAAGAAGATATAATCACTGTTGGGATCAAGGGTGGTCTTTTCACTACCACTTAAGGCTCTGAAATTTCACCCCTAGGAATTCATTTCTTTGGGCGCCCAAGGTTTCCGGTCTTCAGGGGCCACTTCTTCCACCATGACTTAGAAGTAGCTGGAGAAGGGATTGCTGTGGCTCCGTTACCAGTGTTGGTTCTGGATCAATGTCTCGCAGGCTCTGGTAGGATGGGGAGAAGGGTCTGGAGAAGGGGAAGCTGTGAAACGTGTGAGCAGGGTGGTCCAGTGAGGAGCAAGCATCCAGTGACTGTCACATCCAGGCTGCCTGTGAAGGAGATGAGCGATCACCCATCCACTCAATGGACAAGGCCTATGCTTCTCTATTCAGCACCATGATAGTCACTGAGGCTGAACCAGACAAGGTCCTTGCCCTTACGAATCTTAGCCAGCTGCACGAAGCTGGGGAGACAGGCATCAAAAAGTCACACTGGATTAGCTACTTTCCTCACAGATGTGACAAAGCACCCAACAGAAATAACGTGAGGGAAGAGAGGGCCGTGGGGCTCACTGTCTCAGAGGAACCTCAGTCCAGCGTGGCGGGGAAGACAAGGCGGAGTTCATGGCAGCAGCAATATCTGGTAGGGACTCATGGAATCTTGCTGGACCAAGTCACATAGAGAGCAGATAGAGATTAGTGTAACACTCAGTGCCTTCCACCCGCCAGCCCTCTCCACCAGCGAAGACCCAAAGCCCCACAACTTCCCCAAACAGTGCCATAAGCAGAGGGCCAAGCGTTAAAGCACATCGGCCTGTGGGGATTGGTTCCGACTCAAGCCAGAACAGGCATGGATGAGTATTTCATTGCTAAACAAGATGAGTGAACGTAAGGAAAGTTCTAGAAGAACAGAGCACCAACGAACCAACCCAGACTAGGGGGTGAGGAAAGTCTAAATGAGCAGTCCTAGAATTGATCTGAAAGTCAGAATTAGCTAGAAATGGGGCAGGGGATGCATTCTGGGCAGCAGGAGCCATGTGCGCAGAGATTCTGGGAGGGAAAGAGCCTTCTAGCATGGTCGCTGTGACTGGTTTTAATCTTGAACTTTCAGTGAACTTTGAACTTGAGGAAAAATGTTCCCTTCTAAAAACGGGCTTCCCCTTTTCCCTTCTATTTGCCCCTGCAATTACTGCCAAGCCAGGCGGGGAAGGTGGACTATGCCAGAGAAAGCCATTAGAAACAAGACTTGCACACAGTCACTATGACAGCCATTTCGTTTCCTGTTTGGTGTCTCTCACCACAAACCTTTTTAGCCAGATATATTAACACAGGAGAATATTTTGGGATGTGGGTGTGGAAGGAACTCACGCTGAGAAAACAAACAGCCCTTCCACTATGCAGAGGACAGCAGCAAGTGGGGGACCAGCACACACCAACCATGAAGTGTGGATCACAGCCCCAGACCTGAGCATCCTGTTCTTAGCCAGGGATAGGAGGCCCTGCCAAGGGGAGGAGGCCCAGGCAGCCGTGGGGCTGGGGCTCCAAGCCCATCTCCTGGCCCGCTGTGCTTTACAAACTCTGGTCCTGTGCCTTCCACCACATATGAAGCAGTGGCTCTGGACCCACCCACGGTACACACTGTAGTTGAAGCTTAATTTTGCCTCAGGTACAGGAGTTCATTATACCTGTAAGAGGAGGAAGAAGCATGCGGGACACAATTCACCGGCTCCGTTTGAATTTTATCATGACCCTGGGAGACAAAGACTCGCTTCTCGGCTCCACAAACAAAGCCATAGAGATGCTGGGTATGCACAGCTTATTCATGGTCACACCGCTACTGTATAGTCTTGCCGAGAGCTTAACCTGATCTAGCTTCAAAACCCCTCCTTCTGTCCACCACACGTTGAGAGAGACTTCTGTGATGAGGGTTCATCAAATCCCAACCGTGATTGACAATGGCCAGTCAACAGCATCTTCTCCCTTCAGAGCAGACATGACTTTTCACACCTGAGGTGAATGCGGTGCACCCTCCCTCAGTCACAATCTCTGGGGAAGAGACACAGGCTGGGTCCCTCCACCCCATTCCAGAGGCTGGGTTGGCACATAAATACTTGGGCTGGCACTAAATCACCTTACTTATGGGTGTGCCGTATTTTCTGTTTTGTTTTTCTTTGGCCGTTCCTCTCGGAAATTAGAGCAGACTATTTCCACTCGACACCACACCTGCATTGCCCGCACGGTATCCAGTCTTGCTATGTCCCAGAAAAGCCTGTTAGCTGACCACCTCCAGGTCACAGTCAAGTGGTTTTCCTACCAACTTGCTCAGGTCCTAGAGGAGGTTAGTGTTAGTCAGTGACTAAGACATGACCAAGGGGCTCCACCTGAGCAGAGGTGATGTGTCCCTTCACCTCATGTTGTGGAGAGGGACAAGCCTGGCTGGGCTTTGCTGGTTGTCTCTCCTCCCCCAGGCTGAGAGATAAATGTGAGGACTAGAGGCCAAGCCATCCTTCTGACCAGGGAACAACCCTGCCCTGCTCATCTTGGGAAGCTGGTGAGAAAGAAACCTCTAGCTTGTCTACCTCTTAATCTCTGATCCATAATTTAGAACACCCACCCAAGAAATGGCGGTGGGGGGTGGGAGAGAAATGGGCGAACATTTGTGCTTTTCAAATACAAATGGCATAACACCTATATTTCAAAATAGGTCAGGCCCTCCCTCCTTGAAACACATCTCAGGGAGCTCTGAAAACACTTCTCAGCATTCCTGAGCCTCAAGCCCTGACTCAGGCCACTTGTCCCTAAGTCATTACCCAACCAACCAAGACCTCTAAGAGCATAAGCCACCCACCCCTCCTACCCACGCACAGAAAAGAATCCTTTCCCCAAGCTTTTCGCTCACAGCAGGCCACAGAGCCTTGCACCCTGCTTGTCTAGCTTGGAACCACAGAGGGAAGACCAGAGCGTACCACAAAGCAGTTCTGCTCTAGCTTCAAACAATGTGGAGAAAACAAAGAGCTGCTGGTGTCCTGGTGAGAATGAAAAGATTTATCCCAAAGAAAGAAAGAGTAGGATGCATGAGCAAAGCCGAATCCATGCAATAGAAAGGACAAAAATCTAAGAAAGACGTCGTCGAGCATGTATTTGATCCAAAAGAGGGGCTGGAGAGATGGTTTGGAGCCCTTGCTGCTCTGGCAGAGGCTCTGGGTTTGGGTCATGGATGACCACATGGCTGCTCACAACATGGGGTCTATAGCTCTAGTTCCAAGGGATCCAGCACCTTCTCCTGGCCTTCATGCTGCATGGACATGTGTGCAGGCAAAACACGTGCACACATAAAATAAAAATAAACACATACTTTTAAAAATGGCAATGTAACACATCACAACAGGGCCATCAACACTTAATGGTCTGAGCCTGTCCTCTGAGACCACAAGCAGAAGGAGGGCGGTGCCTTTTTGGTTCTCATTTTCAACACTGTTCAAACAAATTCAACAAATGCAATGAAGAAGAAGAAATGAAATGTAGTCAGAGTGTAAGGACAGAAGCAAACACATTGTTAGTACTTGCAAACAGTGTGATATGTTTGTAATACACACACATAGGCATAATAAATACAGCCAGGCTAAAGGACATGGGACCAACACACAAAAATTAATATCAGTTCTAATCATTAGCAATGAAGAAAATCTAAAAATAAAATTAATAAAAAAATCTATTTTCTTTTTAAAATCTTTTACTAGTTTTCTGTTTTTATTGTGCGGGTGTATGCTCGTGGTCTATGAGTGTGGGCCTGTGGGTACCACAGTGCCTGTGTGAAGGTCAGAGGACAAAGTTATAGAGTAAACATTCTTCTTCCTCCTTTACTCAGGTTGTAGGGATTGACCTCAGACCGTCAGGCTGCTGTGGCAGGCGTTTCTCCCCACAGAGTCAGCTCTCTATTTTCAGTAGTATCAGGACATGTAGTGTGGTGGTTTGACTAAGAATGCCCCCCCAAACTCATACAGTTAAATGCTTAGTCACCCAGGAGTGGCATTATTTGAAAGGATTAGGAGGTGTGTCACTTGGGATGGACTGTGAGGTTTCAAAAGCCCATGCCAAGCCCAGTATCTCCCTCTTGGCCCAAGGTTCAGGATGCAGCTCTCAGCCTCTGCTCCAGCACTGTGTCTGCCATGCCTGCTGCCATGCTCCCTGCCATGATGACGGTGGACTGACCTCTGAAACCGTAAGCAAGCCCTCAATTAAATGTTTCCTTTTATAACAGTTGCCAAGGTCATGATGTCCTTTTCTAGCGATAGAACAATAACCAAGACAATTAATTTAACAAAATTTAATAAAAGATGCAAGGTGTATACCAAAAAAAAAACTACAAGATACAATTGAGAGAAATTAAAGAGGCAAAATAAACCTGTTATTTGGAACTTTAAAATAATTTAAACAGAGCAGGCCAGTGGTGGCACACGCCTTTAGTCCCAGCACTCAGGAGGCAGAGGCAGGTGGATCTCTGTGAGTTTGAGGTCAGTCTGGTCTACAGAGTGAGTTCCAGGACAGGCTCCAAAGCTGTCTTGGAGAAACCCTGTCTTGAAAAACAAGATAATAATGATAATAATAATAATAACAGTAACAATAATCATTTAAACAGCTCCTTATCAATGGGTATCCTATGCCTATAAAGATCAGTTGTTCAGACAGAAAACAGTCAGCCTGTCATCGCGCACACCACAAGTACCAGCCCTGAGAAGCAGAACCTGAAGTCACGTGAATTAGAACACGAAAGTTTGAGCTACACTGCAGGTTCTACAACAGGCTGTGGTGCACAGCGAGACTGCGCAAAAACATGAGAAAGAAAGAGAGAGAGAGGGAGAGTCCATCCATTTATGGCTGCTCTTCCACGGAGGCACCATCTCACTCACTATGAGTCTTCAAAATGTCTTCTTAAAACAGAGAGTCGTGACAGCTGGCTGGCCTAGTGCAAAGAGCAATGCTGAGACTACTTTTGTACTGCTTACCTTAAAGCCTATCACATCTAGTTTGTGTGTGGAGCACGAGGGTGAGTGTGTGTCACACGTGTGCACACAGCAGAGGACAAGCTCAGGTATTTCTCAGGTGCCCTTTGCTTTTTGCTCTGCTTTTTCAGTACTGAGGATTGAGCCTAGGCCATCACGCGAGCAAAGCAAACACCTACCAATGGGCTTCCGCCCCAGCCCCACCCACCTACTTTTTGGAACCAAGTTCAGTGGCATGGAATTTGCCAAGTGGAATTAGCTGGCTAGTACCTGAACCCCAAGGATCTGCCTGTCTCTACCTGCCCTGCACTGGAATCACAAGCATGCCACCATGCCCAGCATTTTTCTCGTGTGCTTTGGACATAAAACTTGGGTCATGATGTTCTCAAGGCAAGCACTTTAATGACATTTTTCTCCTGATAAATTGTTGAAAAATTCAAGACAAATTCAAGGCTACTAAGTAGCCCTTAAACTCACCTACGTAGCCCAGGCTGGCCTTGAACTCAGGATGACTGTACCCTGGTGTTCCAGTGTCGGGATTACAGTCGTGAACCACTACGCTCAGCTAAAAACTGTGACCTTTTTAAAGAACAGGAGCGACTGTTCACGAGCTGAGGTCCATCTGTGGTTTCTTAGATACAACACCACAACTGCAAGCCGCAGAAGAAGAAAAAATACTGGATTTCAACAAAATTAAAACTTTCATTTTTTTCAAGGGCAGAAAGTGAAAAGACAGCTCTGTTTCATCCTTCCCTAGAGAGATGTAAATAAGGCCTACCCCTCCTCCTAAAGTCCCAACAACAAACCTGGGCTTAATTCAACCGGTCCTACCACAGTTTACTGGGGGGTGGGAGGGAAACACCAATGAGTTTATTGGGCTTACTTACAGAGTAAGGGTGAGAGGTTATGGGCAGGAGGAGGGTGATCTTAAGGCAGCCGCTGGAGTTGCACCCAGCAGGGCTGATAGCTTCTCCCTGGCTATGTAGATGAAGTTCCCTCCCTTCATCCAACACTGATATCCTCTGGCCCTTCCCCCAGTAATTTAAGGTCTTCTGCGATTAGGGTAGAATTGCTACAGCTGGTTGTGGAGGACTAGCTGGATTCCAGGAGGGTCCCGTGGTCCTCCTGCCCCTTCTCTGGGAGGGAAGGTAAGAAATCAGCAGGCCCACTGTGAGGATCTTTTGTGAGCAGGCCCAGATGAATTCCTGGAGACACGACACTTCTGCTTTGAGGACAGTCCTGTACAACAAGGCCACAGAAGAGAGATTTAAGAGTATTTCAGATCACATATCTGATAAGGAACCTGCATCCGGAATCCACGATGATTTCTTACAGCTCAACACTGAAGACAGAAGCCAGTAAGTACATCAGAAGATGTCCTTTGTTACATAGGAACCGCGAGACAAGGATGGTGAGACCGTACTCCACACCCAGGGGCCCACTCTTCAGAGACAGATCCCAGTGAGGATATGGCGTCTCAACTACAGCTGGGAATGGGACACCACATATTCATGGCTGCTTTCATGGTATTCAAAAGTGCCTCAAAGAGTGAAGACAGAGCTTGATCTCACCCAGGAATCCTAGCTCTGCTTAGATACCCAGGAGAAATGAAAGCAGACACCCACACAAATACTCACACATGGGTCCTAATGAGAGTGTTACTCATAAGCTCAGAAGTGGAAACCCAAATGCCAACCATTAGCTAATGGTTGTATAAACAGAATGTGACACAGCCACATGGCGGAATATTATTTTGCTACTAAAAGGTATGCAATATGAGTTAACCTTGAAAATATGCTAACAGGAGACCACAGTGTCTAATTTCATTTCATGGGTCTAGAAGAGACAGTCGTGCAGACAGAATTAGCAGCGATGCGCAAAGATACATGCAGTCCCCCACACACGCACCAAGGCACATGTGTGCACATCACACACACACAAAAATAAAGCTCTTTACATTAAAAAGAGGGAGAGAGAGAATGTTTGCACTGAACACAACGCGTTCCGAAAACCTGGAGGAAAAGAAAACAAACGGTGTCTTTCCATAATGCCCTAAAAAGGATCCAGTATTAATAGTGTTCAAGCATGCGTTGCTAAGTGATCTTTACCATGGTAGGGGCCTCATAAAAAGGACCAACACAGATCTGGGCAGCAGGCGTTGATCAAGTGTGGTCTCTTCATACACTCGAGAAAAATGGTAACCGGATGTGAAGTAACTGGCAGTTCACCACAGCGACTGTGTACAATAAAACACTTTAGTACCAAAAACCTGCGATCTCTACCAGTGAAGAGAATGTAATCGACCCATGAGACGCTGGATAGTGTCACCGTTTCCGGTCATTCCCAAGTCTTAGGACTGTACCTAAGAGTGTGGGCTGTATGACGCATTGACCTGAAGCACAGTGGGCTGTTCATACCATCATCACACAAACACCCAGTGCCACATTGTGACGGCTGTGAAGTCACGAGGTACGGCACTCCTCCGGCTGTTATAATCTGAGACTGCCATCAAAGGTGATCTGCCATCCCCGGGAACCTGGTGACTACACTTGTGGTCCTACCTTGTTTTCTGCTGCTATGATAAAACTGTGACCACAGCAACTTAGAGGGGGATGTATATGGTGTTCATGGCCTGATTATTAGGGATAAACTCGGGGCAGGAACTCTAGCAGGAGCAGAATCAGGAACCATGGAGGAATGCTGTCATCGATTTGCCGTCCATTGCTGCTTCCGGCTGCTTGCTTTTTTTTTTTTCTTTTTCTTTTTTTTAAGGTTTTTATTTTGTTCATACAAATGCTTTGCCTGCACATACATCTGTACACCACATGCCTGCTGGTGCCTGAAGAAGACACCATGTGGATGTTGGGAATCGAACCCAGGTCCTTTGCAAGACCAAGCATTCTTAACCACTGACCCAAGTCTCTGGCCAAGACGGGAACAAATAGAGCTCAGCATGGGCCCTCGGTGAGGAGGACACACAGGTTGCTGAACCGTTTCATCCTTTTCATTCCTCGGTAGCCACTGAAAGGGTTGCCCTTCCTCTGGGATAAACAGCCTGCCAGCCACACTCAGACAAGAAATGCTAATCCAACTCCGGGCCACACACAAGAGGAAGCCATGAAGTAAGCGGGCGACTTGCCCAGAAGAGCCCTGCAGAAGAGAAAGATGAACTTGTGAGTGTGCGTGCGTGTGTGTGAAGATGACTAAAAGTCATTATATAAATGTACAAAACTATTGAACCAAAAATATTAAGTCAAGTTAGTTTTTTTAATTTTTAAATTAAGGCTCTTTTTTAAGGTTTATTTATTTATTTATTTTTGTTTTGTTTTTGTTTTTTTGAGACAAGGTTTCTCTGTAGCTTTGCAGCCTGTCCTAGAACTCACTCTGTAGACCAGGCTGGCCTTGAACTCACAGAGATCTGCCTGCCTCTGCCTCCTGAGTGCTAGGATTAAAGGCATGCACCACCACTGCCCTGCAAGATTTACTTATTTTTATTTTATATGTTCGAGTGCTTTTCCTGCGTGTATGTCTGGGCACCAGGTGTGTGTCTGGTGCCTGAGGAAGCCAGAGGCATTAGGTCCCCTGGAACTAGAGTTACAGAGAGCTGTAAGCAAAATTATGGGTCCTGGGAAGTGAACCTGGGTCCTCTAGAAAAGCAACCAGTGCTCTAACTATCTCTCCAGCCCCAAGGGGGGAAATTTTTTAATTTTTTAAAAAATTTATTTATTTTCATTTTACATGTATGAATGTTTGCCTGAATATGTTTGTGAACCATGTGCATGCAGTGCCAGTGGAGACCAGAAGAGGGCGTCAGATCCCCCAGCACTGGAGTTTCTGACATGTGAATGCCATGTGGGTGCTGGGCATTGAAGCCAACTCCTCTAGAAGGGCAGCTATTGCTGTTAACCATTGAGGCATCTCTCCAGCCCCACAAAGAAAACGTTTTGAGACTGTAAAGATTTGAGGCATGGGACGCTTCAGGAAGCTGGCCACCCTCAAGTGAGTATAGCCACAACACTTGGTAATTCTCACAAGGAATCCAGGGGCCTGCCATTCCTGCTAGAAAACTACTGAACGAGAATCTATCGGCAGTAATAAGACATTTCTCAGAGTACAGATTCCAGCTTAAACTTTATTTGTATACAAAAATATATTATAATGGGAAAAGCTTATTATTGTCTCCAACTATATATAAGTAATTACAAATATTTCCATAAACGCATTTTAAATTATAGAAGAGTTATGTTTAAGGAGTAAAAACACATTAGACAGGTCATCTGTTGAAACATGCTGCAGGCAGGTAAACAAAGTCAGTTTCACTGTCTGAGTTGCCCAGAGTTGGGCCCGATGGCAAAAGTTAGTGTAAGCCACGAACAGCCATGTGAGCCTTAGCTCCGCCCCCTCCTGCAGCCGATTCTTGGTAGCTGATTTTGCCAGGTGCTTGGAGCCTTCGGGAGTCTCACTCTTGTGGCCCAAGAACCCTGGCCTCCTTGCTTCACATACCTGAAAAGAAGACATAGGGTTAGTTAACCCTACCAGACGCTCACAATTCCCCTGCTTAACCACATCACATGGTCTCAGACGGGCATCAAAAGCAGTGTTAATGGCAGGTTTCCCGTGCAATGTATGTCTGACTAACTGGAACGGCTAGGAGGCCAGCTGCATAAAGTAGACAGACTTGCAGCATGGGCCTAATACAAATTGTGCTGCAATTAGAATAATCTCTGTCAAAACAGGCCTAGGTCTTCTGATGTCGGGTGGTGCAACACGGAAGAGAAAGGGGGCATCAAGCAAATACAGAGTGGGGGTGTTAAAACCCTGGCTAGTTAAAGTAGACTTTAAATTAATTTTTGAATCTAAATTTTTAAAATTTACCTATCTGGCAGAGTAAAAACATAGACTACTTCTTACAGAAAAAAAAAAAAGATCACTTTCACTAAATAATTCAGAAGTAAGAACAAAAAAATCTCAGAGTCCCTCATGAGGAGAGATGCTGAGGCCAGCAACCTCCCTGGGTTTCTGGGACCAAGCCTCCCGACCGCTGCGATCTTGTCCTTTTGAAGACGAGCACCCAGATAGAGTGTGACAGTTCTTTCCTCTAACACCTCCCACCCCACCCCACACATGTTGCAATTTTGACCCCATGTCTTCATCTGGGGTCACACGAAATGGGTAACCAACAGTGTAATCCCAAATTAGAAGCACGTATCTGCATACTGAATCTGAGTGGCTGGCGAGTTGGCACGGGTATCCCAGACCACTTCTCTTTGGCACTCAATCCTCACAAAAGTCTCAGCAGGCCCCTGCATCAAACCTGGGGTGTTATGAAGTGGACAGACCCCTCCGGCTCCCTGGAGGAATGTGTGTGTGTGACCCACCGGCTCGCTCCTTCTCTCAGAACCGGCAAGCAGTCCCCCACAGCAAAACTCTCCATTTTCTAAACAACATGCCATTGTCTGTGGCTGAACTGTTTGCACAGTTGGGAAAGCAACTCTGGCTACTCTCTGGCAAGTTTTTCCTCCACACCGCTTTCTGAGCCACTGCGGTCCTGTTTCTCCACTGAGAGCAGCGTATGATGTAACTTCCCACCCCCGGGCAGGCTGGGAAACATCACAGCGCGTTACCAAAGGTGTGGCTCAGTGTTCCTGCGATGTTTTAAACAGCACGCATGTACTCACTTGCTAATGTCCTGTCAAGATCGGCAATGAAGTCTTCGAGCTCTTTTGTGTCACCTAATTTGGCTGCAAAATAAAAATAAAAATAAAAATAAAAGAGTTCAGTTTCCCTCTCAAACACAGTTGATGGAAGATTACAGTTTCCGGATTATGGAAACCTGTCATCTTCAGAGACGTCACAGAATGTGCCCTGCATCAGCCCTTAGTGTCTCCTCCATGTTTACTTGTGTCTCAGCAGCTGACCCGGAGGACAGCCTCAGGGTTTGTTCTGTAGTCCACTACCACCCTAAGCCACCATCCTACCCACCTTCCTAACCTGGGAGATGGATCTCTTTGGTGTCTTAAAACTCTGGGAGACGGGGAGGGGGAGGAAGGCAAATTTTTTGCTCATGCTGCTGCTGGAGGGCAATACAGTGGCCCTCCGATGTGACATGAGACTAATATTCCTACTAGTTCATGTCAAATGGAACAGGGAACGTGACGGCCCGTCCCATAGTAGCGCAGAGCTTTCGTGCAGACAGACATTGCTGTCTCTGCAGCCAGAGGTAGCTGCTTTCCTAATGCAGCTTACTTTCTTCTGTATGGTTTGTCACTTGTGCCTGCCTTCCTTGAAATGCATTGCTGAATATTTTCCTTTGCAGGGTACAAGCGGTTCATTGTTCTTAACTTTCAAGTACACTCGCCGCGGTGACTCCCCCCCCCCCCAACCCCTGCTGTAATTCCCACCTCTGGAGGATTAGGTAGCAGAGCTGGGCACTATGTAAGCCATTCTCTAGGCTGCTCGATCCCTGGAGTCCCCAGATCCATTACAGATTGGAGGCTGGACCACCGTCCAATCCCCTGAGGCTGCTAACTTTGCTGTTGAGAAGAGAACTTAAAAATATCCCTCTTTCTAGAAAGGGGGAAGTTCTGTTTGAACTCCAGGCGGAGACAAGTGAGGGGGTCGGCAAATTTCTTTTCAAGTTGGTTCCATTTTTATTGCATTTTGCAACTCTTTTCAGCAAGTTCAGTTTTCCTTGGAGGGGGAGGTGTCTTTGGTTCTCAAAAGGGTGCCTCTCCCTCTCCAATAAAACAGAACATTCAGCTCTCTAGCTGGTGAGACCAAAAACTAAGGGCTAATTCAAATCTCTTTAAACCAACCCTCTCTAGTCTATTCCTATCGAAGCACAGACAGGGTGGAGCTGCTGCTTTGAGACATGTCCATTTTATCCTATTAAAAAGATTCATTCATTCATTCATTTGGTGTGTGTTTATGTATGTGTGTCCCCATGTGCCCATGTGGAGATCAGAGGACATCCACCAAACAGTTCCAGAGATCAGACTCAGCTTGTTGGGCTTGGCAGCAAGCAGGCTTACCCACTGAGCCATCTCAACGGCCCCATGTTAGATCATTCTTGTCTCATAAAGACAGCTGCTAAACTGGTCACCCAAAAGCACTAGTGTTAACAGTTAATGAAATTTAAGAAAGAAAGAAAGAAAGAAAGAAAGAAAGAAAGAAAGAAAGAAGGAAGGAAGGAAGGAAGGAAGGAAGGAAGGAAGGAAGGAAGGAAGGAAAGAAGGAAGGAAGGTCTTCTCATCGCTACAAAGCCAAACTGCTGAGTCCTTATGAAACCAAACTAGTCCAGGAGGAAAATGAGAAGCACCCCCTCTGACACAAGACAGAATCCACACGTGGCCCAAATCCCACGAAACAACGCACTCTGTCACCCAAAAACTATTTATTGTCTTATCTCCTCACTTTGTACGCTAGGAAAGTCTGGCACACAAAATGGGGCGGGGCAGGGATAGAAGCAGTGGTGAGCTCACCTTTCCGAGGGGCGACAGTGGAAGTCAGCAGAGCTGGGGTGGAGTCCGTGGGAGAATTCAGTTTCTCATCGCTGAAGCTGAAGCTGTCCCTGTACAGCGAGTCTGCACCTTTAAGGAAGGAAGCCATATTCATTAGGTAATTCAAGCCTAGATCAAGAACAGGACTGCTGTGGATCAATCAACCATCCAGTCTTTCTTCAAACTGACCAGCCCTGAAGTAGAGCAGGAAATCTCTGCAGCCTTAAAACAAACAAACAACAAAAATCCAACCCAGTGCCTTTTCAGCCTCCGACAGAGAGTCTTTTTCTCTGTGTGTCTGCTTTATGTGTGTCCTCACTCCCAGAAATCAGCATGGTTTCAGCTGCTAGTTCTGTGTGCTCCTGTGTGCAACATTTGAGATTTCTCTGCTACTCCTGCTGCACTCAAAATTTTTTTCCTGCCTTTTAATTCTTTAACTGGTAGAGAAATCGAACCTCACCAAGACCCTGGCACTGTATCAGTGGTACACCGACCCGAGGCACACTAGTGATCCCAGCTCTCTGGAGGTAGAAACAAGAGGATCAGAAATTCAAGGTCATCCTCAGCTACATACTGAGTAAAATACATGAGACTCTGTCTTCCAAAGAGAGGAAAAAAAGAGGGGAACAGATGGGGTGGGCAGGCACTAAAGAGATGGCTTCTCCGTTAAGAACTAGCTGCTTTTGCCAGAGGACATAGGTTTGATTCCCAGCACCCACTTAGCAGCTTACAACACTCTGTAACTACAATTCTAGGGATCTAATGCCCCTTTCTGGCCTCCTTGGGCACTAGGCCCACAAGTGGTACACAGACATACATGCAGGCAAAACACCCATACACATAAAAAAATAAACGTAAACACTCCATATGCAATATTATTTCTCATGAAAGGCATTCTCTTCCTTCTAAACACCTTCCAAACATAAGCACAACATTGGGCCCCACGTCTAATAATTTCCCTCCCTGCTCATGAGTCTGGGTCCCACAGTTACCCACTCTTGTCCCTGACACAGTGAAGTCAAGAACAAAGATTGTTTTTGTTCCTGGCTGTTCATCTGTCACAATCAAGGGACTTCACAGTTCCTTCTGTTCTTATGCTCCAAATGTCAAAGCAGCAGCAGGCCAAGTCCCAGCCAGGCCAGACTGCACCAGGGCCAGGAGCGGGTTAGCTACTCCCTGCTTAAGGGTGCTTATAGGGTCATATTCTGGTGCTCAGTAAGATGGAAAGATAGACAATCTTTCCAGTCCCTCCAGTGCTGAGATCCTAAATCCTGACAAAGCAGAGGAAGTCAGCGCAGCTCTGAGGTGGTATGGAGCCTCAGAGACACAGGAGGTTAACGGAAGCAGGATGTGGCCCCAGAGGTGGTGGCAAGGGAGGAAGGCGCTCCTCTGGTTAGAAACGGAAAGTCAAGCCACTCCGCAGCAGCAGGAGCTCTGGGAAGGCTCTTCAGGTGAGCAGCTGAATAACGAGGGCCTGGCCAGGTCCCTTCTCCCCCTGGAGGCTCCTGTCCTTCAAGCCATTTCTCTCTAGTTCGGGGAGAGTCAACATGTCTTGCTTTAGTTCTGCTAACTCAAAATAAACTTGTCTAAATTATTTTTTTATGTGCTCAGAATAAAAGAAAAACTGGTCTCTGAAAGAAGTTTCCTATAGTCACATGAGAACTGAGCCTATCACTAAAAGGCTGCCACACCCCCTCAGGTGGTCTTGTCTGACCATGTCCTTTGCCTTCTGACCAGAAGGACCCAGGGCCCTCTTGGCCTGTATACCCACTTCACCCACTTCACCCACTTCTCCAAACAGTCCAGCAGAACCTCATGAACAACCACTATGATCTTTTCTTCCTTCCAGAGTTCTAGCCCAGGTCACCTTAAAGGACCACAGTCGTTTTTCAGGCCTTCGATGATGGACCCATACCCAGGTCCTTAACACTGAACCTTAGACCCATACACACTATCCGAAAATATCATCACCAGCTCCCACCTCTGGAATGCAGGCCCTTGACATGTGTGACCAACTAGGTTCCGGCAATACCAAGAACACTGTTGATCATTCCCCTATGACTGTCCTGATGTCTTGTGATGAAGACACAGTCTGTCCCCAGTCCTACTTCCCAAGCATACTTGACAACTGGACACTTTGTGGCCCTCCTATTAATTAATATCTTAGGACATTAGAACTCTCTAGAACGTGAGTTGGAAGCCCTTCCGTTTGTTTTTTTCGGCTGTGTACGCCTGTAGAACAGCGGTCGCGATAGCAGTCCCCGGCACACGGGAAGGTGCAGCACATCTGTTTAGATCCCTGGATGAGCATCACTTTATCGCTGCCAATAACCGGGGGATCACACAGATACAGATAGAGAAACATGAGGAGAAGGCAGAGTCATCTTTGGGACTCAGGCCAAAGCCCCTGTCACAGAATCCTTGTCTCTGAAAGAGACCCAAGAACATCATCCCATCTTTGGATCAGACAGAGTTCCCGCTCTGAGACTCTCTACTCCAGAACTTAAAGGCCACCCCTCCCTGCTCTCTATCTCTCAGAACAGCTGGCACTTGAGGGCCACTCTCAATACCACACCTCTTTTCACCCCACCCTGCATACACCACGGTCCTTCCCCCTAGCTTTGAATTTCATCTCTGCTCGACTCCTACCCTCAAGAAATTTTATATTCACATATAATCATGCTTCAAGATTAGGGATGGGGAGAAACCAGCTTGGTTCACCTTCCGAACAACTGGCCAACTACTATTGGCTGTTTACAGAGGCAACAGAATCAACGTGGAAAAGGCATTGCAAAAGAAGGTAGCAGAGAAAAAAACAACCAAAGAGGAATAACGGAGATTCTGATCCCGATATTGTGGAGAGAGAGGCTGTGGGGAAGAAGTCATAGTCTCAGGGGACCATCCTGGCTTGCCTTTGATCCTTCAAAATCTAGTTCGTATGAGAAAGTCCTTAACCCAAGCACTTTCCTCAAGATCAGAAAATAGAATATGACTTTATCCTGACAAATAAATGCAGTTATAGGCCAGGCTGTTTGACTTGCAGTTGCCTCGTTGCTAATGAAGTCATACTGCTCTCATAATGAGGGAGGTGGCAGGGATAACATACAGCATCTACACAAATATGTGCATATAGAGGAAGTCAGCATAGCCTGTATTCACCTCCCTTCTCCCTGCGCCCCTCCCACACACACAATCTCCTATCCTGTCAGCTCATTGCCACTCCATGATTCGACCCTCTCCCCGTGTCTTTCTCACACACCAGGCCAACTCCAGGCTCTAGTGTGTTTGACCTTCAACTCTGAAGAAGAAATGAACTCCCAGGACCTTTGACCACGCAGACCCTTCTGGACGCCCCCGCGGCAATAGTTTACACACAGCAGTTAATAGGGGGCGGAGAACAAGGGAAAGAGCAAACCCAAGTCCCTGGTCCCTGAAGCTCTGCCTCTGTGGAAAGGGTGGGGGAGCAGAGGCCACGTGAAAGGCAACAGCAACCTAGGCCTTCTGTGTGTGCTGCCTGTGGCTTCCGAATGGTCTGACCTTCAAGAAAAATGGAGAAGAGCGTGTTCAGAAAGGTGGGCGTTATCACTGAGGAGAAAACAACCAAGATACCAAGCGCTGGCTTCCTGCCATTTTCAGATTGTAACAGGTTTTTTTTTTAAAACTTTCTCTTCAAAAGTGACCAAGAACAAACCCACAACACAGAGACCCAAACGCTAAACT
This sequence comes from Myodes glareolus, assembly GCF_982192425.1. Taxonomy (NCBI): domain Eukaryota; kingdom Metazoa; phylum Chordata; class Mammalia; order Rodentia; family Cricetidae; genus Myodes; species Myodes glareolus. Next base: position 44,565,115 of record NC_142037.1, read on the forward strand.
TCTCTACCCGTTATTTACCCACACAGGCTTTTATCAAGAGCCTGTCTGAACGGAATCTCACGCTAGAGGTTGTGGCAGATGAGTAGGTAAGCAAGGCCTAAGCCCCTGTTCTGGTCACCCCCTTAGAACTCTAGTTCTTGGGAAAATAATATTTAGTCAGTCTGATAAAATGCCAGCAGTGTGTCTCTGGCTGATAGCACGTGTGTGTATGGCTACCCCGCCCTGCTATCTGGTATTGCTATTAATTGTTATGATGGCTTGAGGGACCTTCATAAGTGGTAAAGCAGACCTTAAAATATCTATTTCAGACTGCTTTGAAGCCCCACCTCACTAATCCAATCCCCATTACAAATGTTCTTTAAAGTCCTGGTCCATTTTAATGCATTAAAGTCTCAGATCTGAGAATGAGTGTCCTAAGGGACCATCAAAAGAAATAACATGCACAACTCCATAAGTTTAGGTATACCTATCAAACATAAGGAACTTATAACACAAACAGAAGTTTTGTTTAAAAGATATATATATATAATATATATAACATATATATGCACATATATGCATACACACATGTATGTTTCTTTTTTATCTTAATTTGGGGGGTTGGGAGAAAGGTAATTTAGGGTTAGAACAGCCATGTGCTACTCCAGAGAAAAGTAAACCGCAGACAGTGAGCCCTGCCCAGAGGGGCTGCAAATATAGATCCTTCCCACACATCTGCAGCAAGCAAACTACAGTAATTACCAGGAAAAGGAGAGTACCAGGCCAATGTCACTGTCCCCCAGGGAATGGAAGGAATGAGGGTCTCTCTCCTCCAAACCTAACTTCTGACAGTCGACTCCAGTGAAGCCAGGCACAGTGGAAAAGATCCCTGGCTCTCAGCTTGATCATCATGGGGGTCTGAAGCCAGCCTGGTCTACAAAGTGAATTCCAGGCCAGGCAGGGGTACAGTAAGACCCTGTTTTGAAAGAATCTAAGTAAATAAAATATATATTATTCTAAAAACAAAACAAAAAAACTTTAACTAAAGATGTTCAATTTCTACAGCACCTCAAAGGGCCAAGGCTAAAAACCACTTTCCTAGCTCCCAACTGCTTTGCCCTTTCACTGAGAAACTTAGAATTATTCCTAATAAAGTGCTACAGGAAAGACACAGCCCCTTTGAAAATCCATTTTCATTTATTGCTGATGTGAATGGGTGTGTCTGTGCATGTGAGCACAGGTGGCCTTCGAGGCCAGAGATCTCAGATCCCCCTGGAACCGGAGTTCCTGGCAGTTGTGAGCTGTTCAGCATGGGTGATGGGAATCCAACTCCAGTCCTCTTAAAAAAGCAGTACCTATTTCTAACCCCTGTACCATCTCTCCAGTCCTGCAATCTAATTTTTATTTGTTTTTCGAGACAGGGTTTCTCTGTGTAGCTTTGGAGCCTGTTCTGGAGCTTGCTCTGTAGATCAGGCTGGCCTTGAACTCACAGAGATCCACCTGCACAACCTGATTTTTTTTTTAGTGAGAAATAGAAGGTATTTTTCAAAAATCAGGAATATGCATCACTTATGTCCACTGATCTTTGATCCCGAGAACCTTGAAAAGGACCTGCAATGCCGTGTATGAAAAGACACAGGATCTGAGCACAGTGGAGCGCCAGGATACTCCCACACTCTGGTTCACATTCTAACCAACCAGCTGTGATGACAGAGCAAGGCCGTAGATGGTCAACCTGTATTCCATTATTTTATCAAAGAAATTAATGAAGATAAAAGTGCCTAACTTGTAGGACTGAGGTAAAGATTATATGTGCTAACATTCAAAGACTAGCAAGAGGTAACCGATAACAAGAGCCAACAAGTCATGAGTCTGCAACCCTAGTGAGGGCCTGGTAAAAGTAAGCCAGCTGCCGCTGCCACCATTATAAACCTGGCTGCCCTCTCTGGAGAGTTAAGTTCCAGGGGTCTGCACCTCTCCCGGGCATTCTCTTCCTCCAAACAGACAAAGGAGTGTAACAAATGTCCGCCCCCTGTTCCTGGAGACAATTAAGACATACTCATTATGTATCCTTAAGAAAGCATTATTTAGATACACACAAATCCCACCATGACTGTTTTTGAGCTCTCACGTGGGGAACAAACCATGCTGACAGCAAAGATCAGGGTCACCACTCTTTCTCAGGCCCTTCCCACTACTTCTCCAACCACCACACTACAGGCTTAAGGTTAACAACAAAAGCAGAAACTGAAAAACACAGAAAACAACCAGTTCTATCAACTATCTCCCAAACTGCTAAGAAACTGTCTTTAATGCAATCTCTTCTAAGACTCCTAAAAACACCTCCTAGATCTGAGCTCCCTCTTGGCAGAACTTGTAGATGCTGTCTGCCATAACTGGACAAGGTCAGACCCCCAATCCAGCAGGAGGCTCTGGTATAGCAAGGAGTTGTCCTTGACCACAGGGCAGTAGTGACAGACCCAACCATCTCTTCTGTGGAGAAGAGAATTTCCACACAATGAATAACTTGGACACCATCCCAACGGATGGAGATATATTCAAGTTACGCCACAGGTATTGAGACAGATTTCCAAGACAAGACTTGGCCTGGAATGCTGGGAATAAGCAGGCAGTTCATTAGCATCAAAGAGTAAAAGTTGTAAACAGAAAGGAACCGCTCACCCGCCCCCTCTGCCATCACACCGTGGTCTGTGCAGGCTGCTAGGGAAAATCCAAAAGAAACTAGAGTTCAGGTTTCTGACACAAACCCCGACCAGGATGTCAACCATTATCCCTTTCCAGGAGGATAACTCAGATCTCACTGATCTTCCCCGGGTCATAAGGAAGAAGTCTCTAGATTTCAAAACAACACCAGGCTTTTGACTCCCAGGATCCGGGACAGCAGAGCTAACGATGTGCCTGCAGCCTGGCTAGGAAGTAAGTAAGTGCTCTTGAACAAACAGAATGTAAAATTCACATTGAAAAACAGCGAGTAAGCTAGGGCTTGAAAAACAATTACGTAACAATAAAACGTCTCCAAATTCGCTATTTGACACCTGCACAGATATCCGGGATCTTGTAGGTCCCTTGAGTTATTGAACTCCCCGCCCCCTCACACACACACACTTTCTTTCTACCAAAGTTATTAGGACAGAGGCACTATGGAAAAGGATATCAGGATGAACCTCTCCCTACTGGCAACCACGGGAGGTGGAGGTGGGAGAGCTGCGAGAAACCCAGTACTTGAACTCTGCGGCCCCTGGGAGGGTGGTTTCAAAATTGCCTGGGGTGGTGAAAGAGCCCGGGAGCTCAGAAGAACGGGAATGAAACTATTTCAAAAATTCCAAAGCCAGCAGCTTATGAAACCATTTTGGTTTCACAAATGTTTCATTATTGTGCTCGCCCGTGTCCCCAAGTCCCCAAACACCCATTTCGGAAAAGAAAAGAGAAGGCGCTATTGGTTTAGCATTGACCTTGTGTGCAAGTAGCCCTAGGTCTGGACCCCCAGGACTGCCCACGCTGAACATGCTGGCACGCCTCTGTGATCCCAGCACCTGAAGCCCAAGGAAGGAGGATCAGAAGTTCAAGGTCATTCTCAGCTAGGTCTCCTTAGGAGTGATCTCAGTAAAGTTTTTTTTAAAAAATGAAGAGCAGGGAGCAAAGCGAGAAACTGTTGGAAGACCTGGCCCGGGTC